>NC_000072.6:115944539-116299539 GCF_000001635.26 Mus musculus | reverse complement strand
TTTAACTGCAGTTTATCTAGTTTTGTCTGGATGACCTGTCTACTGGTGATGGTTGGCTATTGGAGCCACGTACTGTGACTGTATTGGGGTAACTGTGTGGTTTTATATCTAAAGGTGTTTCTTTTATTAAATTAGATGCTCCTGTGTTTGGTACATAAATGTTTATAACTATAATATCCTCTTGGCGGATCTGTATTAGAAGAGTATGCAGTGTCCTCTGTCTTCTCTGACCAGTGTTGGTCTCAAGTCTACTTTATCAACTAGTACAATAGCTGCTCCTCCTTGAGATACCTTTTTCCATCCTTCTACCCTAAAATGCTACCTGTCCTCGACATGAGGTGTATTTCTTGCAGGAAACAGAAAGAGGGGTCCTGTTTTATCCTCTTAGTTTGTGGGGGGGTTTGGTGGTGGGGGGGACCATTCAAATCTGAGTTATTATTGGGCAGGTTTGCGGTGTCTGCATGGATATCTGGTCTCACCTTTGTTATTACCCCAATTGCTCAGGTTGTGGGCCTGCTGAATGATGGTATTTTTGTCAACTTGAGGCAGGCTAGAGTTACCTGTAAAGAGGGAACCCCAACTGAGAAAATGTCCCCACCAGATTGGCCTGTGGGCAAGGCTGTGAGGAATTTTCTTGATTAACGATTTATGTGGGAGGGCCCAGCTCACTGTAAGCTGTGCCACCACTGGGTAGTTGGTCCTGGGTACTGTAAGAAGGCACATTGAAAAAGCCATAAGGAACAAGCCAGTAAGCAGTTTTCCTCCATAGCTTCTGCTTCAGTTCTTGCCTCCAAGTTTGTACCTTGAGTTCCTGCTCCAACTTCCCTGAGTGATAGAGCGATGGAGTGTGACCTGAGAGTTGTAGGCTAAAATCAACCCTCTCCTCCCCAAGTTTCTTTCAGTCATGGAGTCTGATCACAGCAATAGAAGCCCTAACTGAGACACTGTGTTTTCACCCTGGGGCTCCACCAGGAGCAGTGGGGAGGGACAGGACCGAGTGGGGTTGGCTCTAACTGTACTTGGGGCTCCACCAGGAGCAGTGGGGAGGGACAGGACCGAGTGGGGTTGGCTCTAACTGTACTTGGGGCTCCACCAGGAGCAGTGGGGAGGGACAGGACCGAGTGGGGTTGGCTCTAACTGTGCTTCTGGGCTGGGATCCAGAACAGTAGACTGGAGGCTAGGAACCGAGGCTCTAGGAGTTCCTGCCTGAATTTCCAGTTCAGATTCCACATTTGGATTTCAAACTGTCTCAGATCTGCGCAGTGGGTGGGGTGGCTGGCACTGTGAGGGATGGGGCAGATGAGCTGGCTCGGAAGGTCCTACTTAAAATGAAGTTTTGATTCAAACTCCAGCTCAGACTCCAGGCAGCCTCAGATCTGCAGGGTGTATTAGAATGGCTCGTTAGGTGAATGGGGTGGGGAGGGGAGCAGGGAGTGGAGGAGCAGTGGAAAGGCTGACACGTGCAGACACTGCCACTGACTCCACTCCGAATGCATCGAAGGAGGACTTGGGTGGGCTTCACTGGGACTCAGTGGTGGGCAGGCTGCCTCACAGGAGGGGCCGGTGAGCTGACTCTCAGTACCTAGCCAAAGTTCTAATTCCAACTTGGGGTCAGTCGCCAAGGATTCCCTGATTGGCAGCAGTGAGTTAAGAAGCTGAGGCAGAAGGATTTCTATGAGTTCAAGGCCAGCCTGGTCTACAAAGAGTACTAAAACAGCCAGGGCTACAAAGTGACCCTTTTCTAGTTAAAAAAAAAAAAAATTAAACAATTTTAAAAAAATAAGAGGTTAAGTCATTTGGCTCAAGACCAGAAAGACAGTAGGTATTGGGCCTTAGATCCAAACAGTCAACTGTCTAGTCCCAAAGCTAACTTCTCCTGTTACTCTCTGTTACAGAATCATGCATGACAATGTGTGACAAAATTAATATATGTGACAACTTTTGTTTGCCTCTATGTCAAAAACCTGAAAATGAAAGAACATGAAGATTTCTGTCAGTTTACCTTGTGAAGTCAGAAGGAATGATTTTGCATGATCTAATAATCTTGATTACCATGAAAAATTTTAACTCTAAATATTTCTCTCTGCACTATGGTTTTTTATAACTTTATCCCCTAAGAAATAGTCTAAGCTGTTCTAATATTTTATGGTCACAAAAAGGTGGATTTCTGAGTTCGAGGAGGCCAGCCTGGTCTACAAAGTGAGTTCCAGGACAGCCAGGGCTATAGAGAAACCCTGTCTCGAAAAACACACACACACACACACACACACAAAAAAAAAAAAAAAAAAACCACAGTCTCCTGTGGAATATATATACGAAGAGGAATATTTTATTGAATACATTTTAGAGCATAAAACTATTTTTAAATTCACCTCATTTTTTGAATTATCTTTTTGGAGGGAAAAGGTTTGGACCACAATCTCCCTCCTATGCTGCCTTGACTTGTGTGTAGTTAATTATGTAGGCCAGTTTGGCC
Organism: Mus musculus; assembly: GCF_000001635.26. Classification (NCBI taxonomy): domain Eukaryota; kingdom Metazoa; phylum Chordata; class Mammalia; order Rodentia; family Muridae; genus Mus; species Mus musculus. Next base: position 116,297,063 of record NC_000072.6, on the reverse strand, counting down.
TTGAGGCTTTAGCAATCCTTCTGCCTCTGTCTCCCCAATGCTGGGATTAAGAAGGGAAGCAGGAGAAAAGGGATTTCTCCATGTTCGAAGTCAGTGTGGACCGGACAGGGAATTCTAGGCCAAGGCCAGGGCTACCCAGGCTGGGATTACCATGTCTATTAAAGAATCATGTTATTATTCTCTCAACAGTCATAGATTCATGGCATCATCTAGAGGCCAATCATTTATGCTCAGATAATACATAATTTATAATAATTTATAAGTCCCTAAAAATCAATATATTTAATATTCATTGTTTAAAGATTTAGCTTTTATTTTTATTCACGTGTATGTATGTTTGGGAGAAGATATGTAACATGTTGGAGGGTATTCATGGAGGCTAGAGGAGGGCACTGGGTCTCCTGGATCAGAGTCACAGGTGGTTGTGAGCCACCTGATGTGGATGCTGGGAACTAAATCATGGTCTTTTCTCTTAGAAGAGTAGTGAGTACTCTTAACCATGACCATATCTCTCTAATCCCTATACTTGAATTTAATACATAAGCATTCTCTAGACCTTTAATAATATGATTAAATAACAAGAGATGGACAAATATGACATTTATTTCAACATGAATATTGCTCATCCCAAAACCAAGTACTAATTTGAGTTTTGCTTTTTAAAGGCAAGATCTGACTATATCTCAGGCTGACCTGGAACTCACTCTGTAGGCCAGCCTGTTCTCAGCTTCCAATGCTGGGGTTACAGATCTGAGCTACTACACTTGGCTTGCTCACTGGGTTGTTTTTTTAAGGCAAGTTATCATTTACGCCTTACAGTGCCTGCTTAGATTTCTCTCTTTTAAAACAAGGAAGCATTATTCACTAAAATTATTTAAGATAAAAAATTAACATTTTGTATGTGAATGGGTCCAATAATTCAGCAAAATATAGCAAGGGGTCAAAGTTGGCCTGCAACCTATTGTGTGGCCTATGAACTAAATAGTTTTTCATAGTTTTAAATAGCTGGAAGAAGATCAAAATAATTGTATTTTTAGCACATACATGTATACAGAATCCAGGTTTCCTGTAGCAGAGATAGACTGGCTCGTCTGTGTATTACATAGCATTCTCCGGCACAATGCTGGAACTAACCGCTGTGTTAGGTAACACTTAGCACTGCACAGTAAAGACTGGCAAGCTCCAGTTGTGACGCAGTCACAGGTATCACACGTGGATGCTGTGCATCGCTATTTGGTACTGTCTTTTCTTTCTTTTGAAACAAAGTCTCACTATGTAGCACCGGATAGCTCTGGTGATGGCCTAGAACTACCTACCTACCCCAGGCTGACCTTGAACGTGGAGAAATCCCTCTTCTCCTGTCTCCCAGAGGCTGGTGAGCATCACCATGCCCAGTGTTATTTTAGAACTTAAAAAAAATCAGTGTACACTAAACATGGACTTAAAAGCATATACATGTTACATAAGATAGAACTGACATCATTAGACAATGTTTTAAAACTGAGTCCCTCCGACACACCTACGGTCACTTGATCTTCGACAAGGGAGCTAAAACCATCCAGTGGAAAAAAGACAGCATTTTCAACAAATGGTGCTGGCACAACTGGCAGTTATCATTTAGAAGAATGCGAATTGATCCATTCCTATCTCCTTGTACTAAGGTCAAATCTAAGTGGATTAAGGAACTCCACATAAAACCAGAGACACTGAAACTTATAGAGGAGAAAATAGGGAAAAGCCTCAAAGATATGGGTACAGGGGAAAAATTCCTGAATAGAACAGCAATGGCTTGTACTGTAAGATCGAGAATCGACAAATGGGACCTCATAAAATTGCAAAGCTTCTGCAAGGCAAAAGACACTGTCAATAAGACAAAAAGACCACCAACAGATTGGGAAAGGATCTTTACCTATCCCAAATTGGATAGGGGACTAATATCCAATATATATAAAGAACTCAAGAAGGTGGACTCCAGAAAATCAAATAACCCCATTAAAAAATGGGGCTCAGAGCTGAACAAAGAATTCTCACCTGAGGAATACCGAATGGCAGAGAAGCACCTGAAAAAATGTTCAACATCCTTAATCATCAGGGAAATGCAAATCAAAACAACCCCTGAGATTCCACCTCACACCAGTCAGAATGGCTAAGATCAAAAATTCAGGTGACAGCAGATGCTGGCGAGGATGTGGAGAAAGAGGAACACTCCTCCATTGTTGGTGGGATTGCAAGCTTGTACAACCACTCTGGAAATCAGTCTGGCGGTTCCTCAGAAAACTGGATATAGTAATACCAGAGGATCCTGCAATACCGCTCCTGGGCATATATCCAGAAGATGTTCCAACCGGTAAGAAGGACACATGCTCCTCTATGTTCATAGCAGCCTTATTTATAATAGCCAGAAGCTGGAAAGAACCCAGATGCCCCTCAACAGAGGAATGGATACAGAAAATGTAGTACATTTACACAATGGAGTACTACTCAGCTATTAAAAAGAATGAATTTATGAAATTCCTAGGCAAATGGATGGACCTGGAGGGCATCATCCTGAGTGAGGTAACCCAATCACAAAGGAACTCGCACAACATGTACACACTGATAAGTAGATATTAGCCCAGAAACTTAGGATACCCAAGATATAAGATACAATTTGATAAACGCATGAAACTCAAGAAGAACGAAGACCAAAGTGTGGATACTTTGCCCCTTCTTCGAATTGGGAACAAAACACCCATGGAAGGAGTTACAGAGACAAAATTTGGAGCTGTGATGAAAGGATGGACCATCTAGTGATTGCCATATCCATCCCATAATCAGCTTCCAAACGCTGACACCATTGCATACACTAGCAAGATTTTGCTGAAAGGACCCAGATATAGCTGTCTCTTGTGAAACTATGCCGGGGCTAGCAAACACAGAAGTGGATGCTCACAGTCAGCTATTGGATGGATCACAGGGCCCCCAATGGAGGAGCTAGAGAAAGTACCCAAGGAGCTAAAGGGAACTGCAACCCTATAGGTGGAACAACAATATGAACTAACCAGTACCCCGGAGCTCTTGTCTCTAGCTGCATGTGTATCAAAAGATGGCCTAGTCGGCCATCACTGGAAAGAGAGGCCCATTGGACTTGCGGTACAGGGAAATGCCAGGGCCAAAAGGGGGGAGTGGGTGGGTAGGGAATTGGGGGTGGGGTGGATATGAGGGACTTTTGGGATAGCATTGGAAATGTAAATGAGGAAAATACCTAATAAAAAAATAAAAAAAAAAACTGAGTCCCTATTTTCTTTGTAGGTCTTATAACAAGAGGCATCCCTCTGGCACTTTAGGCTGGTGTACTGAAGTCTATGGAGTATGCCCTAACTCTTCTCGGTAATGTGTAGTCTGAAGCAATATGGGAGTGGTGTGTACGTGGACATATGAGGCCACTGCTTCTCTCTGCTGGTGCTATAGGAGCGAATATCCGGGAACAGACTATTGGGCACCCCTAACTGTACTTACTTGAGGTGCTAGCTATGGGCTTTTATGACCTCTTTTTTCTAATTAACAATATTCCTATTGGTGTGCATGGTGTGCAGTGAATACCATGGTACACATGTGAGATTAGAGGACAACTAGTCTCTCTAGTCTTCCACCATTACGTGGGCTCTCAGGAGCCGACTCAGGATGTCAGGCTTGCGTTCTCAAGTGGCAAATGCCTTTACCTGAGAAGTCATCCTGCTGGCTCTAATGTCCTCTATTTTTAAAGTAAAGATATTCTCTGAGGTCCCCACAGAGATGAACACAGTAAATAGGATATAATGGCTCTTAGTTAAGGTGGAGAGTATCTCACAGTAGATCATCTCCACAAAGTGCCCCAAGTGTTAGTCTCAGTCCCTAACCCTATCTGGAAAGGGGAGCCTGCTAGTACAAGCAAACCCGACACAGGCATAGTGAAAAGAGAAGGAAAACTACAGGATATAAAATGTCACCACCAACTCGAATGACAGGCCAAAAATACAAAGTAAAGACAGGACTGTAGCGATGGCAGGGGTGTAATGCACTTGCTGCCAGTCTGAAAACCTGAGTTCAACATCCAAAACTCACACTGCACACCTCGCTCAATTGTACTGCCCACAATGTATGCACATGTGCACACACATCAATAAAAATGAAATAAATTGTTCAACATTTTTAAATGGCAAAATTGCCTAAGAATGAAAGAAAGAGGAAAGAGTCACAAAAAGTCCAAAAATTTAAAGAGAGAACTTGGGATATTATGAGCTATTGTTAGAGCAGCTACCCAGCATGTGCAGAGCCCTGGATTCTAACCCAGACAGGAGAAAAAAAGAGTAAAAAGGAAACAAGAGAAAGGTAGAAACAAAGTCAATAACATAAATTTAAAAAAATAAAGTATTAAAAGGCAAAGAAAAAACGTGAAGCAAAATACATGTACCAAACAATAGAAAAAGTCTTACTAAGAAAGGAAAGTATTGTTTCTACTGAAATAGTCCACTGTGTGTGGAAGAGTGAACACCCGCTACTACTCCAGTCAGCTCTTAGCATGTCTTGGTTAGTTCTGAGAGAGCAAAGGCACTGCAGGGCCCTTCTGAGGCCTACGCAGAGGAGAGAGCAGCTATCTGCACTGAGGAGCTGGGCATGGCAGGCCAGCACTCCAACTAACCAGATCCACCGGCTTGGTGCTTCAAGTCCCTAAGCTAGCTACAGTGTTAATGGGGAAAGTGAGTTCTGCCATCCTTTCCTGCTACCTACCAAGCACAATTGGCACAGAATTACTGTATAACAGTCTCCTCTCTGAGCAAACTGGCTTTCAGAGCTATCACTGAGAGTATGTTCATGTTTGTGTAAGTTTTTCAGTGCAGAAAGAGACAAGAAAATAAAGGGGCTTTTGTTTCCCAAAGCTGCAAGCTCTGACACACCGTTCTCACTTCTCATTGCCAATGTGTGCTGGGAAATGCAAAATGGTTCTCTTCCAACTGCCTGGTCTGCAGAGTTCCCCGCAGTGGAGCTGAGACTGCCCTTCTGCATCATGCTGACTCCATGTCAGCTCATGTCTAGGTCTCTGCCTAGGTACCGGCTGCTGTGCTGCCACAGCTGCACGGGGTGGAGGCTCCCTCTGCCTTTGCTCCAGTCTTTAGAGTCATGGTTGCTTCATGTACATTTGTCCACACCTCCTTAAGAAGCTACTCCCTAGTTGTTTTAATTCCAATTGATGAAGAAGCGGGTCAGTGCTGGGGGCCTCTAGCTGTGATTTTGTCCCTCGCCATAGTATACACTGGATAAATGTGTGGACCCACCATGTATTACTACAACCATCAGAATCAGTAGTAAGCTTACTGAGCATCTCTTGGATGGCTTTTATCTCTGTGTTAATCAGTTCTCCATTGCTGTGACAAACGACGGGAGTGATTTAAAAGGAGGAGAGATTTATTTGCTCCTTATTTTAGAGGTTTTACCCCTTGGCCACTTGGCTCTGTTGCCTCTGGAGCACAGTAAGACAAAACATGATGGTGGGAAGCACATGGCAGGGCAGAACTACTCACCTCATGGTGGCCAGGAAGCAGAGAGAGAAAGAAGAAAGCTTTCAGAGGGAAAGGCTCTTCCCACCAACCCTGACAACCTCAGGTCAGTCCCCAGGACCCACAGGATCTCAGAGAGAACCTATTCCTACAAATCATCTGGCCTCCACATTCTACACACACACACACACATACACAGGCACACACACACACACACACACACACACACACACACGTACACACATGTACACACACATACACACATGTACACACACAGGCACACACACATGTACACACACACACACATACACACATGTACACACACACAGGCACAAACACACATGTACACACACAGGCACACACATGTACACATACACACACACACACACTAAATATTTTTAAGAGAAAGAAGACACAGCCAGTGTTATATCTTCCCAAGGCATATCACTCACACCTCACTTCCTCAAGTAGGCCCTACCTCCCAATATGCTATCATGTTATAGTTCATCAGGGTAAAATCTATTAATTATGTCTGAGCTTGAGAGTTAATCGTTTCCCAAAACCAATTATCTGACAACCAAATCCCCAAACAGGAGGCTTTGAGAACTTTTCAAATTCAAATCATAATCATCATGATTTTTCTCATTATTTTTGGTATCCTGTACAGAAAATACACTGTTAACTTCATGACAATATTTGGGCTAAGCAGTAACACAAACTGAAATTACAGGCCAGCAAGATGGCTCAGTGAATAAAGGTACTTTATGTGCAGAACTGAAAACCCAAGTTCCATCCCTGTGACCTATGTGATAGAAAGTTAGAACCATCTACAAGATTCCCTCTGACCTACACACACACACACACACACACACACACACAAAATGTATATAACAAAACCATAAATTAGCCATGGGAGCCAGGCCTGGCGGCACACACCTGTGGTCTGAGCACATGGAGGTAAAGGAAGATCAGGAAATGTAGGGCCAGACTCTGCTACCAGATAAGGTCAAAGCCATCCTCAGCCTCAAAGATGACAAGAAATTAGCTGGAGGAAGATGAAAGTGAGATGTGGAAAGGACATTACAAGCAAATGGGAGAAGGTGTATAAGACATATGAAAAGCCAGGGAAACTTGAAGATGACATATAATCAAGGCACTCACATGTGGAGAAACTGTTATGAAAGAAGTCTGCTAATGACCTAAGGCAGTAAGTAATCTTCATTAATCTTTATTGTTAACCCCTCTCTACTTCTAGTCTAAGGCAGATGTCACACTTCCAGTGCTAACCAGATCCTGACCTACTATGAAAACAGCCGCTTGCACGCCTTTAATCCCAGTACTTGGGAGGCAGAGGCAGTCCGATCTCTGAGTTTAAGGTAAGTCTGGTAGAAAGAGTGAGTTTCAGGACAGCCAAGGCCTCACAGCGAAATGCTGTCTTGAAAACAAAACAGAAAAAGAAAGGAAAAACAAGCAAGCAATCAGCCACTGGTTTGTTAGTCAGCCCTCCAAAAGGGTCCAGCCTCTCTCCCACCCACTCTGAGCAGAATCTTAAGGAAAGTGTAAGGTTCTTTCCTGGTGTCTATAACCAGTCCGCTCTTTCCTCGAGTGTGGGTATGACCAGATCCTACTGTCTAGCCAACTTACTGTGGTAAAAGTAAAGAGATTCTGAAGATGTAATTCAGGCCTCACATTAGCTTCTTCCGAGGCAATTGTACTGGCTAGTTTTGTGTCAACTTGACACAGCTGGAGTTACCACAGAGAAAGGAGCTTCAGTTGAGTAAATGCCTCCATGAGATCCAACTGTAAGGCATTTTCTCAATTAGTGATCAAGGGGGAGAGGCCCCTTGTGGGTGGGACCATCTCTGGACTGGCAGTCTTGGGTTCTATAAGAGAGCAGGCTGAGCAAGCCAGGGGAGGCAAGCTAGTAAGGAACATCCCTCCATGGCCTCTGCATCAGCTCCTGCTTCCTGACCTGCTTGAGTTCCAGACCTGACTTCCTTTGGTGATGAACAGCAATATGGAAGTGTAAGCCGAATAAACCCTTTCCTCCCCAACTTGCTTCTTGGTCATGATGTTTGTGCAGGAATAGAGACCCTGACTAAGACAGCAATCAAAGGGGAGCTGAGAGAAATCTCTAGCCAACCAGCTGCCAGGAAAACCCAGAGCCCTCAAGTATCCAAGTGAAAGGAGATCAGTTATAGCACACTGAATATGAACGTGAAAGCTGGTACGTCAGACACTGCCGCCTGTCACCTTTAGTATAAGGTGTGAGCCATGAACAAAGCACTAGCTGTTCTCTTTGTAGACATCTGACCCCAAGACCCTTTTCCAGATCACAAGCTGGGTTTTCTTTTGAAAAATTTTAGCAATAGATTTTAATCTTTTTGTGAGCCTCACTTTAGTTAGCTGTAGTAACTTTCTTCTCTCTTCATTTAAAGTCACTTCACACAGGCCATCCCTAAGTCTCTGTTTCACATGAAATGAAGGCCAACTCATCTGGCTCCAGAGACCATAACCTTCTGCAACAATCACCAACAGTATAGCACCAGGACCACAGCTAGTACTTAAGTACGTGCCTCAGATAAGCTCGCCACTGGCTACAAATGGTCAGTATGTGCTTAATGACTTAAGGTGAAGAGAGCTGGACAGATGGTTTGACCAGTCAAGGCACTTGCTGCCAAAGCCTCATTACACGAGTTTAACTCTCAGGACCTACATGATGAAGGGAGACAGCTGACTCCCAAGATGTCCTCTGACTTCCACATGCAACAAGGTACAACCATGCCAATACATGTACACACAAATAATGTAATAAAATAAAAATTAAAGTGAAAGGAGGGGCTCACAGTATGTTGAAATGTACAGACACTTAAGAGATTCTCTTGCCCCAACTCCTTCATTTCCCACTGCCTACCTAAGCAATCAGTAGTGTTTTCCTTCTGGTCTTACAAGTAATATACAATTTATTTCCTCTTAGCAGTAACAAAAAAAGGAAGAAAAGAGATTTACCCATCTTTAAGTAGCAGAGTTTAAAATAATACCAACCTCAGGATTAATCCTTTCTGCTATGTCAGGGTTATGTAATAATATACTATTCTCACAAAACAATATTGTCACAAATGAATGGAAACAAACTATTTTTATAAAAAAAATTACTGTGTAAGAAAATTCAAATTTATAAATTATTTTTTAAGTACCAGTCATATGAAGGATAAATTCATAATTACTTATCAGGGAAGAGGGTGAGGGTACATGAAACTTACTTGGTCTTATAAACACACTACAGCTACTTCAACAACCCAAGGAGCACACACAGGCTTCTGAAGTGTGTTATGTATTCTCCTTTTCTAAGTGAAGCACGCAAATGAAGCCTATTTACCTTAAAGACTCAGACAGTGGGGTTAAAGTGCCATCCCCTCTATCTACCACACGGAAGAAATTCAGCTGATCTCCTTCCCGGTATACCAAAAACGTAACTTGTTTGTTGCAGGAGGTCTTTTCCCAGACCTCATCTCGACTGGAATCCATGTACTCAGCAAGCTCCCTGAGTGGGTCTTCCACAGGAACTACAAATAGAAAGATTCATCAACAGGCTTTCAACTCAGCACATTTCTGCATCTTGCTACAGCAACAGGATATAGATGCTGAATGCATGCAGACACACTGTGCATGTGATAAGACGATACACTCCAAACAGGCTCCTGACGTTTTATATTTTATATAGCATCCCTTATTAGTTTTTAAAGAACTTAATGAGTACTGCATTTTCATATTTCCCCTCCTTCCCCCTTCCCTCCAATCCTTACTGTGTCTCTCCTAAATCTGCTCAAATTCATGGCTTGCTTTGTATTAATATGAAACAAAAAAATGCATTTTTATGCTGCATGCCTAAAAACATGCTTAAATAAAAACATGAGGTCACTTATATTCCTGTACAAAGACAATTGATAGATTTATCTATTGTTATTTTAGCTAAATCCCTTCAGCCTTCTCTGCTTTTAAATACTGGTTCAAACGATCAATCACTTAAATGTATTATAAATCCCACTTACTTTAGATTATAAAATAATCAAGAGAAAGACAGAATACACGCCACATAGCACACTCACACACACACATACACAATTGGGAGATACATTCAAGCAATTAGAGGCAAGAGAGAGTTAGAGACAAGACTCATTAGGAGAGTGAGTATCCAGCATGCCCAAGGTCCTGGGTTTAGTCTTTACCAGCAAAAGAAAACAACAACATAAAGCAACAACAGCAAAGGAACTCTCTTTCCGCTTTAAGAATGGATTCTTTCTACAGCTGTTCCTTGAAGCAGTTAAAGGCCACAAGAAAGCATAAGGAAGGCCACTGGTGTGCTAAACTGTACTGCATCAAGGAGCAGCAGGTGTTTCCTGAAAGGCTCCTCTCATGACTCAGCGTCTTAGTCAGGGTGTGTGTGTCCAATCAGAGCATAGGAGACTCACACAGACCTACTGGAGTCATGACACTCTTCACAACTGGTAGCCCAGTGATAGCCAGTTGTCCTCAAGTTTCCAAGCTGTCTGACTTTCATTACTCATTAACAAAGCTGGAACACTGTGCGCAGTGCCCTAAGTGGTGGCCCCAACAGTGGATGCCAATGAGCTGCAGAGTACACTCCCCTGATGTGCACAGGCTCAAGGTTCACCTACCAGCACCAGAAAGAAAAGTGAAATAAAGAGAAACACTAATAGAAAAATAATAAACTCTGAAAGCAATAAGGTCAAAGTATCAAAGATGCCATAGTGTGAAATTAACATCACTAATTTTGAAACATAACATTTTGATTTGTTCTTTCACATTCAGAAAAAATGTATAAACCTTAAAATGATATTATCCATAGAGCTTTCTGCCTTCTCTGAGACACCTATGTGGCCCAAGCTTATTTGTAACTTTCAATCCTCCTACCTCAGATATGGCCGAGATGACAGGCAAATGGCACAGTATCCAGAACCATTTTCAAAATGTAAGGTCCCAGTTCCCATATTACATCACTAAGAGGTAATTATTACCTCGGCCACTGAAGCCATTCCTAAACCAGCACAGGGTGCCGTACGCCAGGAGGTGGGTGCTGAGGTTGTCTGTGTGTGCACAACTCTGTATAACTGAACACTCACTGGGAGTTTGTCATCTAAAAGCAATATAGTTTAGAATATAATTTTAGAAAGGGAAGGTTTTTTTTCTTGTGCTGTTTTACTTGATATTTTGAGGCAAAGCCTTAACATTTTAATAATCCAATCTTAACCAAAATTATGAAGTATGGGGATATAATCTGACATGTGGGAATAAGCCAGCAATGGAATCTGTACTCAACCTCCAGTTTTCTAGTTTGTGGAGGATCAAAACACTCTGAAAACCTTCTAAAAACGAGGGTCACAAAGTAGGACTGTTGTGAGCATGGCTCTATGTGGTGGAGTGCAGATGACAAAGCTGACTTGGGTCCAGTGAGCATGCCAGTGAGTTGGATTGAAATCTTGTGGTGGCTTCCATAGGAACAGCCCCTATGAGCTCTTATGTTTGAACGCTTAGCCACTAATCCCTGAAGAATAGTACCAAGTTACTTAAGAGTGATCATTGGATTGCTTTAATGTATGCCTACCTTTTCTAGTACTTATCGGTCCACCACGCATAGCCAATACCAGCTTCAAGGTACAACCTTCTGAAATGCTGTGAATAATTAGCACAAAAATAAACTACAATCATCAAATAACATTCAGTGTCAAGTGAACCACTAATTATGTACTAGTTTATTACTGCTATTATATATTCCCTAAAATATGAAAAAAGATACAGCAATATGAGTAAATGGAAGATACTATTATATTTACCCAAATGAATTACAGAAAATTTATAAATTCTCATAAGCTTTGTAAAGAGTGGGGCCCAGTCAGGAGATGGTGGCACATGCCTTTGATCCCAGGCTCCAGAGGCAGAGGCAGGTAGATCTCTGAGTTCAAGGCCAGCCTGGTCTACAGAGCAAGTTCCAGGGCAGCTAGAGCTACACATAGAAACTCTGTCTCAAAAATACAAAAAGGAGGACCAAGAGAGAGAAAAAGCTTAATCTAAACCCAAAGAACCAGGAAACAGAAAATGCATTCAGCAAAATAAAAATAACACAGAAAATCCAGCAACTCTCCCAAGTCCTAGTGCTTTTCCAGTTTAATGACACCTCTCACCTCCTAATTCCTTTGTCTTGAGAGTAATAAATTACATGACAGGAAAGAGAAAGGTCAAAAGTCAGAAAGCACATTTGGAACCTCTAGTATACACAGTGTCACTTTATAAAGAGAGAAATGGGTCCTAATGAATAAAGTCTCAGTGGCCAGCAACTCTCCCATGCCCAAAACTTGTGAAACGGAAAGAAAAGAAACTGGGCCAGGTGAGAGTGGGTCAACAGTCAAAGAAAAAAGCAAAGAAGACGAGAAGTGAATACAGTCAAGCGAGGAGGCAGGGCCAACAGTGTGGTATAAACCTAAAAGGTGAACTACGAATATCAGAGAACATAGATCAGGAACAAAGATGGTACTGAGGCAATACAGCTAGAAGTGAGAATTCACAATGACACCTGGGATCAGAGAGCTGTTCTGCAGAGGCATGAAGAAGTCAGCCATGTGGCGTCGTGACACTGAGTACCTCTAAAGAAAACAGTCCTGTGCAGTCCTGATACGGAGTACTACAAAGCTGCTACTGTGTAGTTACACTCACTTGTAATCATTCAAGCAATAATCATCTTCAAGTTCCATGTTATTCCAAATTAAGTGCTGCTGACAGATGGGAATACCTTAAGGAAAGGTGATAATAAAGAGTGTTTAAAATCTCAACACCACCTCTAAAGAGATATACCACTCTTTCATTAAAGAGCTAAGAATACTTATGAATTAAACACACGTCTAGTTCAAGGACTCTGGCCCAACAGCTGTCTTCTTCGATGTATGGCTGGCACCACTATTATTTATCCTGTGGCCAAGAATAACAACTTCAAAATGCCTTTTGTGATCTTCATCACCTTTACCTTTAAAATCTTCCCTTTGCCCAGCCAGATTTCTTTAAATACTCATGGTTTGGCATTTCATACTCACTTCCATTGCAGGAGAGTCTATTCCCAAGAACGTTAGGAGAATCTCTGATTACTACTTACTTTGCCATGATGTCGTATATCTGGGTATTCATTTATATAATATATGAGACAGAAACTAAAAGAAGTCTGCTCAGGATGCTAGTTTTAAAAAAGCATTATAGTCTGGGTGGCTTAAACAGCAGAAATGTGTATCTGGGGCTTTCAAGACAGAGCCCATGGAGTCAAGGTTCCAAGTAAGTTCATGCTAAAGCCACTTTTCTTGGCATGTAAGCAGTTACAGTCCACTGTACATTCACATGGCCTTGTCCATGAGAACACTGAGAAAGAACTCTTATGTCTCTTCTTGCAAAGATACTATCATGAGAACTGCACGCATACCCTAATTTGTCTATTAAAGGCCTCAATCTATAAATGCCATCAATCGAGGATTAGATTAGGGTCCCAACCAAAGAATTATGAGAAACTCTGGGCATGGGGACACACATAATCCCAGTCATTAGAAGACTAAGGGAGCAAGAGAGTAACTTTGAGGCTACCCTGGGCTATATAAGATATTCCAGGCCAGTGTGGGCTAACTCTATAATAGTGAACAAGTATCCAAAAGAGATCGGTTGTAGGGACATGAACACTCAGTCATATTGGTGTGTATTTACATATTACAGCTTAAACATGATTTTTTTTTGGGGGGGGTCTTAGCAAAACTAAGGCTGAGACAAGTTTATTGAAAGCAATCAGATTTCTTATACCTTTATCAGAAACAAAATATAATTGTGGTTGCCAGGATCAAAACAATTGTAGTTTCTAGTATACGATGCCATTTGCAAACTATACAGAGTACACAAGATTAATGTCTGAGACCAATTGTCCTGTCAAGCCTCTGTACGCTTCACTGATTGAGGGAACACAGACACATAAGTGGCCTGAATGCTTCACTGCCTAGGAGAGGGCCCTGACTTCTTAGGAACTGAAAGGCACATAGTGCACCAGGAGCCACAGGCTCTAGGCTGAACACTCACAATGCACGCCTCTCAAGGCAGCTAGACCAGGCCAGCTCTCTGATACCCAGCAAGGGCTTCCAGTGTGGTGTTTTTTATGTGATTAATGAGTGTGGAAACAAGTGGGTCTCTGTATTTATATCTGTTTCATGTGCCTTTTCTTGGGCTCTTGTTTTCTTCTGTTTAAATATGATTCTTACGAAGTTTTCTTAAATAATTTAGATAGATGTATGTTTAAAATATATTTATATTTGCATTAAGAATTATGTAAGTAAAATCATTATAATCTCTTTCTAGTTGAGGACAGAAATCACAGATCATCTCAATAGACACAGAAAAGGCCTTTGACAAAAGTCTGCAACTCTTCCTAAAACAAGCCCTGAAGAAATTAGGAGCAGAAGGAACACGCCTCAACACAATAAAGGCTACATGCAACATATGTACCAACATGATGCTAAATGGGCCAAAATTTAAAAGTATTACTTCTAAAATCAGGAACAAGACAGGGTATCCATCCTTGCTATTCCTATTCAGTAAGTTGTTCAAAGTTTTAGCTACATTAGTAAGACAAGAAATAAAAGGGATGGGCTGGCGAGATGGCTCAGTGGGTAAGAGCACTGACTACTCTTCTGAAGGTCTAAGTTCAAATTCCAGCAACCACATGGTGGCTCACAACCACCCGTAATGAGATCTGGCGCCCTCTTCTGGTGCATGTTATATATAAGCTACAGTGTACTCATGTATAATAATAGATACATTTTTGAGCTGGAGCAAGCAGAGTTGATGGAGCAATAAAAATAAGAAAGGGAGAAGTCAAAGTATTTATCCCTATTTGTAAATGACATGATCCTGTACGTAAAGGACCCCAATGACTCATATCAGATAAATACTCTTAGCAAAGTAGCAGAGTACAAAAATCAAGATATAGAGCTCGGCAAATTTTCTATATATTAAAAACAAACTTGCTAAGAAAGAAATTAGGAAGAGAAATTCTATTTATAAAAGCTCTCCAAAAATAAAAATAAGATGCCTAAAAATATACCTAACCAAGGGCATGAATGATCTCTGCAATGAAAAACTAAGGTAATGAAGGAAACTGAAGATACAAGGAGACAGAAAAGCTCCCTCCCCCATACTTATTGGCTGGGCAAAATCAATATTGTAAAACTGGCTATGTTATCAAAAACAACCTACAGATTCAATACAATCCCCATTATACTTCTGGTATTCTTCATAGAAATATAAAAACAATCCTAAAATCACATGGAATCACCAAAGGCCACAAATAGTCAAAGCTCTCTTTAGCAAATGTTGAGGTTTCATAATACTTGATTTCAAATTACAGTTCAAAGCTGTAATAATATTATTATAAAAAAACAGAATGACGTTGACATAAAAAAACAGATATTTAGGAGCCAGCAAGATGGCTCAGCAAGTAAGCGTTCATTGCCGAGACTGTTGACCTGAGTTCAATTCTCAAAACCCACATGGTAGAGAGACCCAACTGAAAGAGGAAGTGACTTTAAGTGAGGGAGGAATTGGATGGATGGATGGGTGAATGGATGGATGGGTGGTTGGATGGATGGATGGATGGGTGGGTAGGTGGATGGGTGGATGGGTGGATGGATGAATGGATGGGTGTGTAATGGAACCTACATGGCATAAAAGCTGAAAGGAACTATTCAAGAAGAGGCAGGAGTCCAGCAAGAGGGAGGAAAGGTTAGGAAAGGTGATGGCAGAGGTTATTAGGGGAGGGGAGTGAACAGGTGCAGAGTGAAATTATCTGTATGTAAGAAGATGTCATATAGAACCCATCATCTAGTATGCTAATTTAAGAAAGCAAAAAAAAATAATAATAAAAAGCCTAATTGCCATTTTAATAGGAAGTTAGGATAATTACACTGTACTTTGAAACATGAAAATAATTTAACCAATGAATGCTATTTTTAAAAAAAGAAAGAAAAATCATGTTAAATAGGAAAGCTAGTACTGATCCTTACATTAATATAAAACTTTTTTATTACATATTTATCTATTGTGCGTCTACACACACACATGTGGAGGTCACAGGATCATGCTCTGGAGTTGGTTCTCTCCTTCTATCATAAGACATCTCTTATGGGATCAAACTCAGGTCAAGGCTTGGCAGGAGATGTCCTCCCTAACTGATGAGTCATGTCACTGGCTATCAGCTTGACAGGAAACTAGGGCTCTGCATGAATGTTTATAAGGAGGACCCAGGCAGTTCCATCACACTTGATAAGAGGTGGGATTAGAAGGAAGGACTTGGCTGTTTGTGGAGAGCCGTGCCCCGAGCAATCGCGTACGTACGTACGTACATGCCGTGAGCAATCGACATTATAAGATGGCGCTGGCTTCCACTGCACCTAACTAGTAAATAAGCCTTATGCGCATGTGCAAGAGTGAACTCACGCCTAGTCACTGCCCATCTCACAGCATAGTAATGGGGTGATGGGCAAGCAACGAATCAGGAGCTGTCACGCCATATCAGGTGCTGAAACGTCACGCTGCGGGCTATATAAGCAGTGCCATTTTCCTGGTTCGGGGTCTTCCCTCCTGATAAGTAAGCAATAAAAGCTTTGCCGCAGAAGATTCCAGTTGTCCTGAGTGTGTTCTTGCCGGTGGGGACAAAAGCTCGGGATAAGAGGTGGGATTAGAAGGAAGGACTTGGCTGCTGAAATAGAGAACCCACACACTCACCAAAACCACTCATTACTTCATAGGTGCCGAGAGGCAGCAGCCTGAGTTTCACTCATTACTGCTGAATATGTTGATACAGTGTCACATGATACAAGCCTGGTGTCATCTTAGAAGGTGACAGAAATAGACACTCTACTTCTGCCTCCATAGTTTCCATCATAAAGAATAAAAAAAAAAAAAGAAAGGAAAAGAACGTCACTAAGCAAACAATAAAAATAAATCCTAAGTAGGATGAAGAATCTGATTTCCAGGATTATCACATAATAATATTCAAACATCCACTTTCATTAAATAACTGTGAGTCATGCCAAGAAATAAATAGACGAGCACACTTATAGAGGAAATCAATAACTATCCCTGAAGAAGCACAAACATTAGATTTACTAGACAAAGGTTGTAAATTATCTGTTAAATACACTCAACAATGACTCAGTGCCAGCCAGGTCCCCCAAAGATCAGGAAGACATCCTGGACCCAACCCAGACACCAACTTATCCAGGGCCATATGACATGTTAGGCTCAAGCACTAAAGGACGTTCTGTTTCTAGGGGTGAATGGGAACAGAGCCTGGGGGTTACTCTCAATGGCCACACATCTCAGGATACTGCATTGCCAGCACTAAGCAACAGTAAAGCCATGGCTACCTCAACAACTCGACTGAGGGTTTTTTTGTTGTTGTTTGTTTGGTTGGTTGGTTTGGTATTTTTTTTGTTTTTTTGTTTTGTTTTGTTTTTTGCAATTCCAGTAGTCACAGGAGAAAAGAGGTGAAACTTAAAGAGTGTTTTTTTTTTTTCTATCTTCAAATACTCTAATAGTTTTAACTCTCACTGCAATATGGTCTTATGGCTATCTTTTGCTTTGTGTTCATTTTTCTAAGTGAAAATTTCCATGTTTGATATGTATAAAATTGTATTTTTATGTTATTGTGACTGTTTGGTGATATATTAGTTTAGAGATTTCTAGATATTAAATACACGTCTTACTAACAAAATAAATTTCAATCTCAAAATAAAAAGACCAAAGTAAGTGCACGTGAGTGCAGATATCCAGTGCCAGTTGAGGCTAAAAGAGAGTTTCAAAATCCCCTGGAAATGGGATTACAGTAGTGAGCTGCCTAACATGGGTGCTGGCAACTGAACTCAGGTTCCCTGCAAGAGTGGTATGCTCTCTTTACCTCTGAGCCATGTCTCCAGCCCACCTACCCACCACCTCTTTAAAAGATCATTTGAGATAAAAGAGCATACTACATCCTTGCATGGACTGCTAGAGTCTCTGGGAACTAAAGGGGAGACAGTTGGAGGGAGACATTTGTAAAGCAGCCTTCCAGACAGCAGCAACACACTAGCTATATAGGAAAGAAAGACTAGGAGGCAATTCTGGGAAACAATAGGAGAGAAACTCCAACTCAGACTTGAAGGACTGAGTCCTTACTGGGGCTTCCTGTCTTCCTAGAAAGGAGGGGTATGACTGCTACGGCTAGAACTCTGCTCCAGATAACAGCCTCTAAACATGTGTAGTTTATTTTCAATAACAAACAGCAGAGAGAGGAGGAGAAGAGGGAAAGGGAAGGAGCAAGAGAGAGAGTAGAGTAAGGGAGGAGACAGACTTTAAGGGCTGCACCTATACAGGGCAGATGGTTCTAGGGAGACCCTTCTCCTGGACACTTGACTGCAGCAGTGGCAGAAGCCACTTTAAAAAGCTGCTACCCGAGTTAGCAGCTAGTCAGCTCTAGAGAGAAAGCCCCATCCTGCTCAGCCTGAGACCCCAGGTCATGTGTCTTGGTACTTCAGTCAGGCTCAGCTGCTTCTTGGGGCCCAAACCTGCCAGAGGAGGAACTACAGAGAGATGAATCAGCAACTTCACCATTCCTGAGCCTCCCCACACTCCAAAGATATCACAGAGCCAGGACCAACATCCACGCCACAGCCCCATAAGGCAGGACCTACATACACATTCCACTCCAGCAAGAGACCGCACAAAAGATGCGGTCCTTTGTCTTGTCATTCTGTCAAGGAAAGGAAGAGCATAAAGACTCTGCACTCCTCACAAAATTCTCTTTCCTTCACCTCAAAAGAAAACCATGTAGTTACATAGTGAGTTTCACATGTATATATAATATAACTTGATCATATCCACTCTCCTTATTCTCTCTCAATCTCCCAGCTACTCCTTCTCCCAGCAGGTCCCCTCCTACTTCATCATTTTCCAACTGACCCCCTGAATTGAACTAGGGCTGCCTACATGGGCATGGATGTGGTGTTATTTACTAGCATATAAAAACTTGGCGATGGTGCAGCACTGAAAAATCACTCACTCAGCTCACCAGCCATTGACAGCTTCTAGAAGTGTTGTCTTATAAACGCCCTCCCCCAGTCCAGTCCGGGATGCTCCATATTATACAGGTAACCTCAGTCTTGAATTCATGAATATAATAGTCATATAATGTTCATAAGGCACTTCTTCAGTAGTCCCTGAACCTTCAGGCAGGTATGAGTCCACTTGGGGCTCAGTGCTCAACAGTCACTCTGAGCACTCTGACCAGTTATGAGTCTACATTAACCACTGGCCACTGCAAAAACAAGTTGCTCTAACTACAGATGACAGGCGCACAAATCTATAATTATAAACATAATATTTCTAAGGCATTCTGGCATAGGTCTGTTTAGCAACGCTGAAATAATAATTTCAAACTCTAAGGCCTACAAGGTCCATAGCTATGTATTTTATATTATCAGGCATGACCTCCCTCCTGTGGGGTGGCCTCAGATCCAATCAGAGAGTGGCTACCCCATCACGGTCAGGCCACTACTGCACCATGGGCCATTTACTTTGCAGTTCAGTATTTTAGAATGAAGGCCCACATCTGGGCAAGACCACTGATCAACTTTCTCCCCCAATGGCTTGCATAGCAACTTCAAGCACAATGAAGAAGTTTCGAACTTATTTACAGCTTGATTTCTCTATGTCCTGCTAACAAACTGCACTGTGTCCTCGGCAATAGAGTTCCACCGTCTGGTTCTGGTGGGCAACCAGGAGTAACAACAGTAGTCTGTATTGCTTTGGGTACCTCTGGGGACCTCCTGACCAACAACTTGTAAGGAAGAATGATACATCTGGCCCTGGGATTTTCATTTAATAACTAAGGCTTCTGGGAGTAGCATTAACTACCTAGGCAGGACGGCTCTAAGTTCAAATTCCCTTTTAACTACACTCACAGTTTTTTACTATTTTTTTTTTTTTACTTTTTTGCTTTTAACTACCTGCCTCTTTTGGTATTAATGTAGATAAATGGAAAGATGAACTATTTGCAAAAATTCCATGACAGTGTGGAAGTTATATAACTCTATATAACTATTCCAAACTTGCAAATGATCACTCCCAATATAATACCTGTAGAAAACCATAGCTGTGTATTCTTGTGAGCAATATTAAAGCCTGAGCCCTCTTCATTTCAAGCAACTTCATCTTGATTTAAAGGCTGCTGTTAGCAGGATTTTAAGTCTCTTTTGATGTGCTTAAGCCCTCACATGCTTTATTAAGCAGCATTGATTTCCTTTCCAACACGTGCCCATTCTTTGCCCCAGCTGCACTAAGACACACTTGGCCTAGGCAACCAAGCCGACCTGCAGGGTTTCCTACGTGAAGCACTAGCCTTATTCTTCCGTTAGAGTGTATTAATATCAGTAATACAAATATCTTCATTTGTCCTCATCCACTGTCCTTGCACTTCCATTACTATGAATAAGAAGTCTACTGTTAGGTCCAGACCTTGGCTTATAATGCATCCTCTAACGAAAAGGAGAAAGCATTGCTCCTTGGAAAATTAGTTGTACTGGTCAGTTTTTGTCAACTTGACACAAACTATGGTCATCTGTCAAGAGAGAACCTCAATTGAGAAACTCGCTCTATCAGAACAGCAGTGAGACTGGGAGAGGCCACTGGCAAAGGTGCAGCCTCAGCAGCAATGCAAGTCCCAGGATTGATGGAGTCATGGAGAGAAGCTGAGGCTTAGCACCCCAAGAAGCCAAGAACGGTCATTAGTGAAGATGCAGCTTCAGCAGCTGTGGACACCACAGCATATAGGCCTCTCAGAGCACTACCAAGCATGGGGGCAGGTAGGGATGGAGCCAGCCTGAGCCTAAGACAGAGCTGTGTGCAGTGTGGGAAACAGCGCTGATAGGAGACACTGCCCAAGTGCAAGTGGCAGGCCGTGGACACTGAACTATTTACACTGTGGGATGTGGTTTGGTTGTGCTCTAACTATAATTGTGCACTGGTTCTTCACTCTTAACATAAGAAAGTATCTACCTTGTTTTTTATTTTACAGGAACCCACAGCTAAGAGTCTTTGGGTTTTTACAGCGATTTTGAACATCCCCGACCCCCCAATAGGGTTTCTCTGTGCAGCCCTGGCTGATCTGGAACTCCCTGAGATCAGGCTGGCCTCAAATTCACAGAGACCCAGCTGCCTCTGCCTCCCAGGTCTGGGATTAAGTCATTAAAGACATGTGCAACCATGCCCCACCAAGAATTTGGAGTTTTAAACCAATGGAAATTTTGAAGACTATGGGACTTTCAAAGTTGTACTGCATATTAAAGTTATACTGTATATTATATTGTGATAGTAACATGAGATCTTGGGGACAAAGGGGAGAAAAGATTATGAATTAACAATAATGTGTCCGTGTATCAGACTGGCAAGGGGTAGACTTGCTGGTTAGTTTTTGCCAACTTAACACCAACCTAGACATATCTGAGATAAGGGAATCTTAATTGAGGAACTGCCTCCATCAGATTAGGCTGTGAGGCACGTATTTGTTAATTGATGTAGGAAGACCCAGCCCAATTTGGATCCTGCCACTGTTGCTCAAGTGAGTCTTGCCACACAAGAATGGAACCTACACAGAAGATTCAAGGCCCAGCTAGGACACGACTTTGTCTCAAAAAAAGAAAGAAGTCGAGAGGAGGGTGAGGGGAGGGGAGGGGGAGAGGAGGAGGAAGGGGAGGGGTATCTATTTAGGGAGCAGCAATACCAAAGCTAAGGGCACAAGGGCTCCCGCTGCTCTGCATAGCCCCTTACGCTTCTTGGCACACACACACTTCTTTCTCAACTCCAGGGCAGTGTTTGCATGTAGCAGATCAGGTCCTCAGAAATGCAGGACACTATCTCCAGATAAGCATTTTCCCTTGATGAGGAAAGTGGGTATTTTACACTTGGCAATTGATGTAATCCTGAGATCATTTGCAACAACTGTAACTGTCATCATTCCTATTTTTGAGATTAAGAAATATTAATTTGAGAACCAGCAAGATGTGGTTAGCATGCAGTGATGGATCAGTGGCTAACGGTGCTTGCAGCTTGCTGCTACAGCCTGACAGAGTTTGATCCCCAAGACCTACAGAGTAGAAAGAAGGGGTCAAGTCCCACAATTGTTCTCTGACCTCCACAGGTGTGCTGTGACAAGCACACGCGTATGTGGATGCATACACACAAAATAAGTTAAACTGTGACTTTAGAAATTAATGTTAACTTGTTAGTGGCTTTGTAATTCCAGACCCATTACAGCCCCTGTCAGCTACTGCTTCCCTCTCTGCCTCAGTGCGGTCACTCCCAGGTCCCCACGTCCTCCTCAGCCTCTCCTCCACAGAGCCCTTCTATTCCCCTCCCACCAGGCACTAGTTCTGAACTCATCAAAAGTTACCCAAAGGAAAGCCTTCTGGAGGAACAACCATTTCCTCTGCAGGACTAACTCAAGCACTGTCCCCTCTGTCCTCTCCAGTCAAATCTTGCTAATTGGAGTCTTGAGAGTCTTGCCATGTTAGCGCCAATTGACGTCCAGGGAGGAGGAACAAAGGCCATCCAGAAAAGGATTAAAACTGATTTTTCATGAAGGCTGTTCTTTTGAAGTCTCCTGCAGAACACAATGACTGTCACTGCCTTTGTCGCTTAAAAAGAGAGGGGTGCATGTGCCACTATTTGATGTGGTTCTAGACTCAGCTACCCCCTAAAACTACCTTGAGAGAGAGGGAAAAAGGAAAAGCAAATATTCAAAAACTCAAATACCCAGAATCTTTGATCTCACACAGAACAAATAATTCCACCCACTCTTGTCCTTCTATAATTCTGTATTTAAGTTGGCTGGAAAGAAATTCTAATTAGAATCTTCATATCACAAACAAGTTCCAGTTGACTCTCCCAGAAAAGATCTATTAAGCATTATATGGAATAATTTAACTTTCTAGTCCAAACTGGACAACTATAAATGATATTCTTAAATCTGGAAGACTAATTTTAACATAAAGTTACCTATGGCATCACAAACATATATAACACAAAAAGATATTACATGTCATCTAAAACCCTGGCTATGTTAGAGGAACTTTGAATATATGTAAACGTAACCCAAAACTTTCAGAAAATCTCCACATGGTACAAAAGGATTTACAAAGTGGTGTAAAAATAAGCAAGTTCCGTAAAAGGAAATAAATTATATTTCCCATTAAAAACAATTGCAAAATGTTACAGTACAATATGTGTATCATCCTACCTTCCAAAAAAACTATTTTGAAATATTTATTTTATGCCATTAACATGAGGCTGGAGATCTGAATTGAGACAATCTTGTGGAGGGAGTGGTAAGGCAGGAAAACAGGACAACAAAAGAGGTGGTTTCTAAGCTAAAAGCTGATGAAGACAAGGGATTCTATTATCCTGTCATCCTAATGTCATATGCTTAAACTTTTACATTTAAATTTTATTCACTAAAAAAACTTATGTTTAATCTTCATATTATAGAAACAAAGACTTAAAAACTTATAAGATGCTTAATCCTCATATTGTACAAAGACTAATACCTTCCAATCTTTGAATTTTTCCTTTCACAGAGATAACAGCTTCAAAGGGTGAAACTCTTAGTTCAAAACATGTTCCAGTCAACGTTTCGATGAAGAGTTCCATGGTGTCATAGAAAGGAAGTTTGAAATAAAATGGTCCCACGTTATCTTCATTGAAGAATGGAGGCTCTTTTCTGTTATCCATTACTTTGACTTTTCTGATTCTTCTGGAATATGTTGTATGCAACTGTATTCCAATTCTACCCAAATCAGCTTTGAACATTTGTAATATGTATCGTTGTTCATGTTTGAGTTCTGTTCCTGAAAAAAAAACCAAAAATTAGCTTTTTAAAGCAAATCCAAAAGTCTGTTCTTCACTCAGATTTCCTGAAAAACTCTGGCTCACACTCACCTTCCAAATCCTCTAAGAACCTATTTTATTGCCTTTACAAAGTGTGCCTAACACTGAACCTTCCGTGCCTCCCTCTGAAATCACTCCTGAAGTAGACTAACCATGAAGAATAGATATGCTTTTGATTCTTTACAGTACCTTACTAGAGCTCTGCATTGCTGTTAATATACGGCATATTACAACATTTTTGCTATTATTCAAATTCAATTTATCAATATGGTTCTATAAGATTCTCCAATTGCATATACATCCTTCTCTAAAACATGTTTCTCTTTTAAGCCATATAAAATTTTAGAGTCTTTATACATAATTACACTGGATAAGAAAAATGGCACCTCAATAAGTTCTTTTAAAATTTGATCCACTAAATAACCATCAAGTATTTGAGTTTCCAAAGATGATCAGCCATTCTAGCATTAAAAAGAAGTAATTACATAGACACTAAGTGATCTCTACTCACAAGCATACAATAGCTACTGAGCATGAGAGACAAGTGCATCACAAAGAAGCATATGGTAAATTAAGAGTGTAGAAACAGGAGCCTCTCATGACTGCCCTCCGAAAGGCCCAACAAGCAGCTGAAAGAGTCAGATGCTGATATTTTCACCCAACCAATGGACAGAAGCTGCTGACCCCTGTGGTTGAATTAGGGAAAGGCTGAAAGAAGCTGAGGAGGAGGATGACCCCATAGGAAGACCAGCAGTCTCAACTACCCTGGTCCCGAGAGATTGCTCAGACACTGAGCCACCAACCAGGCAGCATACACTAGCTGATTGAGGCCCCAAACACATACACAGCAGAGGACTGCCGGGTCTGGGTTCAGTCAGAGAAGGCGCACCTAACCCTTGAGAAACTTGAGGCCCCAGGGAGTGAGGAGGTCTGGTGAGGTGTGGGTGGTGGGGACATCCTCTTGGAGATAGGGGTCAGGGGAGGAGGTGTGGGATGTAGAACAGTTGGGAGGGTGACTGGGAGGGAGATAAAGTCTGGAATGTAAAATAAGATTAAAGAATAAAATAATAATAATAATAATAATAATAATAATAATAATAATAATAATAATATACTAGCAGCAAGGGTGATCATACTGAAAAACTGCTGTTATTTGGTAAAAACTTTGTCAACTTAAACCAAGTTTAAACTACAAAAATATGTATCTTTCTGAAGAGATGAGGCAATCTTTTTCCAAGTTTTGTTGGGATATAATTCATATCCCACAAATTGACTCATAACCATACCTTTCACTTGACATCTAAAATTTACTCATTTTTAACACTAAAAATGTCCAGCCACCACAACCATTGATGGGTTCTGAGCAAGGGCTTTGAGTATGCCAACCAAGTGTTCTAGCAGTGAGTGAGGCCAGAAGCTTCTTGTACAACATTGGTCATCCATGGATCAATACTTCGTCCATCTGGTGGATGAATAATAGTCTCCTGGGTGGACCTGGTGCATGTTATCTACCCAGTCACTGGTTTATGGTGTTTGGGTGGGTTTTAATTTGGAGCTAATTATAAATAGTGCTATAGTGAACAATCAGCTATCACGTGGACAAATTTTCCTTTTTTGCTGATACACATTCAGAGGGAAAAAGGTGTGCTGGGTCCCATGGCAACATATTAAGCAATTTGTGGAATTAATTACTAAAGTGTTTTCCAAGTAGTTCAAACTATTTCATAATAAACAAGTGAGGGTGCAGATCTCTTCATATCTTTATCAATACTTTTATTGTCTTTTTTATTAAAGCTATCCTACTACAGAGTACAACATAGTGATGATCTTCACTCTAAATGACTCTGAGCATCTTTTATGTGATGAGAGGCCCTCTGCACCTCACCCTTGGAGAATATTTGAAGACTTTGCCTAGTCTTTATCACTGATTTTAAAGTGTTATGAAGGTGATCTAATAAGACAGAGTCCCAGCTGGCCATTTCTTGTCACCAAATGAAGCTTCCAGTACCAGGATTGAGCTACATTTAATTGAGTTGTTGGCCAGAGGGCCCACAGGAATCCCCAAACAACCCAGAACAATTACCAAGACTATAGGTTTCTCTCCAAACTGACAGCAAGGTCCCACTCCTGAAAACTATGCCTACACAAGTCACTGACCATGGAGATGGCAAACCAGTGCCTACAGCGAGCCTTCACCTCTATGTTCTAGTGTCTTTGATACAGGAACATACTCTTTATACTATTAAGAGAAACAATCACCAAACTAACAACAAATCCTTCATCTACAATATTATCTGCAAGATAGTCTAGGGCAATGGTGGTGCAGAGCTTGTGAGAATAACCAACAAACAACTGACTTAAGGCCACGCCACAAGATGGAACCCATACCTGACACTGCTTGGGTAACCAAAAAGGGGGTGGGAGTTTAAGAGCAGGGGGCAGGGGATTGAGGACACAAGAAAACAAGACCCTCTAATTCAACAGGAGCAAAGCTCATGTGAACTCAGACTGAAGTAGCACACACAGAGCCTGCCACAGGGTGGGGCGGAGGTGTCACTAGGTCTTCTGCACTTATGGCTTCCAGTTTAGTGTTTTTGTGGGATTTCTGAGTGTGCAAATGAATGGGTCTCTGATTCTTGTGCTTTCTCTTGGGCTCTTTTCCCTCTGTTGGTTTGCCTTGCCCAACTTCAATTGATTTTTTTTTTGTTTTATCTTATATTTTATATTTTCTAAAATGAATGGATGGAAACCTAGCTACTAGGGTAGAAGTTAACCACTGAACCATCAACGGAGGAGCACTGGGTCCATCAACCACTCCAGGGTGGATCTCATGTTCAGGAGTCGTTAACTATACATATAACACACTCTATAATTTTCTTTGAATGCCCTTCTTTGGTTACAGTTTGGTGTGCGGGGACAGGGGGCAGGTGGGGGGGAGGTTGTTTCTTGTTTTGAGGTGGTATTTTATTTTGTTTCCTTGGTTTTGTTGTGTAAGGTTTCTGTTTTTTGAGAAAACTTAAAGTGGGTTGGTAGGGAGGGGAGAGGAGAAAGACTTGGGGGAATAGGATATGATCAAATTATATAAATTTAAAAATTGTTTTAAAAATAGATAGTATTCTAGATATAAGTCACATGTAGAATATAGGATTAGCAAATACTTTCTCCCATTCTGTAAGCTGGCCTTTGGCTTCTTGGTAATGTCTTTTCAAATTCAGTTCTCAACTGAAGAAGCTCAGTCTAGCCACTTGTCGCAGTTAGATATACTGATCTAACCCAAGGCAGTCAATTTACACACATTTTCCCCAAGAATTGCACAGTTTTAACTTATTTTTAGGTTTAGTGTTCATTCTGAATAGGAATTCAACTTTATTCTTTTGCACAGAGAAAATCAATATTTGCAGTATCGTTTTTGGAAAGACTATGCTAACCCCATTGAATTTATAGAATTCTTAGAGAAAACTGACTATAAACGTGAGGGGCCTATCTCCTGACATTTCACTATACTGGCCTGTTAGTGCATCTCTCATAGTTCTGATTACTCTAACTTGACTACATTTGGGGATTAGGAAATAGCCCTCTTCTAATTTGTGTTTTTTCACACACTATGTATTAGAATACAAATGGCTTCAATATATTATTGATCTTGTATACAGCCACTGCGTCTACTGTGCTCAAACCGCTTTTCATGGATTCCTTGGGATTGTCTATATTTAACCCTACACACACAATAGCTACAGAAAGCCTTCTGCTCTCTCCAGTGTGGACGCACTTATCTTTTCCTATTTAATTGCCCGTATATCCTAGAGTAAAGTGTGATTAAAGGTGAGTGAACTGGAAATCTCTGTCTTTGTCTTGATTATAGGAGGAAGGAATTGAGCCTTTTACCATTAGATATGTCAGCTGTCAGGTTTAATACATCATTTTATCCGGGTTGAAAAATTCCTGATTATTCCCACATTGCTTAGGAATTTGCTTTACTTTTAACCACAAAAAGGTACAGGCTTTCTAAGATATTTTTCAGTGTCTATTTAAGTGATCACATGGTCTTCACTTGTTTATAACTAATAAGATATATTAGACTGATTAATTTTTTTTGTTAATTCATCCTGCATTCCTGGAACAAAATCCCATTTGTGTACATAGTACTCTTTGGATAGATAAGTAGATAGACAGACAGACAGACAGAGCTGGACTTGATCAGGAAATATCTCTTGAGGATCCTGTTCTACCTCCTTCTTCCTCCTCCCCCACTCCTCTCATCCTTCCAACCAGTCCTTGCAGGTTGGTGTCATTGTTTGGTTCTTTATGTCTAGACATGTGTTAGCCTCACAGAATAAGTTGGGAAGTATTCCTTAAAGATAGGTAAACTCCTTTTTTCAGCATCAAACCATGGACTCACACATGCTAAGCAAACACTCAACCACTTTGCTACTTCTCCAGCCCATAGAAAAATTTTGTAGTTTATTTCAGTATGGGGAAAGCCTGAGAGTATAAGGATATCAGCAAGCAACCCTATTGTGAAAGTCAAAAGTAAATATCGGCTATACAATAATTTCAAATCTTTCCTACCAAAAGAATATGTGGTATCACTGAGGTCACTCTAATTTTCATAAACATTTATTTTTTATTTATTTATTTTTGAGTCCAGACTGGCCTCATCCTTATGATCCTCCTGCCTCACGTCTCCCCAGTGCTGGGACTATAGGTATATGCTACATGACTGGCCGAGGAATGTACATAAAGGTGCACTATAGGTATATGCTACATGACTGGCCGAGGAATGTACATAAAGGTGCACTAGTTCTACAAAGATTGTGTCTGGCTAATAAATCACTGTAAACGCATAGCATGGCATCTGTAATCCAGACATTCCAAAGACATGTGTACAAATTCAATGGGTGCAATTCAATGTATACAAAAATAGCCCCTTTCTCCAAAGGCTTCCTTCCTTGTCTTGCAGTCCTCAGCTTAAAGCATACCATGACACATCCATTCATTCAAGCCAGAATTTAGGATCTCTCACGAACACCATGACAGCTTCAAGTGACCAATCCTGACGATGCATCTTACATCTTTTATCCTGTCAACCTCTCCATTCACCAATTAGGCCTTAACTTGGAGTTTCTTTTTTTTTTTTTCTTGTTCTTTTTTTTAAGATTTATTGTAACTTACATTTCCAACACAGCACAAATCATGAGGCTTTTTCACAACTTGGAGTTTCTTTAGCTTTCATCTGAGCAACTCTCAAAGACTGACAAGCTATGATCTCTGATTCCTACACTTCACTAGACTAGCCAGCCACTAGATTTGCTCTTCTTTAACTTTTAGAAAGAAAGTTTCTAAAAATTGGCTAAGGCTATTATTTTAACACATTATTTAGAAGTTACTTTCCATTGCCTATGTTTAAGCAGGAGGGAAGTTATACTTGGAATTTATTATAAGACCTCACTAGAAAATAAATCTAAACTGGAGACATGAATTTCCCTTATAGATCAGGAGACTTTACTTTAGGGCAATTTTAAATCTACAACAAAATGGAGCAGAAATTATGAGTCTCCACATACACCTGTCCCTTTCCTGCCTCCAGCTAACCTATATTAACTGGTTATAACTGCATTCGCACAGTACCTTATTAACAAGTGAGGAATAGATACATCGCTGCCACTCAAGCCTAAAGTTTCCATTAGGGTTTATTCTTGGTGGTGCACATCTGACAGATGTGGGCAGATGTATAAAAGCATCATGTATTTACCACAACATTATCAGGGTAGTTTCAGTTTCTAAATATTTTGGGTTGGAGCTACTGATCCCACCCCAACCCTCAAATTCTAGGCAACATTTGGTCTTTTAAGTGTTACCATAGCTTCACCCTTTCCAGAATGTCATGCAATTGGAATCACACAAGGTGCAACCTTTTCAGAGTGCTCTCTCTAAGGAACACACATTTAAGGTTCTTTTGTGCCATTTTATGGCTTCATGGCTTTCCTTTAAGTGCTATATTATATTCTACTGTGTGTATGCATTAGTTTCATTTATCCATTATCCTGAGAAATATCTTACATTCCCCATTTTCTGACAATTATGAAGCAAAACTGTACACAGGTTATAAAGTTTAAAAAACTTATTTAGGCTAGATTTTAAAGCGAGTATTTTCAGCCTTTTGTGCACATGTGTATACATTGTGTGCATGTATATATTTGCATGTGGAGACCAGCAGTCAACATCAGATGGCCTCCTCTATCACTTTCCACTTTATATTCTCTTTTAAGATTTATTTAAGTGTATGATACCCTGTAGCTTTCTTCTACACCAGAAGAGGGCATCAGATCCTATTACAGATGGTTGTGAGCCACCATGTGGTTGTTAGGAATTGAACTCAGGACCTCTAGAAGAGCAGTCAGTGCTCTTAACCACTGAGTCAGAGCTCCAGCCCCATTTTATATTCTTAAGGTGTCACTGATCTGCTCATCCACTCAGCTTGACTGGCAAGGCGAGGGCTCCTCCTGCCAACCCTCAGAGGACAGGTGCACACTGCTGTGCCTAGCTTTTTCCGGTAAGTGCTGGGGATCCAAGCTAGGCTCTTCATGCTTGTGTAGTTAACACTTTACCTTCAACAGCTGAGCCAAACCCACAGCCCCATTGTGCTTGTTTCTCTTTTAAAGAAACTGCCACACAATATGCCAAGGTAGTGAAACCACCAGTGACTCAGGAGTTCCTGTTACCCCAGGCCATCACAGGGTTTTGCACTGTCAGTCTTCCGGGTTTTGGCTTCAAGGGGCAGTTTCCTAATGACCTGGGATGTCAGCACAGCTATCCTTTGAAAATGTAAACTGATCCTATTATTTCTAGCTCAAGGCCCTATCATGGCTTCCACCATCTGTCCAACAATGTTCAAACTCCTTAGAAAGACTTCCCAGCATGCATATTTCATCTCCCAGCCATGCTCACTTACCCGCACTCCCCCAGCAATGCCTGCGCTCCTTGTACCTCTACTCATAGCTTACTCATAGTCTTAGAGCTCCCGCTTTGTCCTACTCAGGCCAACTCCTCCCAGGCTTCCTGAGAAGCTACCAATCGGCTTTCAAAGCTCAGCTCCGCGGAGAGGGGCACACTTCAAAGAGAATGCCTGCTTATAATGCAAAGCCTGCCTAGTAACCAGACACCTCTCCCCAGAGCCGCGGCTCCAATACCAAGGATCCCACAACATCTTTCATGCTTACTATCTTTTCCACCCATGATACCCATCAAAACTGGACTGTTTCTGTGTCTGTCACCCGTGCTGGTAAACTACAAGCGTTGTAAGGGAGGGACAATGTCTCTATCACTCACTTCAGCCGTCTGCACACATTAGCGTGCATTAAAGGTTGTTCAATGAAATTCAATTCAAAACAACTCCCTTTCTCCACTAATCCTTAGATTAGAGAAAATTAACAGTCAACTATATAGTCATAGAAATGGCACAGTGATTATACTGTGGAGGGATACTGGTTTCCTCTGGAGTCACATTCTGATTCACTACGCCAGAATTCTTATAAATCATGATGAACACGTATACACAGATACTTCTACTGTAGAGGGGAGTTTTCATAGTTCTAATATAAAACATTCTTAGGAAGCTTGAATTATGCAGATAGCTAACGCTCCTTTAAAAAAAAAAAAACGGCATCACAGGAAGAAACATTGTTGCTAAGAGCACAGTTGTTCTGAGTGGAGTTGCACAACATATGAACTAATGAGAAACAAACAACAGCAGCAACACAAGGACTGTGCTCCCAGTACTGTGGGTCAGAGCTGCAAGAGTACACTACGCAACAGTGGTACTGTTTGTATTTCACTACTCACTCTTACATCACTCATGGTAAATGTGAAGCCAGGTGATAGGGTATTTCCTAGCACATATTAGGCCCTGGGCTCAATCTGCAATTTCACAAAAACAAAACAAAACAACAGCATTATAAGAAGAAAAAGAAAAAAAAAACAGCATTATAGTGAAATACGCATAGGCAACATGTAATCCTTCAATGCACAGATCTGAAATGAGACTAACGTGCCTATAAGTAGAAGAAAATCAGCACAGCAGTAGGTGCATCATCAGTGGTACAAGAACTCCCAAATGAAGTTTGGTCCCAGTTAGTGGCATAATTTCCAATACACAAAAAGAACCGAGGGTGGTGACCATATCTGAAAGCAATTGTGTTGCATACTTTTTTGTTTGGTTGGTTGGTTGGGTTTTTGTTTTTGTTTTTTTCGAGACAGGGTTTCTCTGTATAGCCCTGGCTGTCCAGCCCTGGCTGTCCTGGAACTCACTTTGTAGACCAGGCTGGCCTCGAACTCAGAAATCCGCCTGCCTCTGCCTCCCGAGTGCTGGGATTAAAGGTGTGCGCCACCACGCCCGGCTGTGTCATACTTCTCAGCAAAGGAAATTAATGTAACAAGACAAAAGGTTGTGCTGGCCGGCTAAACCACAGCAGAATATTACATGGCCTAGTGGAAGCTCAAGTGGGCCAATGACCTAGCGTACTAAAACTGGGTCCATTGAGGCCTGCAAGCATCCTCAAAGTGGCCCGTGGTATGCATGAATGAGCACTGGAAAACCAATTGACAATAAAAACGTATAGTGATGTTTAATAATATAAGTAAATAAAACGATGATTAAATTGCTAATTTATCTTGAAAACTGTTAGAGAAAAATCAAAGTGAATTTCCAACATTTCTTTCATCTTTTGAAATGTCTAAAACCAACCAACAAAAGCGGCAATAACTGCACTCAAGGGGTAATTTCAGTACCTTGGCCTTTGCTTCCTTCTCGTCCACAGGAACTTAGTCACACGACGAGTTAGTTTTTAATTTTTCCCCCCAACATAAATATACCCACAATATGTTGCAGCCTTTTAAAAAGGTGACTCTTGTCCTTTTACAGATGTGTGAAAATCGAGCTACAGATTAGAACCACACTCTGGCCTAGGAGCGATGCACAAGTGCGGGGGTGCTGCCCTGGGGCCACAACCAGCAGGGACCACACTCAGACCCAAAGTCGGGTCAGCAGCACCCCGAGCCACGGGTACGACCAATTTGTCCGTGAGTCCGTAGGCAGAGAAGCACGGGTGTGACCAGGCTGCAGCTGAGGCGGGCGCACCGGGGCAGCGAAGACGCAGCAGGCCCTTCCACCACCCGCCCTCCCTCCGGGCCGCGCCGCGCCCCGCCCCGCCGCGCCCCTCACCCGCTCGCCCTCCGGTGGTCGCGTCCGCCCGCTCGCTCGCTCGCCTGCCCGCAGGCGGATAGGAGTTCGCGCGCCCGAGACGCCGGCCTACGCTGGCCCGCGAAGCTCCGGTCCCGCCCTTTGTGACACCGCTCACCAATCGCCGATCAGCGCTGCCGACGCCCTCCAATCAGCTCGCGAGGGGCGGGGCCTAGTCTTCCGCGGCTGGCGGTTGCTCGGACGCCGGGGTCGCACGGGCTTTCAGGAAGGGTTGTCGGTTAGAACTGGCCCGTATGTTGACTCTTTATAACTGGTTGCAGGACCCGTCTAGGGCAGGGTAGGAGACTGGAGACGGGGCACAGCGTCTGGGAAGAGCCGGCACCAGAGTGGCTGGGGCACTTCTAAGGTTCTTTGGGGATAGGAGGGTCTTTGGCATTTGTTATTTACTCATGGCCTAGGACACTTAAAAGGATGTCCATGCTAGTCACCCTTTTCTTGTACTCCACGTTCTCCTAACATTTCTGACTCAGTTGTGTCATCTGTAAAATGGGAACATTTCTATATGCCTTTTGCATTTGAGCAACTATTTGAAGATTATAGGTCAAACAGTCTCAACCTGAGCTCAGATCCCGTCCTACTTTTGCTGTGCACCGAGCTGAAGTGGGATATAAACTGACTGGCTTTCTGACTACACATGCCTTCCAACTAGGTTGGGCCCCTGCTGCTTCGGTTCCTTCATAGGAGGTTCAACTCAAGTGTTTTACCAGGAGGACTGCAGAGGACCATGAAAGCGCTCCCTCATAGTCAACTTGCAAAAGAACCCTGGCCCTGATCAGTCTTCTCCCACCCTCTCATTATCCTCCGAGACCTGAGCCACTAGTCTCCACAGTTTCAACTCCTCGGGACTGAGGTAGATGGTATGGTGAGGCCTTTTGTCAGCCTCTTGCTCTTAAACTCAGCCCATGACTGGGCTGATAACTTCCAACTCTATTGAGGCCAGAGCCATGATGGTAACATGAACAGAGCCTAGGAGGACAGTGCCTGCGCAGGACATCGTGATCACTCACAGCACTCACGTGCTCTAGCATCCAGTGGATGCGCTTAAATTTTATTTTTTTAGCTTAACATTTCATAACCTCATCAAACCATACATCACCAGTCATAACCTACCATTTTAAAGGGCAGACAAAAAGGTCTATTCTCAACAACAATCTTGCAATTTTAGTACTGAAACCATTTACAAAGGAGGAAACAAAAGCTATGAGAGGCAAATTTTTGCCTACAGATAAAAAATCCCATTTCCTGTCACTTCTGAATTCTGACTGGGGTAGCCAGATAATGTAGCCATGATGGAGGCTGTGTTCCAATAAAACTTTCTGCACATTATTAAGACAACAGAGGACCACAGTTCCCCTTACAAGATTGCAGACCCACTTTTTGGGAATTCAGTAGAAAGCTCTTCTCATGGGCTTAGAACCCATAAATGCATAACCTTTCACGTGCTAGACCATCACAGCACCCAGACCCACCGACAGAGCAAACCCTTCAGGTCTGGTGCCTGACCACTGCTCGATCTGCACTCCCTGCCCACACATGAAGCCACAAAGCAGTGTCTCCTGTTAGCATGAGCTTCCATGCACTCTTATTAAGTAAGAACAAACCTCTGTGAAGCGTTTATTTTTTATTTGTAATTTTAAGCATAATTAAAATCAATGCAGAAAAATATCAGCTACATTGGGTAAAGGAAGTGAGTGAGTATCTGCTTGTAAGCCCGTGAAGACAGCGTTAGGAGAGCACGTCACTACGTGAAAAACAGAATGGGAGGGTGAACTGTGAAGGCCCCGCATGCTGCGCATGCTCTACTGGCTTCCGAAGGCATTCAGGGGGTCATCAAAAATGCTGGCCACTTTGTGCTCAGATCTTTGTTCAGATGCTGCCTCTGCAGATTGGCTTTTGGGTTTGGATGCTTTAGCCTGGAGGCCAGAGGAGAAAATGTCATCTTTAAAAAGAAAAAAAGAAAGATGTTAAGACAGGCAAACAAGAAAATGGGAACTTGAGACACATGCACACAAACTGTAAAGCCCAATTCTAATAACACACTAAGACCACCAACATCGAAGTCAAACCTCTTAGATTCTGGGCCTGGCTCAGTTGGTGGCACCCAACTTTTGTAAGGACATATGAACGAACATCGGGTTCTTTCTGAACATAAGTTTCTAGCTACAGAAGTGTGTCTGCACTTGAAGTCAGAAACAGGAGGGTGGAGCGGTTCTCCACCTCAGCGAGGGCCTCACCACCTGGAACTGCTCTTTCTCTCTTTCTGCCTTCTTTTCACTCTGGATTTTAAGAAGAGTAAGAATGTACAAACAGAAATCCAATATAGGATGCGCTCAGAGCGCACATCTCAGTGGTAAGAATGGAGTCTGGTTCCACTCATATTAGTGCTTCAGACTCAGCTTAGCTATGCTCTGCTGCTTACCACGTAATTTTATCAGCAGGGTTCTACTGCATCAAATTCATCCTGTGTACGTAAAGACATAATGAAAGACCATGGCATTATCTATATCAAACTAGAGATCTAGATTGTCAATGTGCTAATGGCTAACACAAAGCAGTATTACTCAAAACACTGAAATCAAACACATTTAAACTGACTGGAAGTAGAAAAGGTGCACTTGCTTACTACTATTCCTATGTAAATCACAGTCTTAGAGGATGCACAGCAAACTTAACACTGGCTAGCTTTAAAGCTTTAATCCCTCCACTTAACAAAATGTTCTAAATCGTATGACTGCCACATAAGCATGTATTACAATTTAATAATGAAAGAAAGTCATGCCTGTAACCCCAGCTAAGATCAGGAGTGCACAGCACAGGCAGCCAGGGCCACAGCAAGATCATGTGTCAGAAAATGAACAAAGGAAATAAGCAGCCCAAGTCTCTTGTAACTCTGTGCTGTAAAGACAGACATGTGAGGACGGAGCCCAAAGTCTGCCAGGGAGACAGAGTCAGCGTGGCTCTGCAACTCAAAGCCCAGGCCTGGAGGGACAAAGAGAGGACGTGTGTATTTTGGGCTTCAGTCTGGGTTGACCAACACAGGATGTATCAGGAGGCAAACTTTATAGCTATCAGCATCTGGCTTGCTTGTTAGCTGAGGAGTGGGTACAGCGTGTTCAGATCAGCATCTGGCTTGCTTGTTAGCTGAGGAGTGGGTACAGCGTGTTCAGAAACACAGAGGAACCCAGGGAGCTGCCGAGTCTCACTTGTGACTTCGCGGCACAGCCCTGCTCTCTGTTACTGACCCTCCAGTCTCTTGGCTGCTGTCCCTCATTGTCCAGCTAGAATCCTGACTCAACCAGCTTCATGGCCTGCTGATAGCACATGGAAGAAGTTTCTGATAGACTCTCCTTTGAAAGTCATTGGTGTTGTCAGATGACAGCAGAAGTTAATTTCTTCTTCAGGTCAAGTGCTGAGCACCGTCTTAAACCTTGATACTCACTCAGCATAGCCTATGGCTGCCGCATGAAAATGACTAGTCCACCTACATATCATGTGCTTAGACTAACAGCAAGGAGAACCTACTGGGGAACAAAGTGCAGGAAAGGACCAACATGACTGACAGCAAACAGCCCCCAAGCAGTGGCGTGATCTAGATAAACA
Source organism: Mus musculus (assembly GCF_000001635.26). Lineage (NCBI taxonomy): Eukaryota > Metazoa > Chordata > Mammalia > Rodentia > Muridae > Mus > Mus musculus. The sequence continues at coordinate 116,260,673 of NC_000072.6, read as the reverse complement.
CTCACCTGTGTCATCATCAAACATGGACTTGGCTGCAACTTTCTTTTTGGACTTTTCTTTGGGTTTTACAGTTAAGTCAGCGAAGATATCAATATTATCATCAAATAAGTTGGGCTCCAAAGTCCTCCCCTTCTCTCTCTTTTTTGGAAAAGGTTTAATTGCTTCCGTAGCAAATATATCATCCTAGTTAAGTCCAAAAACAGTTTATTCTTTGTTGTAAATAAACGCATTTTTAAAACTAAAGTAGTTCAATAATTTATAGAAATGCACTGTCAAGCACAGTCTCCCCTGAGGACTGCAAGACACTCCCCCAGGTCTCTGCAAAACTCACCCTCGCCATCTGCAAATGGCAGCTCTGCAGTGAGGTCCTGAGGGTGGCCTGGAGAGCAGCGTCCCACTGCACCCAGCCACTCTGCCCCACATAATGTTCGTCGTGACATTTCATGCCATCTGAGATCACCTTCACCACCTGCTGCTCAGTTTGGATCTCGGGCCTTGAGATGTCAGGACAGAACACATGCCCTGGCTATCCTGCTGCACGGCGACCACTGTGCTCATAGACACCTGCTGAACAACTACTACAGTTTACTGTCAAAACTCGGCTAGTCAGGGTCCCAACCAGCATCAGCGCTTAAACACACAGCTGTGCCGAGAGAGGTCATACATGTCACAGAATGACATGCCAACAAAGCTGACCACAGCACCATTCTACAAACTCTTTAAAACAGCAAACAAAAAATAATGAAAATCATGTACACATGCTATGCTAATGCTATGCTAATGCTATGCTAATGCTATGCTGGTGCTATGCTAATGCTATATGCTAGTGCTATGCTAATGCTATGCTATGCTATGCTATGCTATGCTATGCTATGCTAAATAAAAAGGCCCAGGGCTTATGCTGTGGTTCCGTACAGCATCTGCCTAACACGTACTGGGTTTTGAGCTCTATCCCCTGCACTACAATAACATTTTTAAAAATAATCCAACACTTATAACAGATTAAAGGCAGCAAGAACTACCCCTGGGGCTGGTGAGATGGCTCAGCAGGTAAGAGCACCCGACTGCTCTTCCAAAGGTCCAGAGTTCAAATGCCAGCAACCACATGGTGGCTCACAACCATCCGTAACGAGATCTGACTCCTTCTTCTGGAGTGTCTGAAGACAGCTACAGTGTACTTACATATAATAAATAATAAATAAATCTTTTTAAAAAATTTTTTAAAAAAGTAAAATAAAGAACTACCCCTGGATGAAACAAACCACTTCAAGTAAATTTTAGGGTTATTAACAAAGAGATCGAATTGTGGTTAATAAGTAGATAAGAGGCATGCACAAAACACACAACATAAACTATAGTTCAAAAAGCCAATCAGCTATTTTCCTTAAAGGCCCAAACATGAAATAATTTGTGTTACCTCAAAGATGTCATGAGTTTTTGACACACTGTCTTGATGGCTGTCAGGTTTCCTCTCATTCTTTTTGCCTCTCGGATCTGCAAAGAGATCCTCCTCATCTTCAAGGAGAGGGAAAGGGTTTCTGTTCTTCGCTGCTCTCGGCTTGACAGACTGGAAAAGATCCTCGGTGCTGCTGCCCTCACTGAGATCAGGAAATGCCAGGCTCTTCTCCTTACGCCCTCCTGACGAGTGGGACGGGGGCTCCCCGGCCATGACGCCTGCTCCCTCCACGGACTGTGATCCTCTGCTCTTGGGAAAGATGTCCCCTGAATCAAACAGGTCAGCCTCGTTTCCAGTCTGAGGCCGAGACTTTACAAAGAAGCTTCTGTCGGCTGCAGATAAAACAGGTCCACCTTCCCAAGGTGGGGCCGTGGCTGTCTCAGAGCTGGTCTGTCCACTGGCCATCCTGGGCTGCAGAAGAGGTTGATGGCCGTTTGGTAGGACAGGACTACTGCTCAACTGAGCAACAGGTCCTCTATCTACAGTCACATCCTCAGCCTCACTGGACTCCTGGGCAGCCAGGCGTCGAGCAGCACGGGTCTGAGGTCTCCGCTTTCCTCTCACTTTAACACGACTCTGCAATGGCAAACACATTCCATGATCTGATGGAAACGTGTTCAAGGCTAACAGCAAAGACTCTAATTCAAAACACTTTTCTGTTTGGTTTTACCTCAATTAGGATAACAGTGGTTTTCAACCTTCCTAATGCTACAGTCCTTTAATACAGATCCTTATGTCATGGTGACTCCAAAGTATAAAATTATTTCATTGCTACTTCATAACTATAGTTACTTTTATCTCAATGCAATATCTAATATTCAGGATATCTGATATGTGACCCTGAAGGGGGTGGAAACCCACAGGTTGAAAACCTGACCTAAAAGAAAAAGTTAAGTTACTGTTCCTAAAGGAGCTGGCAATTCCTATCTCTCCAGGACTTAGCCCTCCTTACACTTGAGTACTCTCTGTTTCCTAAGCTTTCATTTTAAAGACATTCGGTGCATACGCATTGGTGTTCTGCCTGTACTGTGTGCATGCAAAGCCTGAGAAGGCCATAAAAAGGCTTCGGATGTCCTGGGATGGAAGCTAAGTTGAGAGCAGCCCTGTGGGGGCTGGAAATTGAAGCCCAGTCCTCTGAAGCAGACAGTGGTCTCTCTCAACCCATTCGCACCACCTCCCACCCCTGTTTTATATTCTTTTGAGAACAGTTTCCTGTAAAGGGGCTCACTGTTGCTGGAGCCTCAGCAAGCAGCTGTGCTGGTGCTCTGTGACTCAAAACACAGGCCACAAACCTGGCACCTCCTCGGCCCTTAGTTCAAAGTCAGGTACCTTACAAAAAAAAGAACTGAAGGGGCTGCTAGCACCAACTTTATCAGGATGTAGGAGCAAGGAGGGGCGAGGTGAGAGACAGGCAACTGATGGTGTTCTTCTCTTCCAAGTCAACAGACACCAGTCCCACCATTAGAGGCTGTGTGTAAACTGCGGGTGGAGTGTGTTATCACTCCTCAGAAGAGGAATCTCTTAATAATTAGGATTTAATATTTCTGATAAATTCCAAAATATAAAATCACGTTTCGGACTACATAATTATGTTTGCTTGCTTTAAAGAAATATGATTTTAGGAGGCTTTGAGTGGTAAGGGTGGGAACCTGAGCTGGGGGGAGACATAACCAAGATACCTTACATTATATGCAATACATGAACTTGACCAAGAATAAATAAAAGATAACCTTTTTTTAAAAAAAAAAAACCCACAAGTTTAGGAAGTAGCTAATTTAAGCTTGAAAGCTAACAAAAATAATAGTTTTGTTTTTTTTTTAATATAGAGAAAATGGATCTGAAAACTAAAAGTTAATTTATCGTCCAGGAACAGGTCACCCTGGGTTCTGCTGCCTACTTGAACACCTGTTAAGACTTCAGAGAGAAGGGAGATCGGATAGAAAAAAACCTCCCTAACATAGAAAACGTCCAAGAGTTCATTTGGAGTCCACAGAGGACGCCTTCTGCAGCAGCTTTCCTCTTCCTAAGCTGGCAGGAACTGCTTGGGATCCCAGAGGAGAGGCCCGAGCTACAGTAAGCAGGTTAAACCAGCAAAGTGAGGTCTGTGTGGTGCTCTAGAGCATTCTGGGAGAAGCACCAGGGCCAGTGGTCATCAATGGGACATAACATGGTGACTGCAAGTATCTAATGATCAGCAGGAAAATTAGAACAAAAGTAGGCAATGGAAAATCAGGAGCACAATTAAGAAACTGAAGAGAGGTCGAAGGGAGGAAGATGACACACATCCTTCAGGGGGAAATAAGGCTGAATTAGCTGTGCGGACTAGTCTAGAAGGAAGCAGCTGGGTGGGTCTGGCTAAAAGGAAAACAAACAAAAGACAGTTGATCACCTTGTTTGCACTGTGTAAGGTGTCTGCCTGGGCTGGAAGATCAAAACTCACACCAGCCTCCACACTCCCAGGAAGAGTGGGCACACTTTCCAGGATGTGGCTCCTTCCAGGTTCAGATGAAGGAAAAGCTAATTCGGATGAAACAGGCTTTGTTCCTGGGATTTGCAGAGCCACTGTAGGCAGCAGAGCTGCTGGGTTAATTGCTAAATTTGCCTAAAGAAGAAAAGTGGGACTCAGTATTTGTTCTTAAACACAGAAGCAGATTACCATTTCTGTGACACAAGAGAATACAAGAGAATATGAGTGCAGAAAAATCACCTGATCCAGGCTCAGTGGGGCACATACTTGTGCCCATCACTGGGATCAAAAGACATTAAAGAGCAGCACATAAGAAGCAACAACTAGGCAAGGGTGGAGGGTATGGTGTTGGCGGGGGAAGAGATGAGAGAATGCTTGGTAGCAGCTGAAAAAACTGAAAATCCACAAATTTTATAGGTGCCACAGGCAGGCAATGAAGACTCCAGATCCAATATAATTACTTGTATTTTCCCGATGCGACTGGATGGCTCTCTGCTTTTAAATGGAGTCAGACCTGAAGAATCCTGTGTGAAATTAAATTCAATTAAAAATCCATTGAGGAAACAGGCAACAGACTGTCTCTTGGGCTACACTCACAGCTGTAAGTGAATCTGACGGGCCAAAGCTGTCCCTATCTGCAGCTCCTTAGCTCTGCCCTGGAACCTCACAGTGTCTGCCAGCTACCAATTCTTCACTGACGCCTCCTCCAGCATGGAGGACAGAAGGCTGCCATTTGACAGAACCATGGAGTAAAGGGTGACACTGGTGACGAGTGAGAATAGAGCAGTAGCTTTGTCAGAACATAACTTGTTATTCAACATGGCAAATACCAAAAAGCACATGTGCTCGTCCACGACCATCAGGATGCCCAAGTTCTAAACACAAAAGCATCTGTCTTCCAGATGACTTAAGAGATTAACTAAGATCCGGGCAGTGGTGGCACAGGCTTTTAATCCCAGCACTTGGGAGGCAGAGGCAGGTGGATTTCTGAGTTCAAGGCCAGCCTGGTCTATAGAGTGAGTTCCAGGACAGCCAGGGCTACACAGAGAAACCCTGTCTCGAAAAACCAAAAAAACAAAAAACAACAACAACAACCAAAAGAGATTAACTAAGTGCCTCATCTCCAGCCACAGGCATGGAAGCCTCAGTGAAATCCAGAAACACCTGCAACTGTCTGGCTTCCTTCGTGGAGAAGCCCCACATCACACAGAGAGGACTACTAGAAGAGAGGTCACATACCAACTCTCCTAGGGCACTTAGAAAGAACCAAGAAGTCAGACGTCATTTGTACTAATTAGAACATAATTCTACTCCAAGGAAGTCTGGAGGGAGAAATGGGAATGCCAGTGAAAAGCGATTCATTATCCCATCTTACATCAAATTCTAGATACGGTGATGATTAAATACAGAACAGGCTTCTCCAGTGGAGAAAAGTGGGGATAAAAGACTACAGTGAAAGAGGGGGTGTTGGTGGCCATTTCCTCCTTAACTAAGAATTCTCAGTAACTCTGGGCCTGTGCAATGGACTTGTCTATAGAGGCAAGCAAACAAGCGCTGGGCCCTCACGGAGATCAGTCCTAACCTGTGCTGGTTCTGTTTTCCATGTGCTTTTTTCTTTGCTACCTTGAGTAGAGTCAAGAGGGTCCTGGTTCTTTAAAGAAACAGGGTGGTCTTTTTTCAGTGTTCCTTTTTTTTCTGGTACCTTCAAAAGAAAAAAAACACCAAAGTCGATCATGCATCTTCAAGTTTTAAATAATAATGAACAGAGGAGCCTGGCCTCTGGGCTCCATTCTAAAATGATGGCTAACCAACTCATAGGCAGCATTTCAGAAATACCATCCTAAGCACGGCGGTGTTTCTAGGGATGAGATGCAGCTCAGTGGGAGAAGGAGGCCTGGCAAGTACAAGGCTTTGAGGGGAAAATGAATGTAACTTACACAGGAGTCCTTTCTGCAATTAAAAGGATAAAATTATACCTAGTACAGTAGGGAAAAAATATACTCAGACTTAAAGGTTTGAATCTGAAAGGCATAGAACATAGGTCCTTCAATAAACTCTTCAAAAATCAAAGAAGACTGTACCACAATCAGAGTCTGGTTTAGTTAGTGTTATGAACTGGGAGCAACTATATATCTATATATTGCTGTAAATATGCTCTGTCACTTGTTTACTGGTAAGCCTTACAAGTCTCTGGCAATTTTCTCTCTTAAAACTGGACTCCCTCTACTCCCTGAGCCTGAGAAGAAAAAGCTGGTACCACAGGCTGAGTCTTGGCAGAGCTGAAGAGATCATCATCTTCATCATCACCGAAGAGGCTCCCACCACTTGGCACTGACGACTGAAAGACAGTACAGTCAGACTACACATCCAAAAGTCAATCAATTCCCACAGGGCTGTGAGCCACACCACCTCTAACACCGAGGGACTCAGTGGGAACTAACCCTGGGACTCGGTGGGGACTAACCCTGGGACTCAGTGGGAACTAACCCTGGGACTCGGTGGGGACTAACCCTGGGACTCAGTGGGACTAACCCTGATTTTTTTGGTGCCAGCAAAAAGATCAACATCTGGGTCGTTGTCCTTCTGCAGCTTGTGGCTGAAAAGCAGCTCTTCATCCTGGAAGACTCCTGTGCTCTTAGGGCGGCTGTCAGTTTTGAGACCCTGGGCAAAAGACAAGATCAAAAATGGATACAACAAAGACATCCCCTGGTAGAAGTTTGACCACAGCCTATGTACCAAACAGCAGGAAAAAGACATTCACACAACAGATATTATATAGCTTCCCAAAATAGTGATGGTAAGTGAATTATCAAAAGTAATGGTGAATAAATTTGTAAACTCAGATAACATATGCATAATCTTTCAACCTGCATGCAGTAGCTGAGTTTTCTATTACCTTCACCCTACCCACTCCTTACTCGTTAGCTTCGTAAGGAGTGGAAGAGAAGCACCCTGGCCGTTGGGAGAATAAGGCCAAACCACACTGAGTTCTCCATTTCATCCAGGAAGAACAATGCAAAAATCACCAGGAACAATTTCTTTGGCTTGATATAAAAAGGAGGAGGACTAGGGAGATGGCTCAGTCGGCGGTGCTTACTGCACAAGTGTAAGGACCTAAGTCCCACCATCCCATCACCCACCTAACACACCTGGGCGTGGCAGTACACAGATACAGCCCCAGTACTTGGCAATCTACAGGACATACAACCTAGGGTTTATTTTTTTTTTAATTAATTACAATAAAAGTCATTGATTTTTTTTTCAACATAGAGTTATGAAACCCTGACAATCTAAAAATCTACCCTTGTACCTCACTCACCCCTCAAAAAAAGCCAAACAATGAATGGGCATATACTCTGTCTACCTTCTCCCCTCAGTCACTTGAGTAGTGTGCACACAGGCACACGTGCAGGAGAAACCAAGGCCACAGTCAGTTGTCTTTACTCACTCTCCAGTCACTCTCCACCTTCAAGACAGGGGCTCTCACTGAACCTAGAGCCACAATTTGGCAAGAAGGACAGGCTGGACAGCCTAGGAAGGGAACAGTCAGTTCTCTGCTCCATTTCCACAAGTTCTGAGGCTAGAACTCAGGTCCTCAGACTTGTGCTGCAAGCGCCTGTTCTGAATAAGTCCTTTCATTGGCCCATGCACGGTCCATACTTTTGCGTGTGTAACTCTTGCAATGCTTAAAAAAGAGAAACAAACCTCATGGGGCCATATTAGGACACAGACATTAGCTGCCGTGGAGGCACATGGGGAGATGAACTGACGTGAACCCCTCACTGGGATCCCCTGCCACACATACCCCAAGGATGGCTAGGAACACCCTTCAACACACTTTCAACACACTGGGAACCATCTCAATGCACGCATGCCTTGGGCAGGAAGCGGCTGGGACGTGACCCAGGTCCCACTGGCTGCCTCCAGCACATGACTCCTCAAGGCCCCTCCTTTCAGACTTGAAACTGCAGCGATGGCGACTCCACTCTTCTTCCTTTTCACCGTCCTCTGAAGAGCCCGCTCTCAGCTCTTAAAAGTGAGCCCTGTGGTTGGGGCCGAGCTCTGGTGCACAGGGAGTGGCTCCTCATGGTGGTGTCCTGGTTTCTAGAGGCTTCCATGGCACTACAGGCAGCACCATGGGACTTTAAACCTCACATCCTTGCAATGCTTTCAATAACTATTCCTAAGTATTTTAGTTTTTTGTTGATGCTGTAAATGGGATTTCTTACTTTTATTTTCAGATAAGACTATATAAACATGCCCCAGTGTGTGGGAATGCCAGGGCCAGAAAGCAGGAGTGGGTGGGTAGGTTAGCAGGGGGATGGGGGAGGGAACGGGGGAGGGTGTTTTTCGGAGGGGAAACCAGGAAAGGGGATAACATTTGAAATGTAAATAAAGAAAATATCTAATAAAAAAATAAGTAAATGTGAGGTAACTTCAAAAAAAAAGACTATATATAAAGCTATAATATATTAATATATTGATTTTCTATCCTGCAGTGTTGCTTAGATATTCTGTCATTTTAAGGTTCCCTATTCCCTGACAGAACCAGCTTCTAACATGGACACCCCACTTAGAGCCTCCCGTACAAAGCTAGAGTACTGGCAAGAGTGAGCGGCCTTGTCTCACACGTGATCTCAAGGGGCAAGCTTTTTGTGTGCAGCCTTAAGCATGTCACCTGTGGCCTCCCAGATCCTCTGACCAAACTGAGGCTACTTCCTTCTACATTTCATACGATGCCTGATTTCCACTGTTTTCACACGATGCCTGATTTCCACTGTTTTCATACGATGCCTGATTTCCACTGTTTTCATACGATGCCTGATTTCCACTGTTTTCACACGATGCCTGATTTCCACTGTTTTCATACGATGCCTGATTGATTTCCACTGTTTTCATACGATGCCTGATTTCCACTGTTTTCATACGATGCCTGATTGATTTCCACTGTTTTCATACGATGCCTGATTTCCACTGTTTTCATACGATGCCTGATTTCCACTGTTTTCACACGATGCCTGATTTCCACTGTTTTCATACGATGCCTGATTGATTTCCACTGTTTTCATACGATGCCTGATTTCCACTGTTTTCATACGATGCCTGATTTCCACTGTTTTCATACGACGCCTGATTTCCACTGTTTTCATACGATGCCTGATTTCCACTGTTTTCATACGACGCCTGATTTCCACTGTTTTCATACGATGCCTGATTTCCACTGTTTTCATACGATGCCTGATTTCCACTGTTTTCATACGATGCCTGATTTCCACTGTTTTCATACGATGCCTGATTGATTTCCACTGTTTTCACACGATGCCTGATTTCCACTGTTTTCATACGATGCCTGATTTCCACTGTTTTCATACGATGCCTGATTTCCACTGTTTTCATACGATGCCTGATTTCCACTGTTTTCATACGACGCCTGATTTCCACTGTTTTCATACGACGCCTGATTTCCACTGTTTTCATACGATGCCTGATTTCCACTGTTTTCATACGATGCCTGATTTCCACTGTTTTCACACGATGCCTGATTTCCACTGTTTTCATACGACGCCTGATTTCCACTGTTTTCATACGACGCCTGATTTCCACTGTTTTCATACGATGCCTGATTTCCACTGTTTTCATACGATGCCTGATTTCCACTGTTTTCATACGACGCCTGATTTCCACTGTTTTCATACGATGCCTGATTGATTTCCACTGTTTTTTTAATTATGAAGTGACTTGGACTTTGTTTTTTATTAGATATTTTCTTTATTTACATTTCAAATGCTATCCCCTTTCCTAGTTTCCCCTCCAAAAATCCCCTATTCCCTCCCCCTCCCCCTGCTCCCCAACCCACCCACTCCCACTTCCTGGCCCTGGCATTCTCCTATACTGGGGCATAGAATCGTCCCAGGACCAAGGGCCCCTCCTCCCATTGATGACCAACTAGGCCATCTTCTGCTACATATGCAGCTAGAGCCACGAGTCCCTCCATGTGTTTTCTTTGATGGGTGGTTTAGTCCCAGGGAGCTCTGGGGGTACTGGTTAGTTCATACTGTTGTTCCTCCTAGATTCGGACTTTTTCAAATATCCTTTCTGCATCTATCAAGATGGCAATGTGCATTTTATTAATATATTACACGGACTGATTTTCAAGGTCAGCTACCCTTTTATTCTCAGGAGAAAGCCCACTTATGCAGTATTATATTCTTACTTCCCTAAATTAGGTTTACCAGGACTGTTTAAGCATTTTATCATCTACTTTCGGAAAATACTAGTCTGCAGTTTTAATAGATATCTGGTCTTCAGGCTAGAGTGGTTAAGAGCATTGGTGGCTCTTCCAGAGGACAACATATTTGATTCCCAGCCCCCACACAGTGACTTACAACCATCTGTACCTCCAGTCGCAGATGATCTAATGCCCTCTTCTGGCTTCTGTGGGCACTGGGCACTCATGTGATGCACAGACATATATGTATACACAAAATACTCATACACATAAAATAAAAAATTTTAGAAAGATGTATACGGGCTGGCAAGATGGCTCAGTGAGTAAGAGCACTGACTGCTCTTTCGAAGGACCTGAGTTCAGATCCCAGCAACCACATGGTGGCTCACAACCACCCATAATGAGATCTGATGCCCTCTTCTGGTGCATCTGAAGACAGCTACAGTGTACTTATTTATAATAAATCTTTGGGCTGGAGCGAACGGGGCCAACTGGAGCGAGCAAAGGTCCTAAATTCAATTCCCAACAACCACATGAAGGCTCACAACCATCTGTACAGCTACAGTGTATTCATATACATAAAATAAATAAATAAATCTTTAAAAAAAAATGTATCCGTCTAGTTTGGGTTCTGAACAGTATCAGGCTCCGAGCAAGGCTCTGTGCCTCAGTGACATCTACTGGAGCATGCAGTGTTTGCCATTCTAGATCTAGGTTACCTCACTTAGGACGCTACTGTCCAGTTCCATCATTCACTCAGACTTTATGATGTTATTTTTTGTGACAACTGAGTGTTAATCCGTCGTATATACAGACCACATTCTCATGATTCAGTAATGCGCTGAAGACATTTAGGGTTGTCCATTGTTTGGCTATTGAGAATGGAGCAGCAGTGACTACGGCTGAGCAGCGTCAGTGGATAGGAAGTCAAGTCCTTGGACATACACCCGCAGGGAATGCTGTAGCTAGATCCTACAGTAGATCTACTTGTAGTGCTTTGGGAATTCTGTACCCTCACTTCCAGAGTAGCTGCCCACTGTGCCGTCCCATGGCAGCGGTGAGGGCTGCACCTCCCCCCGCGGCTCTAGCATCTGCTGTCAGTGTCTGCGTGATCTCAACCACTCTGGCCTGCGTAAGGCGGAGTCGCAAAAGTAGTGAGGGGAATACAGAGGGAGGGTGAGGAATGAGGGCGGAGAGTGAACAACATTAAAGATGTTTGAAAAGCCACGGGCAAGTACAGAATTTTATAAGGCTACTAAAAAATACATACTTATACAAATATATATGTATATATAATTTAAATAGAATTATATGCATTGCATGAAAAATATTCCCTGCAAAAACCAAAAATTAACTAACAAAAGCCTAGGTTCCAAGCATAGGAACCTTCACACTGTTGACCAGAGAGGGGGAATTCCAAGAGACACCCAAACAACATGTTACTGTCATTGTCCTTGATTGTCTCCAAGAACATGAAGGTAAAAAGGACCGTGGTGTTGGAGTCACCATATACTGCACCACACACTACTTAGAGCAACTGAGCTAGAACTGCCCTGGAAGTCTCCTTCCCTAATGAAAGCCTCTCACGCCCCTGAAAGGGAAAAAATCACCAGTCCTGCCTAGTCGGGAAGCCTACAAACACAATGATGGCCCAGCAAGGCCTCCCAATCGGTATAATAGTGGCGTTTCGACTCTGGCTGCAAACAAAAGCTGTCTAATGGACTGAAGGCTCTCTCAGTATGAGGAAATGCATGTCTACTACTATAACCCCAGCCCAATACTAGAGAAACAATAGATCCTACAAGAAAACCTACTACTGACATTTTCCTAAACCAATTCAATTTCTAGCTATACTCTAATTATTATCCCTGTGCCTGTAGATGGGTGTAGGTTCTTTGTGCAGCAGAGACCATCACAGAGATCTAAGACCACTGGCAGATGACCAACTACAAGAAAACTCATATGGCCTGAAAATCAGTTTCCCTATAGCCCTTACTTCAGAGAAAGGCTGATACCTGGTAAAGGTCCTTCTACCACTAGTACTTCTAACCTGAAGGCTAGCCTGACAAAAGTATACACGTTTCCCCTTTCCTACGGCGCACTTTCATATACAGCCAAGTTTCCCAGGAACAAGGTCTGGACATCTCAGAAGCAAGTGAGACCGAGAGGCAAGCTACTGACTTATTCCCAAACATCTAACCAAAGAGGATTATTTAGACTTATACTAAAAGCTCAGACTTCCTCAGGCCTCAGGCCAGCACCAGTGCCCTGCTTGGAAGGGAATCCCTTGTGTCATCGACACCCCACACACATACTACTCTTGCACACGTACTCCTCTTGCACACGCACCACTCTTTGCTCACCTTCTCCCGTCCGTCCTGTGGTGCACAGGTGCTGCTTTCATCCTCTACTTTGTCCTCATCCTCATCAAACAAACTAAGCACAGTTCTGGTTCTACCCTTGGCTCCTTTGTCCAATGGAGATGAAGAAGAAAATATATCAGAAGGCCCACCTGCTTCCTGATCAGATGCTGGTAAGAGTCCTTCCTATAAACAAACAAAAATAAGGAAAAAATTAGTAACTAGAAATCAAAATCCTCCCATGGGGTCTTCACAAGCTTGACAATAAATCAGTGGCTGCCTTGTTCACAGGACACAATACAACACACTTTATCACAACCCAGACTACCCTGTGACAGAGCAGTACAGCCGTCAGGAAGCCTGTGCAGACAATCCTCAGTTAAAGATAGTTTTTCTAGTCATGCTAAGCCAGAGGCCCCTCTTCCTTCTACAACGTGAGAGGGCAGCTACAACCCTGATGCACACAGGTTACTTATTTACTAATAAGTAATTCTAAACTAGAACATTAATAAGTGTCAATCATTAGAAATGGATCACCCAATTCGTACTTTTAATATGTGAGTCCCAGAGGAAAATCTAACCAGCAAACTCACACTCTGTAGTCTTCCATTATTCATGCACATACAATTTCTAACATAACACTAAAAATGCAAGATTAATCCACTCAATAGGATCACAATTCTGGCAAGATACTGTTGGTCAAAACAATTACTATTGTATGCATCACTAAGAAAGAAAAACGATTTCCAGTTAATCATACCATAAACTGCAGAGCGCATCCCAAGCTTCCAAATGGAAAAGCCTGTTTCGTTAGATGCAGGATAATGTGAGAAATCCTGTGTACTATGTGAAAGGCAATGTGCAGTGCTTATGACTAAAAGAGAAGCAGACAAACCTACTCCTCAGGCATTCACACCTGACTGAGGGACAGAGAGAGTGACTCAGGTCCACATGCAGCCACTAGGAGGGACGATCACAGTGACTCGGGGACAGAGTCTCACTGCAGCTGTAAGGACTGCTGTGAGAAACGTGAATGGCATGCTCTTCTCACGGGCCCTGGGAGGAACTGAACCTGAGCAGCGGGACCTACAGAGCACGGGGAGGGAGGGAAACCAGTGGCACTGCAGAGACAGAAAGCAACTGTTGACATGAGTCCCCTGTCACATGGCAGTATTAGCTGGAAGCCTCCAAAGAGACAACAAACCCTCAAAGCAGAAAGCTAATGTTCAGAAGAAACCCCATTTCACTTCGCTCTGATGTAGTCAGCATCGACCAGAAGAGCGAGCCTGGCAACCTAGCCTCCTAAATGTGACCTCTAACTCAGAAGCGAGGAGCACAGAGCAAGACAAACGGGAGCTGCAGAGAAGCAAATGACGAAAACACAGAGCAAGTCACCATGGAAATGAGAGGAAGAAAAGTACTCTGCAAGCTGGGCGTGGTGGCGCACGCCTTTAATCCCAGCACACAGGAGGCAGAGGCAGGCAGATTTCTGAGTTCGAGGCCAGCCTGGTCTACAAAGTGAGTTCCAGGACAGCCAGGGCTACAGAGAAACCCTGTCTCAAAAAAAAAAAAAAAAGAAAAAAAGAAAGAAAAGCACTCTGCAGACAGACAAACTGCCTGACAGCACTGCGACCTGGCATGCACTGCAACCCGGATGACACTAAGATCCAGAATGTCAGTAAACAGGAGCTCTTCATCTCACAGAGTACAAGAATTCTGCTATGAACCTGAAGGAGGGTTCCCGGAACAGCATGAACACGGGCTATTTTCTTGCCATGCTCAGTATTTTCTAGCCTTTCTACAAAAATATTTATTTATGTAAAGCATTCTCAGTGTTGGAAAATGTGGGAAAGTGTTACATATGTGCCCCAATGGATTGGAAAACCACAGATGCAGCTTACCTTCTGTGCTATGCTGGCCACATCAGCACTCCCCACTTCTGGGGACACTCTGGCATTATCAACCTTCAGATCCTCAGGTTTCACCCCAGATGGTACCTCACTGTCCTCCTCATCACTAAACAACAATGGCACCTTGGGGACGCTCTCTTTTTTCTACCAAAAGAAGATGGCATTGACAATGATTAAAAATATTATACCTGAACAGCATGATAGGATACAAAGCCAGCCAAACGCAGTCCTTTCAGGAATGAGCTAAGTATAGCAGAAGAAGGGCAGATGGGATGGTAATAGTGACCTGGGTATGGAAGGCGTAATATATAGAACTCCTCCACACTTGACCATAGCTTCACTCACAGCTGTGACTGCCACAGAACAGTAACTAGTTTGTCTCCTCTTACACTCACCAGTAAGACAACAGTCAGTAGTTGCTACTTCAAAGCTCTGCTCTTTGCACTAAGACACGGAACGAGTCAACCCACTGCCCTTCTCGTCTGCAGCACCTCCCTGCTTGCCATTCCTTAATGATATGCCAGCTCTCACATCCCCACACCCTGGGTTCCTCTGTTTGAAGACTTATCTTCGTGTTTACAGCAAGGCCCAGATGCAAATGTCACCCAAGGTTTTTCTACTCTGTTCAGTATCTTGCTTCTCTGAATAAACACAGTATTTCCTCTTTACCTGGTCCTTTCTTTACTTTATTCTTTATCTACTTGTTAATTTATCTAAAAACACCAAATACTATATGGCCAGGCACAGTATTTCACACAAAGTAATCTTGCTCCAGTTTGTAAGAACTTCCCCTCAGCTCGTCAATTCCCTCTTTGGAAGGCAGGCAGTTTAGAGAGTAGGAAACAGGCCATGTAGCCAACTTGGAATTAGCCACTGCCTACAAGCTGGGAGGCAGCAGTGCCTGAGCAAGCCATGGTGGCTGATGTGGGAAACCATGAAAGGATAACACTAACTATAATTGAAAATGTTACAAATGAAAACTGGGGTAAGAGGTCTTTTAGTTATCATCAGGAAGAGATCCTTAGGATGCAAAAATTATTCAACTTGAAATCAAAGAAAATGGAAATTCACTAAGACTGCAGATGACAACAGGCAACACTTAAGGGATTAAAGAAAAACAAATGTAGAATGCACTACACTTGGAATTTAAAGATGAAGTGTCCCCAGGCTCAGGTACGGAGAGCGTACGAGCTAGCGGGGGTATCTGAGGTCCTGGCAACCTTAGGATACAGAGCTTTGCTGGAGGAACATCACTGAGGATGTATCCTCGGGAGCTACATCCTGCCCTCCCATACCCTGTCCCTCTAGCTGTCTCCTGTCCACCATGAATTGAGTAGCCTCCATTTCTATGACGTTCTGTCTTGACACAGGTCCAGAACCAACAGAACCAAGGACTAAGGACTGACCGTCTAAAATCATGAGCCAAATGAGCCGTCCTCACTTATGTTAAATGTGTTATCATAGCAGCTCCCAGCATGGGTTCTCAGATCTGACAAAGCAGCATCTCTACACATGTAGCACAATCCTACAGGTATTTTCTGAGTCTAGAAAAATGATACCGTTGTTGCAGAAGGAACAGATGTAGGAGGAAGGCCAAACAGAGAGCTTCCACTCTCAGCATCGTCTTCAAAGAGAAGGGACGTTCTCTGAGTCTTCTTTTGGCTATGAACAAATAGAAGATCAAATTCAGGAAAAAATACAATTTAAAAACAAAAAGCTTTTATGGCCACATTCACAGCGATGACTCCCACCATTTGTTGACTTTGTATAGCATAAAGTTGGTGATTTGAAAAACCTTTGGATAGACAGAATCGGATCATACAGGCAGCAGCCTCTGCCTATCACTCTCATGCAGAGGTGCCCAGAGACCTGCTTCTGAAGCCCTGTCAGTCACTCTGCACACACTGCAGCTGCACTAGCTCCTAGATCTGAAGGCATACTGCACTCCTAGCAGTCACAAACATAGAATTCTCCATCATCGTCTTCTCCAATAGAGAAGAAACTAGAGCAGCTATGCCTACTTTCAGCATGCCAAGGAAGGCAGCTGAGAGATCACAGAGCCAGAGTCAGTTTTTGCACTGTAACCTTCTTTTCCACTCCTACTTCTTTGATTCAGAGTAGACTTATTAGGTGTAATTTACATAATAAAATTGCCACCTTTAAAATTCACATTTCAAGAATCTTTAGCATTTTGAGAACGAAACACTATCAGGACAGTCTAACAAGGACCCCATGCCTGTCGGCAGTCACCTCCCCATTCCCTTCTCTTCTGAACCACCAACCTACTTCCTCTCTCTGGATTGATCATTTCTGGACATTTCCTATAAACAGAATCATTCAATCTATGGTCGTATGTGACTGACTTCTTCAGTTAATATATTTTGCAGGCTACTTCATGCCCTACCATATATCAGCACTTTATCCCACATTGTTGCTGAATAATAGCCCACTACGTGGTTCCACAACCTTTTGTTTATCAATTCGTCATCTGATGGGCACTTAGGCTGCTTTCTGGGTATGATGGATTAATATGACACTAGACATTCTTGCACAGTTTTACCTGAGCATGTTTCCATTTGTCTTAGTTGTATACCAAAGAGTTAAATTACTGGATCACACGGTAACGCAGGCTTAACATTCTGAAGAAATACCAAAACCATTTTCCAAAGTGACTGCACCACTTTATACTCATCCACATCTTTGCAATGACCTTTTTGAGATCTGTTCAAATCTGACTTACTTTTTTTTTTTTTTTAAGATTTATTTATTTATTTTATGTATGTGAGTACATGTACAGCTGGCTGTGAGCCTTCATATGGTTGTTGGGAATTGAATTTTTAGGACCTCTGCTTGCTCTGGTCGCCCCACTTGCTCAGGTCAACTCCGCTTGCTCAGTCCCTGCTTGCTCAGGCCCAAAGATTTATTCATTAAGTACACTGTAGTTGTCTTCAGACGCATCAGAAGAGGGCATCAGATCTCATTACGGGTGGTTGTGAGCCACCATGTGGTTGCTGGGATTTGAACTCAGGACCTTCGGAAGAGCAGTCAGTGCTCTTACCCGCTGAGCCATCTCGCCAGCCCCTGACTTACTTTCTATACACAACATTTTATAGAAATACAGAAAGCATTACTGAAAGCCAGGAACTGTGTGGCTGGCACTAAGCCCTACAAATGGGATGTGTTTCAGGTCATCAGGTTCTTGGCAATGTGTGTGGTAGGGCACACATGTACAGAGGATGCTCAACTACAGTGGAGCTACAGGGGGTGGGGGAAGGCAAAGAGATGCATGTGCTCTAAGCCCCAAGTTCTTCTTTCTCATATCTGGATTAATAGTAGGCTTTCAAAAGAGAGGACTTACACTGACTCTTGACAGAAGCCGTTCAGGAAAGGCAAGTATCCCAGGAAAGAACAATAAAAATAAGAGTGATGTATTTCCCTGAACTATGATGAATGCTGCCCACAACCAGCTACTACACAAAGCATTTCACATAACAAGTGCATGACTATCTCAACAAGCCTATATGAGATGAAATATCTGAGGCCTACAGAAGTTAGGGAACTTGCCCAAAGTTATTCAGATAGAGGCAGAATTTAAAACAGAACTAGGATTTCAGACATTCTCTATGCTGGACCAAAGGCCACAGATAAACCAGGTGTCAAGTCTTGGGAGCCTAAAAGCGGCAACATTAAAGTCTGAGATGGACCTCTCTATAGAGATATCTGAGGTACTTTGAATCTGAATCCATCTGTGAAGACCACCAGCTACCGCACAGAACTTCCGCATTCAATGGACTGCCTGCTTATTCTACGACCATTCAGCTGAGCTTCCACGTAATCACCGAACAACAGACAACTCTCCAAAGGAAAAGGCTGAATGTGGGAGCTCCTCTGAACACACGGCTCTCCAGCGGCACACACACAGGGCTCTCCAGCGGCACACACACAGGGCTCTCCAGCGGCACACACACAGGGCTCTCCAGCGGCACACACACAGGGCTCTCCAGCGGCACACACACAGGGCTCTCCAGCGGCACACACACAGGGCTCTCCAGCGGCACACACACAGGGCTCTCCAGCGGCACACACACAGGGCTCTCCAGCGGCACACACACAGGGCTCTCCAGCGGCACACACACAGGGCTCTCCAGCGGCACATACAGCATGCCCGATGTCACACTCCACAAGCCACTAGCTTCAGCTCAGTCACATAGACCAGAAGGCATAGTTAGTGCCTGCTGGGAGTTTACTCCTCCTAATATCATGTTTTTCAACATTTTCAGGATTTCTATCAAAGTAACAAACTTTTAAGTAACCTTTTTTAGGGTATACCTAACAGGGAGGGGAAGACATAAAAGATAACAATATCATTCTTAAACCTCTTAGAGAAAAAACTGTTTCAAGGTTACAAAAATGTCAGAAATAAAAATCAAGGCAAACTTTCCCAAAGCCTTCGCACAGATAAGCAAGAGCAGCCCTGTCTGTCTGTCTGTCTGTCTGTCTGTCTGTCTGTCTGTCTGTCTGTGTGTGTGTGTGTGTGTGTGTGTGTGTATGTAACACTAAGCCATCGACCACGTCAACAGACATTCCGTCTCACACATGAAACTTTTCCTGCGATTGTAAACATCTCACCTGTCCTTTGCAATAGCAAACAGATCAACTTCATCATCGTCATCATCTTCAAATAGATTGGTCTTTTTCACAGCCTTTGCTTCTTGGCCTTGGGTGGCCCCCGAGTCCCACAGCTCTCCTTTGGACTTATTGTCAGATGCTAACTTGGTATGCGAATCAGCAATATTCCATTGGTCCTTAAGACACAAATCATGCATTAAAAATCCACAGGACAGTGACGACAAAATGGCTAGGTGAGGAAAAAAGACTTGCTACATAAACATGAGGACTTGAGTTCAAATCCCCAGATCTCATGTTTAAAAGATCCAGATATAGCCACACACATCAGTATCCCAGCATTGGGGGCAGATCTAGGTGGACCCCAGGAGCACCCATCAGCTGAGCCAGACCACACACAAACATGTGCAAGGGCCCCTCCACTCAACACATACACACACACACACACACACACACACACACACACACACGTACACACATCTTTCTCTTCTCCCTCCTCCTCAAATAGGTTGGTCTTTCACAGCTTTGCTTCTTGGTCTTGGGTGGTCCCCAAGTCCAGAGGTCTGCCAGCCACCAGCCAGCTCTGTTAGTGGCAGAGACATACATTATCTAGTGGCTAATTTAAATATGGAATACGGCAAGTAAAATGAGTTTACTAACTGTTAAGTTACAAACAAATTAAAAATCAAGCATACTCTAAAGACTTAGATGTCTTTCTTCCGTTTAAGAAGGGGTCCCAAGTAGCCCAGGCTGGCCTTAAATCACTAAGTGACTGGGAATAATCTTACACTTCAGATCCTCCTGCTTCCTCCTCTCAAGTACCAGAAACTCAGACCGTACCTGGGGATTAAACCCAGGCTTTCTAAACACTAGAGTTGTTGGCTTGCTTTGTGTCAACTTAACACAAGCAAGAGTCATTTTTGAAAAAGGAACCTCAATTGAGAAAATATCCCCACAAGGCTGGCCTGAGGGAAAGTCTGTGGGGGACTTTCCTGATTAACAATTGGCAGGGCGGGCCCAGCCCACTGTAGGTCGTGCCCTCTGAGCTGGTGAACCTGGGTGCTACAGGAAAGCAGGCTGAGTGAGTCATGAGGAGGGAATGAGTGAGCATGCTGCACCCTCCCTAGCATCTGCCTCAGCTCCTGTCTCCAGGCTCCTACTCTGAGTTCCTGCCCTGACTTCCCTCAGTGACAGACTCTGGCATATAACTATGAGCTGAAATACACTCTCTCCTTTCCAAGTTGCTTTTGGTCATGGTGTTTGATCAGACCAATAGAAGCGCAAAGTTAAGACGCTAGGCCAGCACTTTACCAACTGGGCTGCAACCCACTCTATTAAAAGGTTTCGATTTGTCTTATTATTGTAGTCTTCTCCTAATTGGACATAGAATCAGGGTCTTGCTCTTGCTGGATACGCACTGCAACTGCACTAGTTACATTCCTAGACCTTTACAATTCAGGGCACTGAATTTTTTATGTTTTTTCTCAGCCTTCTAAGATAAAATATAACTCTAAATCTTATTTGGATTTATGGTCTTCTTGCTCAGCTAAATCTGAATAATAATTAAGCTACTATTGATTTTGCTGATCTCTATCCAAATCACAAATTCACTGCCTTACAGAAAAGGAGTTGAATTTGCGTACACCACTGCTAGTGTGTCTACTGCATTGTAGCTTAATGACACAAAGCAGTCCTTGAGATAATACACAGTGGATGGAGTCCTGGTCACGTGGCCCTCAAAGTATAGCCCCTTGGCAACAAAGACAAGCCCCTGACCTTCTCACCTTTTCCCTAATAGTAAAACAAAAGAGGATGCTATGGTCCTCTACTGTGAAGCAAGACCAACAGTGTCCTCCCTGTACTGACAGGAAAGGTGGCCCCACTGCTGAAGACAAAAAGCAACACCTGCACCAGCGGAGTCTGCAAAAGCCCTTCAGCTTCTCACTGCAGACCTCTCTCCTTCCGCTTCTCACTGCAGACCTCTCCCCTTCAGCTTCTCACTGCAGACCTCTCCCCTTCAGCTTCTCACTGCAGACCTCTCCCCTTCAGCTTCACTGCAGACCTCTCTCCTTCAGCTTCTCACTGCAGACCTCTCCCCTTCAGCTTCTCACTGCAGACCTCTCCCCTTCAGCATCACTGCAGACCTCTCTCCTTCAGCTTCTCACTGCAGACCTCTCCCCTTCAGCTTCTCACTGCAAACCTCTCCCCTTCAGCTTCACTGCAGACCTCTCTCCTTCAGCTTCTCACTGCAGACCTCTCCCCTTCAGCATCACTGCAGACCTCTCCCCTTCAGCTTCACTGCAGACCTCTCCCCTTCAGCTTCTCACTGCAGACCTCTCCCCTTCAGCTTCTCACTGCAGACCTCTCCCCTTCAGCATCACTGCAGACCTCTCCCCTTCAGCTTCTCACTGCAGACCTCTCCCCTTCAGCTTCTCACTGCAGACCTCTCCCCTTCAGCTTCTCACTGCAGACCTCTCCCCTTCAGCTTCTCACTGCAGACCTCTCCCCTTCAGCTTCACTGCAGACCTCTCCCCTTCAGCTTCACTGCAGACCTCTCCCCTTCAGCTTCACTGCAGACCTCTCCCCTTCAGCTTCTCACTGCAGACCTCTCCCCTTCAGCTTCACTGCAGACCTCTCCCCTTCAGCTTCACTGCAGACCTCTCCCCTTCAGCTTCACTGCAGACCTCTCCCCTTCAGCTTCTCACTGCAGACCTCTCCCCTTCAGCATCACTGCAGACCTCTCCCCTTCAGCATCACTGCAGACCTCTCCCCTTCAGCTTCACTGCAGACCTCTCCCCTTCAGCTTCTCACTGCAGACCTCTCCCCTTCAGCTTCACTGCAGACCTCTCCCCTTCAGCTTCACTGCAGACCTCTCCCCTTCAGCTTCTCACTGCAGACCTCTCCCCTTCAGCTTCACTGCAGACCTCTCCCCTTCAGCTTCACTGCAGACCTCTCCCCTTCAGCTTCACTGCAGACCTCTCCCCTTCAGCTTCACTGCAGACCTCTCTCCAGTCCTACTGTGCTTCTCCCAAACGTTGTTCTTTGTCACACTTAGCAACGCATACCCACAGGTTCCTTATCACCCCAAATGTACCTTAGATGTGAATGCTTTTTCCTTGCTATCTTTTGATACAGAGCTTCAGCCATGAACCTGTGGTGGAAGCCATATTAACTCCATTTTGAATGTATTAATGTTTAACACATTACTTAAACACTTTTCTTTGAAAGATCAGTGTTGCAAACACCATCTTTCCATGACTAAGCCCCAGTGAGTACAGCACAGTAAGCAAACACGTTTAGAACAGCTCTAACTCAGTCTTCATTTGCATCGGGACCGTGTGTGTGGGCAAACCGTAGCCTACCTCCTCATCACTGCTGAACAACAAGGCAGATGTCTTCTTTGAGGGCTGCTCGGAAGGCTTTGCTTTCTCTTGACTCTGAGGTTGTAGAGATGAAGTCTGCTTCTTAGCTGCTGCACTCCCAAAAAGACTGTCCTAAAAGAACAAATGGTAGGACAGTATAGAACATATCAACAACTCAGTCACAAGACATCTGCATATATCAGTCTACAACCTCTTCAAGTTACAAGTACTATCCACAAAAGAAAAACGAGATTACCACAGAATTCTTTTAATTTAAAAGAAAGAAAGAAAGAAAGAAAGAAAGAAAGAAAGAAGGGAGGGAGGGAGGGAGGGAGGGAGGGAGGGAGGGAGGGAGGGAGTTGGGAGAGATGGCTTAGGGCAGAGGTCCTGAGTTCAAATCCCAGCAACCACATGGTGGCTTCCAACCATCTGTAATGGGATCTGATGCCCTCTTCTGGGGTGCAGGAATACATGTAAGCAGAACACTATATACATAGTAAGTAAATAAATCTTTTTAAAAATGTTTAACTATTATTCTGCATGTGCATGTATATACAGAATATGTGAATGGGGAAAGTACATGTATATAGGTTAGAGGACAACTTTCAGGAGTTACTACAGACCCTGAGCCAGAGCTTGAGAGGGCAAAGGACAGGCAAGCTGGTGGAAGCACCAGGAGGTCACCTTCCCAGTCCACCTGCAGGCATGAGAGCCTTGGCAACAGCCAACAATCAAGCATCTCTCGAAGAATTAGATATTGCATTAATGACTAAAAGGAGTTTTTACAGATAAGAAAGTTAGAAAAAGAAGTATTATTTATAATTAATTTATAATAAGAATACAAAGGCATGGAACGGTTTACTAAATAAAACCCCTGGCATCTTAAGGAAATTCAGTGACCTTTATAAATAGTCTAAAAGTATCTAATATGTAGTGACTGTGGCTTTATGCACCTTTGACCATAGGATTAATGAAGCCAAGGCAGGAAGATTATAAATTTGAAGCTAGCTTGGGCTGTGCATGGTCAGTTACAAAACATCTGGACTACCTAAGAGATCCTGCTACCATACCCAACCCCACCCAAAATTCTATTTACCCACTTACATTAAGGTAACAAAACCATCAGAGAGCCCAGGTTTGGTTTATGATGCAAAAACTCTTTTTTTTTTTTTTAAAGATTTATTTATTTATTAATTATATGTAAGTACACTGTAGCTGTCTTCAGACACTCCAGAAGAAGGAGTCAGATCTCGTTACGGATGGTTGTGAGCCACCATGTGGTTGCTGGGATTTGAACTCCGGACCTTTGGAAGAACAGTCGGGTGCTCTTACCCACTGAGCCATCTCACCAGCCCCGCAAAAACTCTTAATAGCTTATACTGTAGCTGTCCTGAGCCAAAGACAGTACTGGAGGTCTTTAAGTAAACACTGGTAAGGTAGAAAGATCACAAGTATAACAGGCTGCAGGCCAGTGAGATGTTAGTGACAACAGCTTTCCTTCACTACACACTTAAACCCTTTACCAACCACTGGGCAAAGATGTGACATTACTTGTTTCAGTGGCTACAATGAACCTAGTGACCTTTAACGCACAGAAGCAATCTGCAGAAATTTGCAATGGTGGAACTGAGTGTGGACCAACAGGCACATGAATCAACCACTGCACACAGTGCTACATAAAGGTTCAAATCTATATCCTTTTACCTCTTACTTTTCTTTACCACCCCAGACACTCTCTATACCCAGGGTGAGAAGAAATGTAAACAAAAAACATGGCTGCCTCCTCTTTCCTACTGCCACTTATCTAAGACATTCGTATAGATTACTGGGTATAAGAGATCCACACTCGTGTGTGTGTGTGTGTGTGTGTGTGTGTGTGTGTGTGTGTGTACGTACAAGATTTTAAATGTATTACTGGAAAAACTTGGAAGTCACCAACATAACCAGACACCAGTCACCTAGAACCTTCCCAGTCGCTCATTTCTACTGTACTCCACTCTGGCTGTAAAGCCACCTAAAACAAATTTCTAGGTTAATCATCTGGTGTTGCAATAACAACATTTACCTCTTCATCTTCATCACCAAAAAGGGAGACTGATGTTGGGGGCTGGCTGGATGGAAGTGATGCACTTTTTGGCTTACTTGAACTTTGAGAAGAAAACAAATCCTGTTGAATCAAAATCAAAGCTGCTGGTTAGCCAGGTCTGTCAGCTTTACTGTGTAATAAATACAAAACACTAGGACATGGCGGCTTTGTGCGTCTAGATTTGATGTCTCAGCATGTGCCACTGTTGTGTGTGATACAAGGAGAAAAGGCAGACTCTTTGTAAGCTGTAAGGCAACCATATTCCCACCGAAAGGATGTGAGGCAGGAAGACATTTCCCAGTCAGTCCCATCAGGCAAACCAAAGGTTTCCATTGTCTGAATTATCTATGAGAAGCAGACAAATTCTACCACAAATGGGCTGGATTTGCAGAGAGCTAGGCCAACATGGCTCTATTGTTAAGATGTTTCTCCCCAGAGAATGCATTACATCTTTTCAATAAATACAAATGAAATTCCTATTTTAAAAGGCTTGGACTTGGAAGCGAATGCAGTGGTAGGATATGTGCTGACAGGGTCTACTATTCCACTTGAACTGTAACTATGAAACACTGCAAAAGGTCTGCCAAGCTCTGAGGGTGTCCTTAACCCCGGACGGATTGTCAGCTCAGAGCCCAAGGGACACTGCTGGCTGAGCTGCATGAACTAGAAACAGGAAGTAGGACAACCTGTCCCCTGGGCAGAGGGACCGCAATACAAGAGCCAGATAATTAAATGAGACAAGAACATTTTCCATGACCTATTTGGACGATATCTTTTTACTATACAATCAGTGCCTACCACTCATCAGATACAAACCTAATGAGTTTACTGACCTACAGAGAGTTCTTAGCACACTGGTTTCTACCTGGCTTCATGAGCCCCAATGGTTTGTTTACAAAAAGGTTCCAGTGTCCTATGCCCCCTCTGCATTTTACACAATGGCAAACAGGTTGGCAAGCTGCATTACAGAGCAATAGTAATAAAAACTGTATGGTATTGGTAGAGAGACAGACAGGTAGATGAATGGAATAGAATTGAAGACCCAGAAATGAACCCACACACCTATGGTCACTTGATCTTTGACAAAGGAGCTAAAACCATCCAGTGGAAAACAAACATTTTCATCACATGGTACTGGTTCACCTGGAGGTCAGCATGTAGAAGAATTCAAATCGATCCATTCTTATTTCCCTGTACAAAGCTCAAGGCCAAGTGGATCAAGGACCTCCACATAAAACCAGATACACTGAATCTAATAAAAGAGAAAGCCGGGAAAAGTCTAGAACACATGGGCACAGGAGAAAATTTCCTGAACAGAACACCAGTGGCTTATGCTCTAAGATCAACAATAGACAAATGGGACCTCACAAAATTACAAAGCTTCTGTGAGGCAAAGGACACTGTCAATAAAACAAAACAGCAACCAACAGACTTGGAAAAGATAATTACCAATCCTATATCCAACAGAGGGCTAATACTCAATATACAAAAAGAACTCAAGAAGTTAGACTCCAGAGAATCAAATACCACTATTTAAAAATGAGGTACAGAGAATTCTCAACTGAAGGATATCAAATGGCCAAGAAGTACCTAAAGAACAACATCCTTAATCATCAGGGAAATGCAAATCAAAGCAACCCTGAGATTCCACCTCACATCAGTCAGAAGGGTTAAGATCGAAAACTCAGGGGACAGCAGATGCTGGTGAGGATGTGGAGAAAGAGGAACACTCCTCCATTGTTGGTGGGATTGCAAGCTGGTACAACAACTCTGGAAATCAGTCTGGTAGTTCCTCAGAAATTTGGATATAGTATTACCTGAGGATCCAGTTATACCACTCCTGGGCATATACCCAAAAGATTCTCCAACATCTAACAAGGACACATGCTCCACTATGTTCATAGCAGCCTTATTTATAATAGCCAGAAGCTGGAAAGAACCCAGATGTCCTTCAACAGAGGAATGGATACAGAAAATGTGGTACACTTATACAATGGAGTACTACTCAGCTATTAAGAATGAATTCATGAAATTCTTAGGCAAATGGATGGAACTAGAAAGTATCATCCTGAGTGAGGTAACCCAGTCACAAAAGAACACACATGGTATGCACTCACCAATAAGAGAATGTTAGCCCAAAAACTCAGAATACCCAAGATACAATTCACAGACTACATGAAAGCTCAAGAAGAAAGAAGACCAAAGTGTGGATGCTTCAGTCCTTAGAAGGGGGAATAAAATACTCACAGGAAGAAATACGGAGACAAAGTGTGGAACAGAGACTGAAGGAAAGGCCATCCAGAGACTGCCCTACCTGGGGATTCATCCCATATACAGTCAACAAATCCAGACACTATTGCGGATGCCAACAAGTGCTGTCTGACAGGAGCCTGATATAGCTGTCTCCTGAGAGGTGCTGCCAGAGCCTACAAATACAGAGGCAGAGGCTCGCAGCCAACCATTGGACTGAGCACAGGGTCCCCAATGGGGTCCCCAATGGAGAAGTTAGGAAAAGGATTGAAGGAGCTAAAGGGGTTTGCAACCTCATAGGAAGAACAACAATATTAACCAACTATCCCCCACCCCCGAGCTCCCAGGGACTAAACCACCAAAGAGTATAGATGGAGGGAACCATGGCTCTAGCCACATATGTAGCAGAGGATGGCCTTGTGGGACATCAATGAGAGGAGAGGCCCTTGGTCTTGTGAAGGGCCCCAGTGTAGGGGAATGCCAGGACATGGAAGCAGGAGTGGAGAGCAGAGGGAGGGGGATAAGATAGGGGGATTTTCAGAGGGGAAACGAGGAAAGGGGTTAAAATTTGAAATGTAAATAAAGAAAATATCTAATAAAATAAATAAGTAATTCAAAAAAAAAAAAACAAAAAACAAAAGAACTGACCTTGAGGGACTGGAAATATATAGCTCAGTAGCAGAATGCTCGCCTAGAGTACACAAGGCCCTGGGTTCAACCCCCTACTATCCTCCCAATCTCCAGTATTCCCACACCCTCCACATACACACAAACACACACACACACACACACACACGCAATGAAATTTGTTTCCTGCCTCTGTCCCATCAACAACTGCAGAAAGAACAGCATGGACTTCTGTGATGTATAATCTTGGTTGTCATTTGACACATTCCACTGGCTGGTTTTGTGTCACATTGACACAAGCTGGAGTTATCACAAAGAAAGGAGTCTCAGCTGAGGAAATGCCTCCATGAGACCCAGCTGTAGGGCATTTTCGCAATAAGTGATCAAGCGGAGAGGGCCCATTGTGGGTGGTCCATCCCTGGGCTGGTGGGCCTGGGTTCTATAAGAAGGCAAGCTGAGCAAGCTAGGGGCAGCAATCCAATAGGCAGCATCCCTCCATGGCCTCTGCATCAGCTCCTGCCTCCAAGTTCCTGCCCTGTGTGAGTTCCTGTCCTGACTTCCTTTGGTGATGAACATCAATATGGAAGTGTACACTGAATAAACCCTTTCTTCCCCAACTTGTTCCTTGGTCATGGTGTTTCATTGCAGCAACAGAAATCCTGACGAAGACACACATCAAGGAAGACAGATTCTCAACTGAACAACTGCCTTCACCAGACTGGCCTGTGGATATATATGTGAGGTATTTTCTTGATTGCTAATTGATGTAGGAGGGCCCAGCCCACTGTGGGCGGTGCCATCCCTGAGCAGGTGGCCCTGAGGTGTATAAGAAAGCAGGCTCAGTCCAAGCAGGAGAGAGAGAAAGCGAGTGAACACCATTCCTCCTTGGCCTCTGCTCTAGGTTTCTGCTGAATTCCTGCCTTGGCTTTCCTCAATAAGAGACATCTTGTAATATGAAATAAACCCTTTCCTCCCCAAGTTGCTTTTGATCAGTTTTTTTATCACAACCACAGAAAAAATATCTAGGACAACTTCCAAGACTAGGATGAAAAAGGCAACACAGCCTCTATCTACACTATCTGGAGCTGAACAAGCAGAAATAGGCCCCGCTTCCTGAAGCTACCATGCTTAGAGACCCACCGCATGGGGATAGGAGCCCAAGCTGCTTGAGGCTTCCTACCCACAGCCTGTCATCTGTCACCAGCAATGACAGGAAAAGGTGTACCGAACATGTATCTCAATGGCAACAAACTCTCTAGTAAGTAGCATTACCAGGACACGAAGCAGCCAGCTCATTTCTTCTTTCACAGTTGTGAGCCAACCAACCAACAGTCTTAAATTTAAGTATGTTAAAGGAAATGCAATGGATTCAAACCCAAAAGTTAAAGCTACTGTGTGTGTGCTCTGTGTGTGTGTGTGTGTGTATGTGTGTGTTTGTGCGCGCGTGCGCGCACTCGTGTGTTGTTTTCTGAAGATCACATACTTTCAAGAAAACAAAGAGTCTTGTATATGCTAGGCAGGCATTTTATACCACTAAATTATATCCCCAGCCCAAGATTATTTTCAAAATAAGAACTGAACTACTGAATAAAAAGTCTTAAACCTTTCTGACAGGCTCATCAGAAAGTTACTGATAGTATAAACATACAGAACTAAGAAAGGAATTCCATACCTCAGAGTCTTCTTCATCTGAAAACAAACCTTTCTGAGTCTTTGTTTCTGACACAAGCTTCAGATTTTTGCTAGAAGGTAAGGCGATCTGGTTGGATCCCCACAAAAAAGAGAAAGGAAAAGCAAGTACACTATTAGCAAGGAAGAGACATGGAAACAAGCTCATCTGAGCAAATGTCCCCAGCCTCTCCTAGGAGAAGGCACCAGGCAAGCACCAAGGGACTAAACATGCCCTGGCCCTTCATCTGTATGAAGTTTACACCAGGACTTTGTACAGAATTACCATGACAAAGGATTAAACACTGGTGTAAATTAGTGAACAGGGAAGAAACAGTGTCACTGGAAAATAAGTTTCTCAGATTTCCCAGAAGAGATGATGCAAACACGATAAAGCACAGGGCACATCTGTGTACATGGGACATGCACTGTCACATGGAATACATCTGTGTATATGGAGCATGCACTGTCACATGGAATACATCTGTGTACATGGGACATGCACTGTCACATGGAATACATCTGTGTACATGGAGCATGCACTGTCACATGGAATGCATCTGTGTACATGGAGCATGCACTGTCACATGGAATACATCTGTGTACATGGAGCATGCACTGTCACATGGAATACATCTGTATACATGGGACATGTACTGTCACATGGGCACATCTGTGTCTATGGAACATACACTGACACATGGGGCACAGCTTGTGTACATGAAACATATAGTGTCACACAGGCACTTAAGAAACAGACAAAGGACAAGCTGGTTGAGGAATGAAGATGATTTTAAATGCTGTCACTTTGGTAGTTGTCAGAGTTAAATGAGGATGTTACACTGTGGCATGTGTAATGGCTACTCCTGTCAACTTGACTACATCTGGAATGAACTAAAACCCAACTGGGCACACCTGTGAAGAACTTTTTCCTAATTAAATCTTTTAAAATGGAAAGCCCTATTTTTAATCTGGATCTTTTGGAGAAGGAAGATGCATCTGTAATCTAGACCTTCTGAGAGAGGAAAATCCACTTTTTAACTTGGTCTGCACCTTCTGCTGGCAGCCTCAATAAAGGACATGGAAGGAAGCTGGCTCTCTTCGCTTGCTCTTGCTCTCTAGCAAGTCCATTCCTTCACTAGCACTGGAGCCTACTTCTTTAGGATTCCAGTGTATATTGAAGACCATCTGAGATATACAGCCTGGCCGACTGAACAACTACTAGATTCTTGGACCTTCCACTAGTAGACAGCCATTGTTGGACTAGCTGGCCTAGCCTGTAAACCATTCAAGAAAATTCCCTTTCTAAATAAATCCCCTAATAAATTCCCTCATATATATGTAAGTATATACATACATATAGGTATTGATACATATACACATACACATATACACATACACTAAAGAAAGAAAAACCTATATAGGACATCTGTAGAATAAGATGTCTCACGGGGGAAAAAGACAGAATACCAACTATGTATAAAATTATTTTAAATCAGTATTATATTGAGTATTATTTTATAAAAGAAATGTTATGGCTACCTGGAGCCTCATGGATGCAGACTGCCATGAGACTCTTCTATAGAGTTACTGCCAGCCTCTGGCATGTGGGGATAAAACAGCATTCCCAGAACTGCCTAATAAAACATGTAGGGTGGTAAAACATAACAACTACAAATCACTTCCAAATAATCCTGAAAACAGCATGCTTGCACGAAGGCTCAGACATATATTTGGCAAATCCTCACTAATCTCACAGATCTGATTAGAAGTTATTTAGAGTTTCATTGTGCTTTTCAATTTTATGTTCAAAATTCTTTTTTTTTTTCAAAATTCTTAATATAAATGTAGTTGCTACTCTTGATTGTCAACCTGGCATATTCGGGAAGTGGGAAACTCAACTAAAGAACTCTTCCATCCGATTGGCCAGTGGGCATGTCTACCAGGTGTTTTCTCGGTTGCTAACTTTGCCACCTCTGGGCAGGTGGGCCCGGGCTGTGTAAGAAAGGCAGCTGAGCAAGCCAGCAAAACACTGAAGTCAGCAGCCGTGTTCTTCCACTGCCGCCTCCTTGAAGTCTTCTCTTGGCTTCCCTCAAGGACAGGCTGCAACCTGTAAAATAAACCTTTCCCTCCCCTACGTTGCTTTGGCCAGTGTTTATCACAGCAACAGAAAGCAAACTAGGACAGCAAACATGAAGGAGAACTCTACGTGCCTCTGAGACCCAGATAAACGGCTACTGTAAGCTGCCCAGGCCAATGTCCCTCAGTCCACCTCCACTCACCGTTTTATCTGCCCGCGTTTTGCTTTCATGTGTCTGGCTCACAGAAGCTGCCGGCAAAGCTTCTGCTTTTTCTTTAAACAGATCTCCTTCGTCATCATCAAAGATAATGGCAGTGGACTTGACTTTGTCTTAAAAGAGAAACCACAGCATAAAAATTACACTAAGGTCAAAATACACACACACACACACACACACAGACACACAGACACACAGACACACACTTCTTCTCTTCCACAGATAAATATGGAAGGTGTCTTATTTTTTGCTCATTTACAGAGAAATACAAAGTGAGTGGAGCCCTGCTCTGCCTTTAGTTCGGCTGCTTCCTTTCCCTGCTGCTTCCCTGCAGTTCTCGGGGCTGACCAGAGAGGGCGACATGCAGTCAAGTGCTCTGCCACAGAGCTGCTCTCCCCAGATCCACAGCCCTGGCACTCTGCAACAGCAGTTCAAATAAATCAAAAGACGCTAACCATATGAATGAACCTTCTCCAAACAGAAGACTCCTGTGCTAAGTATATCCAAGATGGGGATAAAGAGTAAAGATCACTTTAAGGAGCCAAAAAGTCATTAACTGTAGGACGGAGATGTGAAGGGTGACTCCTGTTTTCATTAAAGACCAAACTATACAGAAATAGATGAAACCAAATGCTGGCATTCCCTCATCTCCACCTGCCCACCTAGACAAGACAGACACAAGAGCTTGGTACACACACTTCTAAATCTTACCTTATGTTTATATCAGCTATTCATAAGATTATAAATTTGGAATAATCTGAGTAAAATGACCTACCATTTGTGTTTTCCATTTAATGTACAATGGAAATATCCCAAATATCCCAGGGTAGAAAAGTAAATGCCTCATTTTTTTTTACGAGATTTCTGTTTGTTTGTTTGTTTGTTTGTTTATGTGTTGCATTGTTTGCTCAGGTTTTGGGGTGGGTGTGTGTGCATGTATACAGAGGTCAGAAGGTGTCCGGTGTCCTACTACTCTCTCTCTACCTAGTCCTTTGAGATAGGGTCTTCCCCTGATCTTGGGGCTTGTGTTTTCTCTACCTGCCTCAAAGCCAGCAAAGCCCGGGGACCCTATCTCTGCCCTTGCACAGCTGGAGGATCCTATCTCTGCCCTTGCACAGCTGGAGGATCCTATCTCTGCCCTTGCACAGCTGGAGGATCCTATCTTTGCCCTTGCACAGCTGGAGGTCCGGGCATCGTTCCCAGGACGTGTAGAACGTACCCAGAACATCTGAGCCATCCCTCCAGCAGCTC
The DNA here is from genome assembly GCF_000001635.26 of Mus musculus. Taxonomy (NCBI): domain Eukaryota; kingdom Metazoa; phylum Chordata; class Mammalia; order Rodentia; family Muridae; genus Mus; species Mus musculus. The sequence goes on along the minus strand of NC_000072.6, from coordinate 116,228,084 downwards.
ATTCTTTTCAAAATCGAACAAAGACCCACTAAACAGAAAGACCACAGCTTTCCTGACTCCCCAGGCATAGCTCCGTCAGAGAGTAAAAGCACAGGAAGGACATCAGTGTGGACCTCGGAGGAGGGGAGAGGATGCACCAAAGCAAAAACAATACGAGCCCTCTGGCAGAAAAAAGAGAAGCTGGGAATTAAGCAACAAGCACGCAATGTTCCGCTCATGTAACTACCCGGAGTTGCTAGGAGGAAGTGTGACTAAATTTCTGCCTGTAATGTGAAAGGCAGAAGCAAAAACTTTAAGAAAAGAATACAGAAGAAGTTCAGCTCCCTATTAAAGAAGATAACCTCAGTAATTGATTCCCAAAGCAGAAAAGATTGACCTATGAGGGACCCCCCCAAGGCTATAGCACAATTTAAGCATAGATAAGACAATGACAGTAATGTTCAGTAAGTAAGGCATTCTGGAACTGTAAGAGACACCGAATGTGAAGAACTGTGTCCCCTTAAGTTTAATTTTCTTCTCTAAGTTCCCAGAATTAGCCTAAAAGTGGTACCGGTCTTAGAAGGCTTGCTAGAAGATGGCATAAAAAAGTTATTATCATCTTCATCATTGTCGTTATCATCATCATCAAAGAGGCCAGCAGGAGTTGGCAAATGTGAGCTCTTCCCCGGAGTAGGCTGCCCATGTTTCTGGAGCTCCTTCAGTGATGGGGCAGAGGTGGACCCAGACACATCAGGATGCCCTGAGGATGGAAGGACAGTCAGAGCTATGCTCCAGCAGGAGCCTCCTGACAGCACTCATGAGTCAGGTTCAGCCACAAAACACTTAGGAAATGAAATAACCTTTGTGCAGGTGTTGGACAGCAAAATGCAGCCCAGGGCTGCCTAGCCCTCAGGAACCTGGACTGATGCCCTCGCTCCTCCCCCCTTGCTGGTCTGTCAGGCTCTCCCCTTCTTTCCTCTTCTCTCCTTTCCCCAACACATGCAGTCCTCTGTAGTGTTGGACAGGAAACCAGAGCCATGCACATATGAAACAAGCACTGAACTACTCTGTCACATTCCCATGCAAAGCCTCTGAATTCATACAGAATGTGAGCTCAGAGCACCAGTGAATACACTGGACTTATGAACACTCCAATGCTTTCTAGGGCTCCTGGGTACCCACCCACCCCAAGCCCTAGCCACTCCTTATAAAGTGATGACAAAATGGATTTCTACAATTCTTAAGAAAGACCGCTGAGGTGATGGCTCAGCAAGTTAAGGACTTGTTCTGAAACATGAGGATCTCAGTTCAAATCCTCAGAGCTCAAAAAGAAAAAAATAATAAAATAAAATTGCAGGGTGTGGCTGGTACCTGTGCCTGTAACCCCAGTGCTGGAACCAGGGCTGAGGCGGCTCTCTGGAGCTTACTGCTACCAGCTTAGCTCCAGGTTCAGTGTAACACCCTGCCTCAAGAGTGCTAGGGTTTTGTCATCTTCCCTCTGTATACACAGCCACATGTACACACAATACACACATACAGTTTCCCTCACATTCACATGTGTACACAATACACACACACACACACACACACACACACACACTAACTATAAAACCTGTTACCTAAAAGTACAGAAACAGCCCCTGCTGGGATTTTCTTTCCAGGTTTAGGGGACGGAGGTAATTCTAGAATAAGAAAGAAAAGTCAATTACTTCATCAGAGTTGCTGAGCATGGCAGGATATACCTGCAATCACAAGACTTACGCAGCTGAGACAGGAGGATGGTCGTGTATCAAGAACAGCTCAGGGCTACATGATAACCAACCATGACTACATAGCAAAACCGTCAAAAAAAAAAAAAAAAAACCCACCCCTTCTCTGAGGCAATCTGTTCCTAAATAAGTCTTTTTAAATTTTTATTTTTTTATTTTTCCTGATATCAACAGCTTTTTTCTTTAAATCTAATGGAATAAAAATTGTAAGTTTTCAAAAAATACTTTGGGCTTTTAAAAAATTCCAACAGATGATTCTGATGAGTTCCTGATGACCAAGTGATATTCTCAACATGGTGTTCCTGTGAATTAATGTCAATATAGTAAAGCTAGCCTCAGCATAACAAACAAATCTTTTTCTTTCTGACTTTTTTATCATCTTTAAAGGGTGTACTGGCTGGTTTTGGGTGCCAACTTGACACAGGCTGGAGTTATCACAGAGAAAGGAGCTTCAGTTGGGGAGATGCCACCACGAGATTCAGCTGTAAGGAATTTTCTCAATTAGTGATCAAGGAAAAAAGGCCCCTTGTGGGTAGGACCATCTCTGGGCTGGTAGTCTTGGGTTCTTTAAGAGAGCAGGCTGAGCAAGCCAGGGGAAGCAAGCCAGTAAAGAACATCCCTCCATGGGTTCTGCATCAGCTCCTGCTTCCTGACCTGCTTGAGTTCCAGTCCTGACTTCCTTTGGTGATGAACAGCAGTGTGGAAGTGTAAGCCGAATAAACCCTTTCCTCCCCAACTTGCTTCTTGGTCATGCTGTTTGTGCAGGAATAGAAACCCTGACTAAGACAAAGGGTAAATGCGTGATATGGGTCTGAAGATGGCACCATTCCCTATTGCTAAGACACAGTAACAACAAACTGTCTTCAACTGGCTCAAGCAAACCAGCTTCAGCTTAGCGGGGATAAGCTTCAGGGCGCTCTGCCTCACAGGGAAAGAGCTCGAGAACGTGTCTGCCGGGTAGTGTTCTGGCAACCTGATACAATCTGGAGTTATCTGGAGAGAGCAACTCTCAGTTGAGAACTGCCTCCATCAGACTGGCCTAGACTGTGGAACACTTCCTTAATTAATGATTGATGTGGCACAGCCCACTTTATACAGTACCAATGCTCAGCCAGATTATCCTGGGGGAGATAGAAAAACAGCTAAATGTGAACCTGGAAGGCAAGCCAGGATGATGGCCTATAAGCTGCACGGATGGCAAGAACCCTTCCTCCCCAAGCTGCTTTTGCCATGGTGTTTATCACAGAAACAGAAAGCAAGCCAGGAGTGCAGGCAACGAGAAAGCATCCGTCCCCACACCTACCTTCACTCACAGGAGCTTGCGCTGGCCGAGCCCGAGGGGCTTCCTTGAAGAGGTCACTCTGGTTGTGGTAAGTAAGGCATAGGGTAATTTTAAAATGCAGAGGTAAACAAGGCTGACCTTGAAGATTTCTGAGACGTATCCTATACTCTGAAGCTACATATTTACTGTCCTGCCAAAGAATCAGTGACAAGGTGCAGACTAGAGCAAAATGATCTTAATTTGGGCCTGTCAGGGACTGAATTAAAACATGGGAGAGGATGACATGGGAGGTAATTCAAGGAAATTACCTACTATTGATACATCACAGCCTCTCCTCACATCAAGGAACAATAGGGCACCGGGGTAGATAGTATTTCTTACTCTGTGATTCTCACTTTAACATGTGCCCAAATATGAAAGGCGTAACTGGTAGGAAGCTTCTTCTCCCTAACAAAAGCATGGCTCCTTTCCTTGCATGCTCGATGACACAAAGAGCTTTACTCGATCGCCCAACTCACCTCATCTTCATCATCAAAAAGCCCCTGCCCGTTACTGAAGAGACCACCTCTAGAGCCAAAGGGTGAGAAGTCTTCATCAGTCAGTGTGGGGGGTGGGAACAAGATGTCTTCTTCATCTATCAGAAAGTAACGTTGCACAGGGAGTGTTAAACTGGTGTAGCCTGTGGTGGTGGCACACTGCCTGTAACTCCAACATTCAGGAGACTAAGATCAAGGACAGGCTGGGCATGGTAGGATTAAGGCCAGCTTGGGCTACACACTAATTCCAAACTAGCTTGGGCTATACAGCAATATTTTCCCTCAAATATATAAGAATGAAAGGGGGGGCTGGGTTTGGGATTTCTGTATATCTGGGACTGCATCTATAGTATAATGGCATGACTGTAATAAAGCCATATTTCACAAGGAGTATTGAGAACAAAGCAGTAGATTTCAAACAATCCAGGGACGTGCCTCAAAGGCTCTCGTCCTCAGCCGGGCGTGGTGGTGCACGCCTTTAGTCCCAGCACTCAGGAGGCAGAGGCAGGCAGATTTCTGAGTTTGAGGCCAGCCTGGTCTACAAAGTGAGTTCCAGGACAGCCAGGGCTACACAGAGAAACCCTGTCTCAAAAAAAAAAAAAAAAAAAAACAGGCTCTCATCCTTAAGGGAGCAATGTCTGGGGACAAAAGTGATTCTTTAGGGCAATTACTTGACTGACTTACTTTGAAGCAAAAATATAGTTTAACTGCCACATGCCCAAGTTTAGAGAAAGGAAAAACAAACTGAGCAACAGTCCCATAGATGGAGACATGGCAAGGGAACACATAGATGTCACTGGTTAATATGGAAGGGTCACATACAATCTTCACTGAAAACTTTAGCAACCCATAATTCCTACACATCGAAAAAAAATCTAGGGGCTGGTGAGATGGCTCAGCGGTTAAGAGCGCCAACTGCTCTTCCAAAGGTCCTGAGTTCAAATCCCAGCAACCACATGGTGGCTCACAACCATCCGTATGAGATCTGATGCCCTCTTCTGGAGTGTCTGAAGACAGCTACAGTGTAATTACATATAATAAATAAATAAATATTTAAAAAAAAAATCTAGAAAGACAGAAACGCCTACTCTGGACTAGCAATTCAACACTCAAAGCATTACTCTGCACTTGCCTTTCTTTCACCCTCGCACCTAAAATGTGTTTTCAGATGCTTTAAAAAAGTGAATGGAGGTGCAACCTACTGGTCAGCAGTTGCCAGTGACATCTTCCCATTCTCTAAAGGCTCCTAATGAGCAAAGGACTTACCATCTGCAGGGGTTCTCCTTTCCTTCTTCTCCTTCACTGTCTTCTGAGGTTTTCCATCTGTGGGGGATAACTTAGGAGAATCTCAGAGGTTTCACAATACTTATTAGCATTCTTGTTATAGATACTGATTCGCTGCTCATGACTGCATCGTCATGACACAGACCAAGAGCAGGAGACTCAAGTTTATATCTCAGCTCTCTTAGAGCACTGACTATAGGAGTAGGCTGCCAGGTCATGTGCGTACCAGGACTGCATGCATGGAAGAAACTACTCTACCTTTCTACTCTGGTAAATAACTTTAGTCAAAGTTTAAGAGTAAATATTAAGCCCTGGATTCACAGTTTGCTGTCCATAGTTCTCTGGGGTTCCCATACTGCATGCATGTAAGATGTTGCATAGATATACACATGTACTGGGGCAAGGGAGAAATCGGACACTCATGGTATCTAAATGTCAAGTAGAATCCAAGAGCCACTGACAAGGCTTAAAGCAGCCTTTCTCAGGGGTCACCTAAGACCTAGACAACACAGATTACAGTTCACTAAAAAATTCATTAAAAAAAAAAAAAACAGAAAAATCAGTTATGAAGTAGCAACAAAAATAATTTTATGGTTGGGCATCACCATGCTTGAGGACGCAGCACTAGGAAGGCTGAGAGCCACTGGCTTAAGGGTCAAAGGGCTTAGCACCAAGCCTGACAACCAGAGCCACAGGCAGGAGGAGGCAGGAGAAAAGCAGTTCAGCATGCCCGGCATATACGCGTCCCTCCACCCAAGGAAATGAATGCCAGGCCACAACAAGGTAGTCTAAGAAAACACAACAAAAATCAAGAACTAGGGCTGGAGAGATGGCTCAGAGGTTAAGGACACTGACTGCTCTTCCAGAGGTCCTGATTTCAATTCCCAGCAACCACATGGTGGCTCACAACCACCTGTAATGGGATCCGATGCCCTCTTCTGGTGTGTCTGACAGCTACATTATACTCATATAAAATAAATTAATTAATTTTTAAAAAAACAAAAATTAATATTTAAGCTCATCATGCCTTAGTACATAGTGTCCCCATGTTTGGGTCCAGCGGCTGTGTTGATCACTGTAACCCCCATGTTTGGGTACAGTGGCCGTGTTTTTGATCCCCAGCACTCAAAGGAGATCAGAAATTCAAGGCCACCCTTGCCTATATCACATATTTGAAGCTAGCATGGAATATATGAGATCCAGTCACAAGAAAAAAAGAGAGAGAGAGAGAGAGACAGAGACAGAGAGAGAGAGAGAGACAGAGCATGTGTAAGGAGGCACACAGGCAAACTACAGCATGCCACAAACCACCCCATTAACCTGCCTTCAGAACTCACCTGTTTGTCCCTCTTTCCGCTGGTTTGAGATATCTCCTTTGATCCGAGCTGCCAGTTCATCGGCAAAAGATGTAGGTCTTTTCTACAGGCAAAAAATAAAATCTAACAAATGAGTACACTTCTGGGCACCTAACAAAATTATATCAACAGTCAAAAAGAAATAAACTACAAATAAAACAGGGCTTTTAAAAAATATTTACTTGCAAAAAACAGGACTTTATTAATGAATTTAAATGCATGGAACCTATAAAGCTCAGGTAAGTAACAGAATTCACAAAATATCTCCTTAAAAGGAGATACTGTTACTTATTTTTTAAAATCCTTAAAAACACACACACCTCAGTAAGAAAACTAACATGAGTATACAGAGAGAAACAGGGGAGTATTTGAGCTCACAAGTCTGGAGCTGACCATCTTCCCAATGAGCTAACGAAACCACCCTCAGCATTATAGGAAAGGAGCACTAGTAAGGCAACTGGAGACACCGGGACGTTTACTGCTGTTTATAAACTATCAGTCAAAGGGCAAGAGAGATGAGCCATGTCAGGTGTCTTAACATCTTGTAACTCCAGCTCCAAGAAAACTGATACCCCCACATCTGGTCTCCCCAGGAACCCACGTACATGTGTGCAAATACAGACACACAGATACACCAAAAGTACATTGACAGACAATCTTTAAAAGGAAAAAAATCAAGTTACAAATAGAGGGGTTGTGGAGATGGCTAACTCAGTACAATGCTTGCTACATAAGTGTGAGAACCTGAGTTCAGAGCCCTAGCACTCACATAAAAAGCTAGAAGTGGCTATTGTACCTGTACCCTCAGAGCTGTGAAGATAAAGAGAAGCCCCTGGGCTTGTTGCCAACTAGTTGAGCTGAATTGGTAAGCCCTACGTTCAGTGAGAGAACCTGACACAAAAATAAAGGGGGAAAGTCAGGCGTGGTGGCGCATACCTTTAATCCCAGCACTCAGGAGGCAGAGGCAGGCAGATTTCTGAGTTCAAGGCCAGCCTGGTCTACAGAGTGAGTTTCAGTACAGCCAGGGCTACACAGAGAAACCCTGTCTCGAAAAACCAAAAAAAATAAAAATTAAAAATTAAAAATTAAAAATTAAAAAATAAAATAAAGGGGAAAAATAATTGAGGAAGTCATCTACCGTTTACCTCTGGCTACACACAAAAGTAAAGTGTCGCTATTAAGAAACAATGTGAAATGTGACTTCTAGGACCTGGCTGAGTGGTGATTATACTTACAGACTTAGCACTTTCCTCAATATCCTCAATATCGTCCCCCTCCTTCTCAGAGTCAGCAAAGAGGTCACCATCATCATCCTCTTCTTCATCACTTATCTGTGTGGTATGCTGAGAATGTAGAACAGAATTTCTAGATGCAAGTCACCAAACTGAAACAGAGACACTGTCAATTTTTGCTCTCTCCCTTTAAAAATGTAACCACGTTGGGAACATATATTCCATATAAGTTATTTTTTAGAAACTAAACAAAGGATTTACTTTTTAGTAAGAATATAAGAGCAAAAATATCAAAGCAAGATATTAGAATTTCTAAATGTTCATTTTTAGAGGAATATAAATTAGTCTTAAGAAGTGATGGTTATAAGAAGCTATTATTAAAAAGGAGCAAAATTTGGAAAAGGTAATGGCTAACCTAAATACATGACATACTTAAAAATAACTGTGAGTATGAAAATCCTCACGTATCATTAAGAAGTCATTTTTAGGAGACTTGGCATACAAATACCATACAAAGCTCGCCGAACATGCCTAGGACCCTAGGTTCAACCCCTAGTGCCAACAGCAGGAGGAAAAGTCACTTCAGTATACACATTATGCTTCAACGAAAGCTTTAAAATGGAGTCAGTGCAATACATGCGCTTTACCTGGTTTTGGTCATTGTCACTATGACTGGCAAAATCTTCATCTGACTCCTGTAGGTGAAAAAGATTTGCTGTTAATGCAGAGAAGATCTTATCAGGCTCCAAGGTAAGTGACTGTCAGGCAGAGGGGAAGCCTGTACTCTCGGTCACCTTAAACAGCAGACAGCATGAATCCAGGCGACAGTGCTACCTGTCTAGCTACCATAATTTTTGTGTTTCATACAGATAGTTCCAATGATTCACTCATATCATTTGTATTTCCCAGTTCTAACCTTCAGATTTAAAGAAAGAACAAATCATAGGAGGTTGGTTTGTGTTGATTTACATCTTGGACTACAATCTCTGTGCTCCCTCTAGTAAGATAACTACTTCATCAAGCTCAAAAACTGAAGGTCAGTTTGCTACCGACAATTACTACACTGACAGCTAAAATCAAAGGACTCGGCAGACAGGTATCTGCAGCAAGGTAATAGGTAAGTTTCTTTCCCCTGCTAGGATTTCCATCTGCCGAGCTCGAGGAAGGAATGCAGGAGAGGGAGGGCAAGTGCGAGAACAAAGAAATGAAAATCAGCCACACAGAATGGTCTCCTTTTAGAATCTCACACTCTTTGTCTGAAGAACACCTCAAGGTGCCCTCCTCTGAATCAAGGCTGTTCTCTGTGGACCTTTAGACACTAGCAAATGAAGATGAAGTAGATGCTTCCTTTAGAGGACTTAAAAAATCTTCAAGGGCTAAGAGGTGGCTCGGTGGTAAAGAAAGCATGCTGCTCTTGCAGGATCTAGAGTTTGGTTCCCAGCACCTCCGTCAGGCAGCTCAGAGCTGCCTGTGGCTCCAGCACTAGGGCATCTGACACCCTCCTTCTGCTCACTGTAGGCACTGCACACACATAGACCTATGTGCATAATAATAACTTTTTAAAAGTTGTTCATTGCAGCTATTTATTTTTTCCTAAGATTATTCAAGACAGACACAGTCCAAGACTAAAGTTTTAGGCAGAGACAGAGCTACAATATCTCAGGTGTTCTCTCCTCAAAATATAATGGAAAGTGAAGGAATTTGGTAGAAAGGAAGAGAGGTAAATAACGGTGAGAGGGATCAAAGCAGTTTCCCTTACTTCTCTCTCTACAATTAAAAAAAAAAACAATTTCAATCCTTCAGCTTCTGTCTTGTTAGTTTTATGAAATGAGTTCCCTAACTCTCAAGCATGTTACACACACCCAGCCCGTGACATATATCCTAAGCTTCCTGCCCATCATGACCTGGCCATACCATGTCCTCACCTCCTCTTCTTTCTCGTCTTCACTGTCCACAATGCTCCCACGGTCACTGCCCACAGAGCCTTCTGTCGGGAAAAGTTGGAAAAGTCAGCACCAATTCACCAGGAAATGTCTGTAGCCCCTTCTCCAAGTAGCCACCCACAACAGCTTCAAAGAGACTCAAGTCAAACTATTGCTATTTAGTGGAATGAAAGCACCTTTGATAATTAATAGAATCTCTACGTATCTTCTGTGATTTTAAAAAAAAGGACTTCATGGTAACAGAAAAAAGAAGGAGGAACCGTATCAAGTTACAAGTCACTGATGGTGAGGGTGCAGGCAACTAACTGCTTGCAGTCCTGACAGTGGGAGCTTAGTCTCTGGAATTCACACAATAGAACAGAGAACTGACTGACCCCCATAGGCTGTCACTGACGTCCACAGAGCCACACACATACAATAAATAAATAAACATAAAATAATGAAATGGAATTAAAAAGTGACTAGAACAGTTTAAGAACTTAATGCCTTTAAGCCTTTGCCCAGAGAAGGCAGCAGAGGTAGTAAAGAACTTTGATGGGATAACTGACAAATCTGAATATAACCAAAGATTAAGTAGTAATAAAATCTCTTGAAACTGACCACTTTACAGCATGCTTACATACGAAAACATCCTTGTTCTGAGAAAATATACAGAGAACATTAGGACTCAGGGTTACAGAGACTCAGACACATTATGAAATACAGAGAACAAAAGCACAAGGGAAACGTTAACTGGCACACCTGAGTGAGGGTCTATGGGCACTTGCCACTGCTCTTGCGATATTATCATAAAGCTGAAATGATTTTACCATAAAAGGTTAGGCTGAAACACATGGCAGAAACACTGGTGAGAAAGCGCACCTTCACTGGACAGCTCTCCAAGCCCTACATCTTCCTGTTCCATGAAGAGCTTTGACCCGATGAGATAGGGCAGAGGCCGGTCAATGTAGAGATCCTTCAAGGAAGGAGAGGGCACAGCCATTAAACACACGGGTTGAAAATAAAGACAATGGTGTACTTGATGGCCTGCTGCATCCACTATCTAAAGCAAGTTAAGGTGATAAAGTAGAAAATAAGAGAACACAGCAAGGTAAAAAGTACATTTTCAAAACGTCATATCTGACCATGCAGTGGTGGTCTGTGGTAGAACTACACAGGCAGATCTCTGTGCGTTCCAGGCCAGCCTTGTGGCCTAAGAAGTAACTTCCAGGAAGCCTTCCTCAGCACGAGCCACAGAGTATCTGCCACTCAGGAGCTTCCCTAAGTCATCTAACCCCAACCCCAATCTCCTTCTTGTCCTAAAGACTGGGAACAAGAGGGAGAAAGGTTGGTCACAGGGCACAAAAGCTTCAGTTAGCCCTAACTAACATGAGCTGAGCAAGGATAACTCCAAGACCAGCCAACGTGCCGAACTGCAGGAGGTGCCGGCCTCACTGCCTAAACCTTACATGCAGAACTACAGGACACTGAGGAAAGCTCGCAGGGAAAGGCATCCTCCCAAGGGAAGGGCACGCCTATTGGTTCCAGCACCAAATGGTTAGCCTTGAAAACATACATGTAAGTGACATTATATGAACTCAACAGGTTATATTTAGGAATATATATGTTATACAAATACACGTATGACTGCAATGGAAAAAGACATAAATTTGAAGGAGAGTGGAGAAAGGTATATGGGAAGGTTAAGAAGGAAAAAGAAAGAAACATTGTAACTAAATTACAACCTCAGAAAAAAGAAACAACTCAAGTTAGAGGAAATACCATCAAAAGCTAGCAATACAACAGGATGGTCACAGCTAATAAAATGCATTTTAGGTGTTCTCCCATGAAGTAAGTATGTGACACACAAGTTAGAATGAGTCACTTTACAATTAATGGACATTTCAAAACATGAGATACACATACACACACATACATATTATTATGTTTTTCTAATAAAAATTAAATCAAATAAAACTTCAGTCTTAAAAATGATCCACAGAGCCGGGCAGTGGTGGCGCATGCTTTTAATCCCAGCACTCAGGGGGCAGAGGCAGGTGGATTTCTGAATTCAAGGCCAGCCTGGTCTACAGAGTGAGTTCCAGGATAGCCAGGGCTACACATCGAAACCCTGTCTCATATGTCCCATACTAATCCATCAATAATAAATTTTAAGTGTTAAAAATCAAAATTCAAAATCAAACCAAATCCAGTTAAAATTCTTACCCTTAACTTCTTGACTGTACAACAGTTTTCCTGCAGAGTTCTGAGGATGGGCGCTCATGTCAATGCCCCTCTCGCAGACTACACACTAAAAACCTTAGAGGAGGAAGACATATGCCCTGCAACTTTTACCTACCTGTACCCCTGAAATGCTCAGTGTGTCAAGTAAGGCTCTCAGAAGGGGGCAATTTGGGATGCTAATAATACCCCCAGCCCACGCCTTACACACCCTGTGCCCAGCAGAGCAGTCAGGACGTCGTCATGCTGTAACTGAACGCTTTACCTTTGGTTCAAGGATCAGGTCCACCCGCTCATTGGCATCATCCTCTTCAGAGTCCGAATTCCCCGCTTTTATGTCAAGTTGCTCAAACGCGCTATCCAGGACCTGTAACCCGTAGTTCACAGCCTCCTGCACTTTAGGGATCAGATCTATTTCTTTCTGTTCCCGGGTCTTCTCCTACAAACAAAATATCCTTCAGTGTGTGCCTCCAATATACCAACTCTAAAGTCATGCCCTCTCCAAAAACATTAATTCAAAATGTCAACGGAGTCATGTTCTACCTTGATACAGACTTTGCAGTCGATGTACAAGCTTTAAACCTTAGTTTTGTTACTTTCTGGGCATCAATCAAATGACCTAAACTCTAGAATTCCAATTTTTTCATCTGGAAAACCAGATGAACAAGAAAGCAAAACTGAGCCCAGCAGCAGGGGCACAGGCCTTTACTCCCAGCATTCGGGAGGCAGAGGCAGGGGGATCTCTGCTCCAGGGTAGCCAGGGCTCTTACACAAAGAAACCCTGTCTCAGAAAAGAAAAAAGAAAAACAAACAAACCAAAACGGAGTCTGTAAAAACACGTGTGTGGATAAGTGTGCTCATTGACTCGAGCCTACCTTTAGCTTTAAGGGACGGAGCCAGGCTCTGACAGTTGTCCTATGGCATTCAGAAAACATTTCACTATAGCCTAACAATTTTAAGTGCAATGCTGGTTTGATATAACGATAATATTCATTGGCTGAATAGCAAATGCATGAGTGCTATTAATGAAAATTCACTTTCCTAAAAATGCTGGACAGAGAGAGCCATGGCTGGTTTCCTGGTTTCTAATATCCTCATCAACAGCTTCACTATCAACCTTCTCAAGTGACTTCCACAAACGTTCGGACGACCTGCCATTCTTTCCTGAATGTGAGGACAGCACTTGCTAGAGCACAGGAAAGTGAGTAAGGGTGTGGACTCCAAGGTGAGATAAGCAAGGATGTATATGAAGTGGTCACACGGGAAGCCCCTGGAACCAGGGAGCTACTGTCCCTCCTCCCTTGGCCTTCTTTCCGAAGCACACAGCACTCACCAACCTTCTTCCTTTCCCTCTCTTTGCTGACCTCCACTATCTTCCACAAACCTAGTCCAAAGGAATGGGCATGAAGCTCAGTTGTAGAAAGCTCATCCAATGCGCGGGAGGCGCTTTGTGCAAGTCCCAGAACACAGAACAAAGCAAGAACCTGAGGCTATGGCTTCCTTCTGTTGGCATGGGCTATTCACTGCCTCTAACTCAGCCCTTCCTTCATCATCTGAATAAAATCTCATCCTTGAGGCTTTTCCCAGCTGGTTTATCAGCAAGTGTCTCCTTGTGTGAACTTCCAAAACACTTACCAACCATGCAATGTCATTTAGGTCAATAACCAATGGCCTCAACAGCCAATGAAGCCTCTGAGAGTAAGTGTCCCAGATCATCAGCTCCTCGCAGTCCCATGACAGAGTCAACAATTGCTCACTGCACAGTCCACTCTGTCCTAACACATCCTGCATCCATGGGGTCCTCAAATACACACATACTAAACCTATATTCCCTAGATAATTCTGAGGTGACAGAAACAAGAGTAAAAACAACCACAAAAGAGATGGGGAAGCTGGGCCTCCAGAGACCTGACCTCTGTGACATCATGTCTCAAAGCTCAGGATGAGGCCTGTTTTCTGAATCAACTGAAGAAGAGCGGCTTCTAGATCTTTAAAGGTGAGTGAGGAAGGAGAGGGAAAAGGGAGGGAGGAAGAGGACAAGACGATGTTTCCTCTGTGGCCTGGAAACCTGAATAGTTTACTCTGCTCCACATTCGTGCCAGAATCCAGCTATTTCATCTCTGTACTAACAGGCTAAATTTCAGGAAAAAATGGAAACGTTTTCTTGGGCCACTGCCAAGGGCCACATTTCCCATGTTCCCAGTCCTCATCACCCTCTTTATCACTTCTCCAGGTTAGTAACTCTTAAGAAAAAAGCATTTTGAGCAGGGCATGGTGGCGCACACCTTTAATCCCAGCACTCGGGAGGCAGAGGCAGGCAAATTTCTGAGTTCGAGGCCAGCCTGGTCTACAGAGTGAGTTCCAGGACAGCTGGGGCTACACAGAGAAACCCTGTCTCAAAAAACCAAGAAAGAGAGAAAGAAAGAAAGAAAAAAAGAAAGAAAGACAGACAGACAGACATTTAATACAAGTACCTGCTCTGCTTTCTCGGCCTCTGCCTTGAGCACCTGCTCCTCCACTTCTTCATCGTACACCCGCTAAGGAAGGAAGCAAATCCCTTGTAAATAATTAAGCAGTAGAATGGAATCACAGGTAAACGATCAATACAAAGAACTTCAAAAAGACAGAAATACCAAAAGCATACACAAGTGGAACCCAGGTCCTCCACATATATGTACCAGATGTGCAGCTAGGTTTTCCTATTAGTCCCCAACAACTGTGTTCCATGGTATTTTCATACACGTGCTCATTACATGTTAGCAGCCCCTGGATGCTGACATCTTGAGGGGTAGATTTTAGTGATGGGGAAAATGCTCAGTATGGATGGTTTTAGACTTTAGCCAGAATGTCAGCCTTTTCAGGTTAGAGATCTTGCCATGCAAATTTGAAATGACTCCAGTAGCAGTACTATCTTAAAATCCCACATAAAGGTTCATGTATTTTTATTGTTGTTCTCATATTGGAAATGTTTGGTATAGGCTGCTAAGTCCAGGGTGACCTCTAAAACACCCACTGGTTTAGGAAGCCCTAAAGGCTATGAAACCTTTGAGGGTGGAGTTCCCAGTAACTGCAGCTAATCGGGGCTAAGTCACTTCCTCGCCCTTCCTGGGCTGAGCCTGCAGCTTTCCTTCATGAGCATTCAGATGGGTATATGATAAAACTGGCAAATACCAAAGGGAGGAGAAGTGGGCTACATGACCCGAGGAGCAAGGGAAAATGATAAGGATGGATTTTTAAGGTTACACACAGCTTTTCAGTTGTATGTTTTCTCATTCAGTTATTTAAGTATCCAGGGTGTCTGTGTATCCAGATTGTGCTAAGACCTATGGATATGTTTAGCTAGATGCTAAGACTGATTCTGAAACTTTAAAATTAGGTTTGCTAACATGTAATGCACACTTATATGAAAATACCATATAACACATCACATACAATGCACATATATGATGAAAACTTTAAAAACAAAATTAAGACTTCAGTGGCTGGAGAGATGGCTCAGTGGTTAAGAGCATTTGTGACTTCTCCTTTAGAGGACTGGGGTTCAAGTCCTAGCACCCACATGGACACTCAGAATTGTCTATAACTCCAGTTCTAGGAGATCTATCTCACCAGGCATGCATGTGGTAAACATATTTGTACATGCAGGCAAAATACTCATACACATACAAAGTTATAAAGAAATCTTTTTTTTAAAAAGTAAGCCTGCTAGACTGTTAGGAAATGCCATGAGGACTAAAGATGAAACCTATGCCTTTAATCCCAGCACTCAGGGAAGCAAAGGCAAGCCGATCTCCATGAATCCAAGGCCAGCCAGGTCTAAATATGTAAGTTCCAGACCAACCAGGCTAAATGGTAAAACCCTGTCTCAAGGGGTACTGCCTACCATGGAGGCTCAGGGTGAATCAGGCAGACAAGAGCATACAGAGCAATCTAAAAAGAGGAAAAAAAAGCCTGGTAGCAAAAGAAGCTCCATGCCGGGCGTGGTGGCCCATGCCTTTAATCCCAGCACTTGGGAGGCAGAGGCAGGAGGATTTCTGAGTTCGGGAAATGATGAAAACATAATTTTTATACTTAACAGAATGATCCTGGAAAGTCAATTTAAGTTTCTTTTTAAATTTTTTTCCACAAAGCTAAAACAATCTTTAATTGGATTTTAAAAACTTCCTATGGTCTTTACTATTTTATATATCCAGGCAGGTGTTTTGCCTACATCTATATCTGTGTACCTTATGTCAGAGGGAGGCATTAGATCCCCAGAACTGGAGTTCCAAGTAGTTGTGAGCTGCATGTAGGTGCTAAGAATTGAACCCAGGTCCTCTGGAAGAGCAGCCAGTGCTATTTAACCTGAGCCATTCTTTTCTCGAGCCTCCTGTGTTCTTTTAACAAACTCAAGTCATTAACTAGGACTGCTGAGTCTGAGGTCAGCCTCTGCTGCAGAATGAAACTCTGTCTCAAGGGAAAAACAAAAAAGGCAAGGGGTGGCACCTTAGGAACTGGGTTCCTTTCTGCTCAGAATTTAAAACACAGGCCAACACTGAACAGCTGTTCTTTTTCAGGAGTCCCTCTTGAGTCCTTACTAATGATTCTGTGTAACTTCTATTGCCCTCAAAAGTCCTTACTGTTCTTTTGCCCTAGAAAGTCCAGCTTGCTTCACTAATTCTAAGATGTAGTTTGCAATTATGGGGCTGCCTCTGAGACTAACAAAACCCAACTGACTTTAAATAATCTCTCAAATGGGTTTCCAGAAACCTAAATAGCTTCAGCCTCCTAGCCTGAACTGGAATTCATGAGAATCAATGTCAGAGTTTGAAGAACATACACAGGTGAGCAGACAGATGCAATAGGCATTTTTGTGAAGTTGATTTTTTTTCCCTCAGTTTTCTGAAGGACTAGCTATTCTCCCAACATCATCAGCTGCTCCTCCACAATGGGAAGACGCTGTGTGTGCCATGTGGCATCGTAAAAGATCTTGGAAGCATTTACATTTAGTGTGGCACCAACACACTTCTGAAGGATCCTGATGGCAGACTGGGAGAGGAATAAGGCCTTCTCGTTAAGGGGACAAAGACATGAATGGAAATACAGAATCCACAGAAGTAGACATACGTAAAGAACAATTTTAAAGTTTTCACAAAACCTAAGCTATGGGAAATTTTAAGAAAACTTTGCCCGAAAAAGCTAGACGAGGGAGACTAGCTAATTAAGATCTATGATCAGGAAATCAAGCTTCTCACGCCTCCTCTGCCTGAAAACAGTGTGATCTGGTACCAATCTGGTACAGGGACATGGAGTACAAAAGAAAACTTCCCAAATTTGTTCCTTGCCTGATCTACAGCTACAACATTAACTACAAGAAGAGCTGAGCATCTGACATAGCAAGAAAAGCGCACGCTAAGAACTACACATAAGAGCAGCACATAAGGGCAGGAGAGATGGCTCCATGGTTACGAGCACTGGCTGCGCTTCCAGAGGTCCTGAGTTCAATTCCCAGCAACCACATGGTGGCTCATGACCATCTATGAAGGGATCTTCTGGCATGACTCCTACACTTAAAAAAAAAAAAAGACATAAATAAACTTTAAAACTTATAAACAAAACAAAACAAAAAGAACAGCACATAAAACTATCCACTCCAGCTTGATGAGAAGTGATGGGGGCTGCTGTCATCAACAAAGGAGAGTACAGTCCCCTAACTGATCCTTCCAGGGAGAAAAGTGCTCAGGCTGACCAGCCAGGTTCTGTGCACATCAAAGAGTATCCTCAGGTTGAGCATGCCAATCCAAAACTCTGAAACCCAAACAATGGCATGACATTCAAAAAAGTTTGGACATGGGGCTGTTTGAACTTAGGGATGCTGAACCTGTAAGGTCTCTGTAGATCCTACATCCTAAAAACCTGAAATCTGAGCAACTTCTAGCCCCAGTATCCCAGAATTTGCACACCCATCTGCATGGGTTTACTTGAATTCATGTTATGTTTCAAACCCATTGCCATTAAAGAAAATAATTGGTGGCCTAGTCAGCTCAGTGAGCCAGGTAGGCTGGCACAGGCAGCACTGAACAAGAGTCCTCACCAAACCCCATGTCTCAAACAAGATGGAATGTGAGGTATGGCACTCCAGTTCACACTATTAAATTATGCAAACATGCATCAGCAACAGCCTACTTGGCACTCTGCTGCTTTTACAATCCCAAATCACGGGGTTATGATCTTAAACATTTATGAAATTGTTTAATAATCCTCATCTAATAATTTCAGGATGCTGTGGACTTGAGTAATTCTCTTCTCACTGCTGGGTGTAGGGCTGTAAGCCTGTAACCTCAGAGGTGAGAATTTCTCTCCAAATTCAAGGCCAGCCTGGTCTATATAGCAAGTTCTACACTAGTCAGAACTAATCCTGAGCTGCTAAAAAAAAAAAAAAAAAAAAATACAACCGCCCCCCCCCAATGCCTTTCTACAAATTAATTCAGAAAAATATTCTTGGATCAGATGAACTAAGCTCCCCCCACAGCCCCCCACCCCACCCCCTGTTCTCAATACATTCCTTTCCCTTTGCTAGATGGCTCCAGGCATGCCTGCGTCTTTTCTATTGTAATTCTACCAAGATAATTTATCTGTGTATTCCTAGCAGATTGCAGGAACTCACTATGAAAACAAAATTCACATACACTTTAGTTAAAGGCCAGCAGCATTTGTACTGGTGACTCTGTGTCATATATTCATCCAAATTGAAAAACTGGTGCTGGCGGGACAGTAGTGGCCCACACCTTAAATCTCAGTACTTGGGAGGCAGAGGCAAGTAGATTTCTGTAAGTTCCGGGCCAGCCTGGTCTACAGAGTGAGTTCCAGGACGGTCAGGGCTACACAGAGAAACCCTGTCTCAAACAAACAGAAGGAGAAAAAAGAAAAGGAAGAAAAAGAAAACTGTAGATGACGAAATGCAAAGCAGACATCTGCATTCACTTACACAACTGAGGGAGACATGATGGACCTACATAAAGTCTCTAGGGACTGAAGGCAAAAGTGGGGCACGTGAGGCCAAGCCAGGCTTAGAGCTGACCATACTGAATGAGCACAGTGGCTTTTTTGAGAGGCACACAACTCTGCTCAAATGGTAATTGCCCTCAAAACTAAAAACAGAAAAACCAGCACGAGGCAAACCTTATTATTAGATGTTTTTAAAGGTTTGTAAAACCCATGAACTTTACTGATAAAAGACACTGATTTCAGAGAAAGGAGCTTCAGTTACCAAGAACCAATCTATCCACCAAAACTTAGAAGAGAACCTTATTATCATTATAAATGACAATAGTTCTTACTCCCCAAAAGGGATTATTCGAAAGTCAGATACCATAAAACAACTCACATTCTCAATGAACTGGGTATTAGACAGCATGAGGAAGTCATTGAACACATTATGCAGACGACAATGTGTGGCTTTGGTCTCCTGAATTAATCCATCCACCTGCTTCTTGATTTCATGAGTCCTGGAGATAGTCTGCTGTGAGAATTCCTGTAGAAACTGTAGTAGCTATTTTGAAAAGAAACATACACAAGTATCAACACTACATGTGATTTAAAGCAAAACAAACAAACAAAAAACCCCTCCCCTTTTGCCCCTATGTTAAGAAAAAGGGATGATACTGTTGATCTAAGGTCAGGTGACCCTGGAAAGCATTAAGAAAGCTCATCAGATAAGTTTGTCCAGAACACAAAACCAGTATCACATTTCTACAGGGATTTAAAGCCCTGTTTGGTTGTCACGCTCCAGAGACCACATAGTGTGACAAAACACCCCAAATCCCACTTGTATGAAAGTTCTGAGCTCTTAGGTCCCGAAGTGAGCAGATCTACTCAAAAATATGTGCTGCCCCATTTAGCCCCAGTTCTAATACAGAAGGGCCTCCGTAGAGACAAAGCAGTCCTTGGAGAGGGCAGAAACAGAATCTGCTCAGCAGGATGGCGTGGAGGGCAAGGTTGAAAAGCCACTGCACGGAAGGAAACCCGCGTCTGCGCGGCAGAGTGCTGGGTAGAAGCCCACAGGGCCGCCCTCCCCGGTGTCTGAGATTGCGCCTTTGAATACTGGAGGAAGCGTGTCCCCGAGGAGGGGTAACTACAACTCTGTCCCTCCCTTGGCCCCGGGTCCCCCGCTCACACCGGCGTCAGCCGCCAGAGACCAGTTCTGACTGCTGCGGCGGATCTCCTCCACCGACCAGGGCCGTTCCCACACCGGCTCGGATGCCGGAGGCCGCTCCGAGTCGGGGCTCGTCCGGTTCATCTACAGCGAGAAGGACAAAAAGAAGAGCTGAGTCTGGGGCGAAGGATCCAGCCCTGCCCTCCTGGGCCGCCGTCCTCACCACGATGACACCGCCACTCAGCAAGCTCCAAAGTGACTACGGGAGTGGCTACTACACTGCCCACCCAGCGCGGTGGTAATCACATGGTTCACGTCACGTGATGGTGTCCTCACGTGACCTGGGGCGCAGCCTCTGATCGGGAGCTATGGGTTAGTAGCTCCTGGGTAATTGGGTTTGACCAGAGAGAAGGTGTTTAAGCGGCCAGCTAGTGCGAAAGAGGCGGAAGGTACCAGTGGGGCCCATGCTGAGGAGTCCCGTGGCCTACCAGGTGGGAGCTGAAGAGGAAGGAGAGCGGAGGACGACTTCCTGGATGTGCGGCGGCTTTATTGATTATGCATGTGATGTGAGACTAGCCCAGGGCCACAGTGACCCTCAATGTGTACATCTGCTAACCGGTTTGGTTTCAGTTCAATGTGGATCCGCTTGAAATTCTTGAAACCCTCAGCTGAGATTCAAGGCCGGGAGGTGGAGGGGTAGAAATCGAAATCCAAAGCTCCCCTGGCTGTCCACTAGCACTTCCTTGTGAACAGACCCCTTTCTGAGTTGGTCTTGCCCAGACTGACTTTTAGAAATAACCCCTTATCTTTCCTTTTTGTGTGCCCGAGAACAAGTTACTTAGCTTCTTCTATAAGCTTTCTTCTGCATATTAAAGAAGCAATACAGCCGGGCATGGTGGCGCACACCTTTAATCCCAGCACTTGGGAGGCAGAGGCAGGCGGATTTCTGAGTTCGAGGCCAGCCTGGTCTACACAGAGAGAAACTCTGTCTCGAAAAATAAAAATAAAAAAGAAGCGATAATAGGTGTTAAAACAGATAGTGCCTGGTATATGGTGAGTGCTCACCTTAGATCTTATCATTTCTCCTGTGCAGATTATTTTTCCAACTTTCAGATTTTGCTTTGTGGCCACCTCCGTTGAAACCTCATTAAAGATTTCTCTTTGGTATGCAACTAAGACAAATGAAAACCTGCTCAGGTAAAAATCTGCAAGAATTTTCACTGTAGTGTTGATCCATACCCAGAAAGCAGAAGCAATCTAAATGTCCATCAGGTGACGAATGGATAAACAAAATGCTGTAGAACCACGCAATTCACCAAAAGAAATAAAATGCTGATATATGATAGGGCATGAATTAACCTAGAAATACTTCAATTGAAAGAGGTCAGTCATATACATGAGCACAGGTTATTCTATTTATATGAAATATCCAGAATGGATCAATCCAGAGAGAGGAAGTAGGTTGGTGGGGGCCAGGGATTGAGGAAAGAAGGGAATGGGGAGTTAACTGCTTATGAGCAAGTAGTCAGCTGTGAACTAGTAAAGCCAGGGTAAAGGCTCAGGTTGGTTTCTGTAGCATTAGTGTGATTGTATCTGTGTTGCTGTTAGGGTGAGCAGGTGTTATAGATAGACATTAGATTTAGGGTTATGATTAACATTGTGGTTATGGTGCTATTTTGGGGGTTAGGGTTAAGGTGGCTGTCTTAGTTATTTTTCTATTGTTATAATAAAAATTACCTCAGAAGCAACTCATAAAAGGAAGGGTTATAGTTAGGATTTAGTGTTACGGTTAATGCTGAGATAGTTGTGAATTATGGTTAGGAGAGCGTTAGTCTTAGGGTGAGCGTAACAGATGAAGGTTTAATTAGGATTAGGGCAGCCTTAATATTCATTACACAGCTGGGTATGGTAGCACACAATTTCTTTATCCCAACCCTGAAGAGGCATATCTAAACTGATACATGTTTGTGTGAAGGCAGCCTGGTCTTAGCTTAGTATTAGTGTTAGGGAAGGGTGTTTGACTAAGGTTAGCTTAAGAGTAGTTTTAATAGAGTTTAGAATACAGTTTGAGGTAAGCAAACCCCTTGAGACCTAATACTTGAAAGGCAGAGGTAGACAGATTATCTGTGAGTTTGAGCTCCAACTTCTCTACATAGAGAGTTCCAGGCCAGTCAGAGCTGCATGGTGGCATGATATCTCAAAAAAAAAAAAAAAAAAAAAAAAAGGTTAGGGTCAGAACTAGAATTATAGTTAGGCTTAGGGTTGAGGGTCAGGATCAGGTTAAGGGTTAGGGATTAAGGTTAGAGTTAAGGGCTAGTTATGGTTAAATATAGTGGTAAACTTTATACATAATCCTAACCCTTAAATAGAATGCTAAACCTAACCATAGTCCCTAACCAGAACCCTAATACTAACTCTACCCCTAATTCTAACCCTACCCTAGTCCTAACCATTGCTAAATCTAATCTTAACCCTAAACCATAGTGATAAAGTAACCTTAACCTAAAAACTATACAGAAAATTAACCATAATCTTTTTCATCTTAATCCTAACCCAAACCAAATACTAACCCTTAATTATAACCTTAAGCCTAAGTTACCGTCTTAGTTAGGATTACTATTGCTGTGATGAAACACCATGAACAAAAGCAGCTTGGGAAGGAAAGAGTTTATTTCACTCACAGTTCCATTTAACAGGTTGTCAAAAGCAGTGAGGGCAGGATCCCAAGCAGTATAGAAACCTGGAGGCAGGAGCTGATGCAGAGGCCATGAAGAAGTGCTGTTTATTGGCTTGCTCCTCAAGGTTTATTAGGCTTGCTTTCTTAAAAAACCAAAACCA
This sequence comes from Mus musculus, assembly GCF_000001635.26. Lineage (NCBI taxonomy): Eukaryota > Metazoa > Chordata > Mammalia > Rodentia > Muridae > Mus > Mus musculus. The sequence continues at coordinate 116,205,512 of NC_000072.6, read as the reverse complement.
TCAGTCCAGGGTTGGCACTGCTCACAATAGGCTGAGCCCTCCCCGCCCCCATGGGCCATTAAGAAAATGCCCTACAGGCTGGCCTACCACCCAATCTTATGGAGTCATTTTCTAAATTGAAGTTCCCTTCTCTCTGAAAACTCTAGTTTGTGTCAAGTTGACATAAAACTAGCCAGCACACTTACCCTAATAATAATTATTACACTAACATGATCCAAAAATCTAACCCTAACATTAACCTTAGACATAATCCTAAACTGAACCCTAATCAAAACCACGAGCCTAACCCTAAACATATGTAACAGCAAAACAACGCTCATATTATTCAGAGCTCTAACAAACCCCTTCATCTAATGTAATTGTAAGACTAACTCTAGGCGTAGCTCCAACTAAACTAAAACCATGGCCATGACCTTAATACTGACCCTAACAATGACAAACCAAACCCTGTGATAATCTAGACCCCAACATAAACCCTATTCCTTACTCTAAACCTCATGTAACTCTAAACCTAATCCTACATCTTAAGGAAATTAGAACCAGAAAAGTCAAAATATCCATAATTGTAACCAGAATCCTAACCCTAGCCCACTATAAGAATCCCAATCGTGTACCCTAACCCTAAAATTAACCCTAACCTCTAACATCTAACAATAAACAAACCCTAACTTCTAACCCTACTCCCTAACCTCTCTCATAGGTAGGCCTATATATGCAGCTTTATAAACATATGTATTTCCTAGCTCTGTAATAGATAGGTATATATGTGTAGGTTCACATGTACCTGTATTCCTTTGCTCTCTTCTAAGTACAAATGTGTCCTCCAACTCACATCCACAACTGTATTTCTCAGTTCTGTTACAGGTCAGCCTGTATGCACGTTCAGATGCATGCAGTTTTTAAGCATGGTCCTATGTTCGCATGAATTGCATTTTCACAGACATGAATTATGCATGGTCACATGTCAATGTATACATGAATGTCCCCATACATGCAATTTCTAAGCCCTGTCTTACATATGTTGTCATATTTTTGTGTGTTCTGCCTATGTTTGTACTCTGTCTGATCATTCTTTTATGGCAGCATGTGCACAAATGTTCACACTCATGCGGTTTCTGAGCATTGTCATATGATTTACATACTGGGTTTCACAAAAGCCATGCTACATAGTGAGATTCTGTCTCAAGGGAAAAAAAGGGAAAAGAAAAGAGAAAAAAAAGAAAGAAATTGGGCCTGAAGATGAAGATGTAGCTAACTTCAAAGAAGGTTTGCATTGCATACATGAGACCCTAGAATTGATCCTTCACACCACATAAGCCAGGTATGGTGTTGGCATATACTTGTAATCCTGGCACTGGAGAGGTAGACAGGAGGACCATGAATTCAAGGGCATCCTTGTTGGCATGCTAAGTTGAAGGCCAGCCTGAGCTCAAGAGATTCTGTTTCAATTTTTTTCAAGTTTTAGATATTAAAGACATTATCAAGAGAATAAAAAGGCAACCACAGTTTGGAAGAAAATGTTTACACATTCACTATCTGATAAGAAACATGCATAGAGGAGGGGCACATCACATTTGAGACCACTTGAGGATATATACTGAGTCCCAGGTCAGCCAAGAAATAAGTGGCAAGTTCAAAAACAAAAACGAAAATTAATAAAAAAAAAAAAACAAACAGGAGCTAGAATATGTTTCAGTGGTAAAGAACACAAACTATCTACAGTATGACATAATCAATAAGCAAACATAGTGTTGACTCTCTACAGTACAAAATTAACCTCACTAGTGGGAGGTAGCCATATGTCACTTCTACTACATGTGATCTCCCAAAAGGATCTATCCCAGCAACAATTCTAGTGTCCTCGATGCAATGTAAGTTTTCACTTAAACATGAAGAGACATCAGACAAATCCACTTTGAGATGATTTTACTAGATAAATGATCTGTGCTCTTTACCAATATCAGTGCCACGCAAGATGAAGAAAGACCCAGGAGCTGCCGAAGACCAACGGGGTCTAAAGATACGGCAACTCAGTGCAGCCCAACTCTAAAGAAGAAAAAAAAAATCCAGAGGGACAGGGAGACAACGGCAATGCTGTATATCAATTCTTGAATACACAGCACTGCCGCTGGTTTGGGGATGTGACTCGGTTGGTAAAGTAATTGTTTAGTTTGCACAGATCGTGGGTTTAACCCAGTACTAAATAAACCAAGTGGCATGATGCACACTTGCACTGAGGATTAGAATTTCAAGCTCAGTCAGAGCTGCAAAGCAAATTTGAAAAACGGGAGAGATGACTTAGCAGTTAAGAGCACCAGCTGCTCCTCACAAAGATCTAACATTGGTTCTCAACACCTACGTGAAGGCTCACAGTTATCTGTAGGCCCAGCTCCAGGAGATTTGACTCTCTTGTGGCCTTTATGGACACCCACCCACATGTTATTAAATAAATAAAAAATAATTTTAAAAAGTGAACTTGAGGGCACCCTAAGATACTCAAGACTCTGACTTTTTTAAAAGTATTATTATCAATGTTAGATTTGTTGAACTTGCTAATCTAATTTGCTTTCTTTGATGTGATAAAACACTGACCAAAAACAACTTGGGGAGGAAAGAACTTATTTGATTTATAGGTTACAGTCCATCATTGAGAGATGCTAAGGCAGATACCTGGAGGCAAGGAATGAGGTAGAAACCATGGCGGAACACTTCTTACTGGCCTCCTTCTCATGGCTCACTCACACTGCTCTCTTATACAGCCCAGGAATACAAGTCCAGGGGTGTCACTGCACAGTCAGCTGAGCCCGCCCACATCAATCAGTAATCAAGAAAGAGCCTACAATACAATCTGATGGGGCTGTTTCCCTCTTTCCAGCTGACTCTGGTTTTGTGTTGACAAAACTAACCAGCACAATGGCTATGGTGGTAATGGAAGATAGACCCTGCTCTTAGGAAACAAAACTAGAAAAAGAATGCATGCAATGTGGCACATGCGCTGAACTCTCAGATGTTTGAGGTGAGAGAAGGGAGGGGAAGAATGACGAAAGAGACATGGCTACCTGCTAGAAATCTCTAAATCTCAGTAAAGGCTCTACAGGAGTTCTGTTCTATTCTTTCAAATAAGCTGTGAATCTGCAATTATCTTCTAAGTAAAACAATGGTCCTCAAGAGCAAGCAGCCTCTGTGAGTAGAACTGAAATTTACTTCAAGATTCTGTTGTCTATCTAGGTAGCCTGATTGCTTCCTTTTTACAGATGGGGATACTGAAAGCCAGAGAAGATATGAGGTTTGCAGTGGATTCCAGCCTGTGTTGTCTGGGGCCTGATTTCAGTGACCCTAACCTGTGAGTTTCCACTGCTCTCATAGGACTGTCCCTGTTGCACAAGCTGAGTGTCCTGTAAAGAAACATGACCTAGGGTTTTCCTGATGTATTCTCCAACTCCTTCCTGAACTGGCTGGCTCTCCATGCTAAGCTTCACTTCCGGGTCACTAGGCAATAAAGGCTGAGAGGTTACATTTCATCAGAGGGCCAGCAGACTGGATGACATGGACTTAATTCATCCCTCATCTATTTCATCATCATGACATCTGTTACAATATCTGTCCTACTTACTGCCTATTCTTCTTTGGTAACCTGCTCCACTTGTGGGAGTGTGGGGAACAACTACATGATTCTGGGAGATGACAATGGGCCACTCTCGTGGCCACAGTAACTTGGGTTAAGGATAAATATGGACTCACAAGGAGACAATATGAGATTCCTTTGAATGGATTTAAAGGAAGGTAGGACACAGGCCATGCTGTGACAAGCTCTGACGTGAGGCTCAGGAACCAGACAACCACTTTCCCAGTCAGGAGGAGGAAGCTGGTTAGACAGAAGCAAGCTAAGAAAAGCAAAGATGAATAAAATATCCTCAGGTCCAGGTGTTTCTGACACCCACACTGGGTTCTATAAATATGTCAGTCTTCTTCCAGGAATTGCTCTTATTTTGTGTCAGTTTCTCAGCTGTGCATGCCTGTTACTTGAAAACAAAATCAATATACCTGGGCCCCAGGTCACTAGCTGTGCCACTTGCAGGCCCACCAGACTGGCCCTGCTAGGATAGGAGTGGGGACAAAGGAGGTGCTGTAGAGGCTGTCCTACTGCCTCCAGGTGTTGTGGAGGGCACTGGTCTTAATAACTGTGGACAAGGTTGCTAGTGTTCCCACCTCCATCTTACCTGACATGATGGCTATTCTTGGTTATCAACTTGACTATCTAGAATGGGCTACAATCCAGAAATGGAGGCCACACCTGATCCAGATCTTGATGTTGGAAGACATCGGCTTTTGATCCAGATCTTGAGGTGGGATGACACAGTCTCCTCCTTGCTGACTTCAAGATTTGGAACTCTTAGCTCCTTCTCAAGCACCAGGTTTGCATGGACACTGCCATGCTTCCCACCATAATAATGAGCTAAACTTCTGAAACTGTAAGCCAGCCCCAATTAAATGTCTGCCTTTATAAGAGTTGCCTTAGTGATGGTGTCTCTTCACAATAAAATCCTAAGATATGTGCTAAGTCTTCTGGAACGTGGCCATGTCCTCCTCCTTTCAAGTAATATCAGGCCATCAGATAAAGACTGTGATTTATTGAGTATCATTAAAAATAAACAAGGAGATGAAGCCTCATCCCACCTTTCCTCAGAGGTCCTCAGTGGCGGTCAGAGAAGCTGGAGGGAGGTTTGCACCGACATAAAAGGAGTGGTTACCATCCTTTCTCCCTTGTCATCTACTTCCACCCACTTTTTGATGCTGGGGATGGGACACAGGGACTTTTGTATGCTAAGCAAACATTCAGCAACAGAACTAGCTAGCCCTAGCCCTAAGTGCACAAAGCTAAAGAGTCATCTGCATAATAACTACCAAGATTAACAGACTGGAACATCTCACTGTTCAACACCCAAGACATCTGCATACTGGTTCCTAGTCACCTACTGCTGTTACAACCTACCTCTGTCATCAGTGGCTAAAGGTCATAGGACCATATAGCACATGCTATTTTTTAATATGTATGAATGTATGTATGTATGTATGTATGTATGTATGTATGTATGTATTTATTTTGAGACAGGGTTTCTCTGTATAGCCCTGGCTATCCTGGAACTCACTTTGTAGACCAGGCTAGTCTCAAACTCAGAAATCTGCCTGCCTCTGCCTCCCGAGTGCTGGGATTAAAGGTGTGTGCCACCACGCCTGGCTCTTTTCTTTCTTCCTTCCTTCCTTTCTTTTTCTTTCTTTCTTCCTTTCTTTTCTTTCTTTTTAGCACATGCTATTTTATGTCTAATTCCTTTCACTCAAAAAAAACAAAAAAACAAAAAAAACCAGAAATGTTGACTTTTTACAAAAGATTTATTTTTAAAATTCAATGTGTATGAGTGTTTTTCTGTTTTGTTTCCTGTATGCCTGTCTGTGCACAGGCAAGAAGAGGGAGTTATATGTGACTGGGAGATATGTTGTGGATTCTCTAGGAACCAAACCTGGATCCCCTGCAAGAGTAGTCAGTTCCTTTAAACACTGAGCCCTGACATTCATGACACCTTTTTCTTATCACTTATGTGCAGTGCTCACAGAGACCGGAAGTGGACACCAGATCCCTCAGAATGGGAGTTACAGATGGTTATGAGCCACCAAGTGCATTCATGGAACTGAACCTGGTTCAACGAAGCAGGAGTTTCTGAACATCTGAGCCATCTCTCCAGCCCTAGATATTCATGCTTCTCATGGAACTCTATGACAACAATCCCCATTTCTTCATCTTTCCTGCCCCTTAGGCACTCTGATCACTGTGCTACATTACAAGAGCAACAGTTTATAAAACAGGGACCACTCCTTTATATTTTGCATATATTGTTTTGTGTTAGTGACTGCAGGTCGATTGAGCAAGTTTTGGTTTTGTGTTTGGTTGGTTGTTTCATTTTTCTAGGTAGGGTTTCTTTGTGTAGTTCCGGCTGTTTTGGTATTTGCAGTGTAGATTTGTTTTGGTATTTCCAGGCTGGCCTCAAACTCAGAGATCCACCTGCCTCTGTCTCCCGAGTGCTGGAATTAAAGGTGTGCACCATCATCATCTTAGTGTCTTGTTTTGTTTTTTTGAACAAGCATTCCAACAGATATGATTCAGGATTGACTAATACACTTAGCTTTTTTAAAAAATCAAGCAGTTCATAGAACAGGATTTGCTTTAAGAATAAGCCACAGAGTTAGTTGGAAAACATTAGTTGGAAAACAGCAATGTGCTGATACCTGCTGGGCCAGCATGTGTTCTCATGTTGTCCCAGCAACCATGCCTACAGAAACCTCTTTGCCTCTAAGAGAAAGGATGAAGTCAGGGCATACCATTTCTGGCCTTCTGGTGGACTGGGCCAGTGTGGTGTAGTGAAGGACATGATGTGATGGGGTACTGTACATAGAGGCTATGTTACAGATGCTTTGCTGGGCATAGCAGCTTGGCTGGGGCAGGCATCTCTCTTAGAGAATATGGCTATCTGGAAAGGGCAAGAGCAGCTGGGCACATGGTCTTGTTGGTGGGGGAATAGGACTGTTTGTACAGCATACCAGAAGTGTAGCCTGTTTAGAAGGTAGGCTTTGTCCCAAAGCATATCAGAACAGATAAAAGCTGCTGCAGTGGCATGGCCTGGGTGGCCATTAAACACTGTCCTGAGCTAGCTCACCAGACAGCTTAGATGAAAACTGATCTGTCCCTCTGCCACCTTCCAGTGCCCCCCCCCCCCGCCTCTTGTCACCAAGACACACTAATTCCTTTCAGGATTATTCATTTTCAGCTTAAAGCCCATTATCAAGATCAGGACCACTGTAGAAGCAGATGACCTGGGTTATTAAAGTCCGAGACACCAGGTAGAGTAGCAACATTTGTAGAGGAAAGCAGGTGATCCATTTCTATTCCGTGCTAGACCCTAGAGGCAAGAGGTCCTGAAATGCATTGTCAGGTCTGAAAGAAGCTAAATAGGCATACTTAAGACCTTGGTGGTGCAAATGAGATGACAGAAAACTGAGCTAAAAAAGAAAGGGGAGGGGCTGGAGAAACGGCTTAGTAGTTTAGAATGCTGTTTGCTCTAGATGATTGGGTAGGCTTACACTGCCTGTACCTCCAGTTCTGGGGGTACCTGCTGCCCTCTTCTGGTCCCTAAAGGTATCAGCATAGACACATAATTTATTTTTATTTTATTTTATTAAATACTCAGCCAAATGTAAAGAGCTATTTAAATAGGATAGATTCATCATTCATTCATTTGGTAATTCCCTGCCGGGATCTGCAGAGGGCTAGGGGGTTCACAACAGCTGAAAGTTCCCCAGGTTTCTAGAGTTCACCATCCAGAGATGTTGAAGGGGGAAGTTACATGTTTGCTGGACCCAGAAAGGGGGAAGTTCAGGGATGTTTTGAGAGTACTTCGTGGAAGAAGCTGACCTGCACTGTGGGTCAGCAAAAAGTTCTCTGAAGAAGAGACATTTAAGGTGAGGCCTCAGGTTACCTATTAGAGAGGAAGATGTACCGGGCACATGGGGTGTGCATCTGTAGACTCTGAGGTGGGAGAGGAAAAACTTGCATAATAGTTAGAAATTCAGAATTATAAGCATATGGTAAATTTCTTGACTCTATGGAAATAGTTTTTCACAGGGTTTTTGTAGTGTTTTGCCTTTGAGTGGTTTTGCCTGCGTGTATGTATTGCAACATGTGCATACAGTGCCCTCAGAGGTCAGAAGGTGCCAGATTCCCTGGAACTGAAGTTACAGATGGTTGTGAAGTGCCACATGGGGTTGGGAGTTAAACTCAAATCCTCGGCAAGAGCAACACATGCTCTTAATCCCTAAGCCATTTCTGAAGCACAACCCCACCCCCAATTTTTATTTTTTGATTATTATTATTATTGTGTATGCATACAGCTGACTGCATGTGTAGAGGGAGGTCAGATACAACTTTTAGGAGTTAGTTCTCTTCTTCCAAGATAAATAATAAAATAGTTAATCCTTTCTTTGTAACCACAAACTGCTGCCTGCCAGTAAGAGAAGCTGGCTGCGAAAACTACCTTGCTTGCTCACATTTGTTGATCTATAACAACTTGCTTCTTTACGAATGTACATGGGTCCTTAGGAATAATTTATTTACCTGCACTACATAATGTTATTTCTTCTAAAGGTATAGGGGAACATACTGTTTTATCATAGTCAGTCACTAGAAAGAAAATAGAATGTAATCGCATCATAATTTTATATTGCTTGAAAATTTTGCAAGGATATAAACTATGGTAGAAAAATAAAGTTGTTGGAACTTTGTTCCATCTATCAAATCTGTATATATGTATACGTGTAAAGCTTGTGTTAGTGTGTGTCAGAGCTTGCTCCACCCAGCATGTATGTGTGTATATGTGTATGTATGTACATGAGAAATGTTTGGAGCCTGCTTTTTGGAACTTTGTTCCATCCACCCACCAGGAATGTGTGCGCATGTGTGTGTGTGTGTGTGTGTGTAATGCTTGGAGCCTGCTTGTTGGAGCTTTGCTCCATCTATTCAATGTGTGTGAGTATACATGTCTGTCCATCTATCTGTCTGTAGGTTTGCACGCATGCATGCATGCATGCATGCATATATGTATGAAGTTATTGGAGTCTGCCTTTTGCTTCATCCACTCTGTCTCTGTGTGTGTGTGTGTGTGTGTGTGTGTGTGTGTGTGAATTTTCTCTCCTTTTCTTTTTCACCAGACCCTAAGAGTTAAAAGAGTTCAGAGTCTTTCACTGGCCATAGGTAGTGACAGCCTCAGTGAATGAAGCTTTGTTCCCTCAGAGAAAAGAAGTCAGCTGAGTAGTTTCTCTAATCACTGGCTGTGACAGGCAGCAGCCTCCATCAGTCGCTGTCTGGACCAACCCATGAGCTCCTTTTAGCGCTGTTTTCAGCCCTGACCCCATCACTGATGCCATGCCTCGCTGCCTGCCTCAGTTTACTTTAGGTGTCAAAGCTGGTCTTTGACATATCTTAAAGTCCAGTTCTAAGAAATATAATGCCCTCTTCTGGCCTCTGCAGGCACCAGGCATGCACAGGGTGCACATACATATGTGCAGGCAAACATTCATACATTCGAACAAAATCTTCTTATAAAATTACCCAGAGTAGTGTTCACAGATTTTGCAGTGATTTAGTGAAAGTTCTGACATATGTGAGCAACAACTTAAGTCTTTAGTCTCTCCATGTTTATTTCCTATAGAAAGTATTATTAAATAACATTTGTTAGTCAACTTTGACTATACTTTTTTTTTTTTTTTAGACAAAATCTCACTAGTAAACTAGACTGGCCTTAAATTCCCTAAGATCTGCTTGCCTCTGCTTTCTTAATGCTGAGATTAAAGGCATATGCCACCAACGCAAGCTAACAGTGGTTTCTGAATGGTACTGCGCATGTGAAATGTTTGAGGGTTAGCAGCACTACTTGGCAAGGATTCAGAGGTGTCTTTGTTGAAGTGGGCGTGGCCTTATTGGAGGAAGTCTGTCTGCTACCTGCTTTGCTGATAGGGTACTAAACCTTGGAAACAGTAAGCAAACCTAAATTAAATACTTTCTTTTCTTAGAATTGTTTTGGTCCCTTTTCCCTTTCTGCCACCGCCATGCCATCCGGACTGAGGAAGACCCGGAAACTCCGAGGCCACGTGAGCCACGGCCGCATCCGTAAGCACCGCAAGCACCCAGGCGGCCGCGGGAATGCTGGAGGCAGGCATCACCGCAGGATCAACTTTGACACATATCACCCAGGTTGCTTTGGGAAAGTTGGTATGAGGCATTACCACTTGAAGAGGAACCAGAGCTTCTGCCCAACAGTCAACCTGGATAAACTGTGGACATTGGTCAGCGAGCAGACGCGGGTCAATGCAGCAAAAAACAGGACTGTAGCTGCTCCCATCATTGATGTTGTTCGATCAGGCTACTACAAAGTTCTGGGCAAGGGAAAGCTCCCTAAGCAACCTGTCATCGTGAAGGCCAAATTCTTCAGCAGAAGAGCTGAGGAGAAGATTAAGGGTGTTGGAGATGCCTGTGTTCTGGTGGCTTAAAAGCCACACCGGAGGTTAATTAAATGCTAACATTTTCAAAAAAAAAAAAAAGAATTGTTTTGGTGTCTCTTCATTAAGACATTTAGCTTTTTATTTCTTTTCTTTTGCTTTTAAAAATTAAGTATGGCTAAGGAGAGAAGTATAACAGGTAGGTTACCAGTCTTTAATTTTAGCTACTCAAATGACAGTGTGGATACTGTAGTTTGAATCTGCAAATCCCTAGATGAGTAAAATGTTACCTTTTGTTGGTTAATGGCCATTTTTACATCTTGTGAAATACTTACCAAAGCTTTTTGCCTACTGTTTTATTGGGTTGTTTGTCCTATTATTTCGGGCAGAGGAGGTAACTGTGTAGTTTAGCACTTACTTAGCAGGCCAGTTCAATCCTCAGCCCTGAAAGAAAAGGCCTTACATCTCCTAGACTAGACAAGACTTTCATTGGATATACTCTACTTCTGAGTTCATTTATCATCAGTAATTTGCTTTTTTAATTACTCAAATGTTTATAAACAACATGAATTTTGATAAAATTTAACTTATCAAATAATGTCATGGTTCATGACTTTAAAATAAATCTTTGCCTAACTCAGGGATACAAAGACTTTTCTGTATTTTCTTCTTTCTTTTCAGTCTTATCTTTAGGTTTATCACCCATTTTTTAAAATCAGCTTATTATTATTATTTTTTACAATGGCATACATGCTTAGCCTTCATTTTCTGATCATTTTCCTTGGTGGCTTTATTCATGCTGCCCCTTACATGTGCAAGCTCATCCTCACCACCCTCCAATCTGAGTCAACCCTGCCACCTCCTTCTCCTTCACCTTTCCTTTAATTTATCAAAATGTATATCCATTTTACTCCCAATGTTTTTCTCTATGAGCACACTGCGTCCTTGCTTTCACCATCTTGCCAGTTGCTTCCTGAATGACCTCCCTCACCCAGGCCACTTTTCACATGGCTGCATAATAATTTAAAATCAGACATAATAATCAAGTTCCTAGCCCTGCAACCACGGCTGAAGAAAAGCTCAAAGGCTTCCTGAAACTCTCAGAAGTCCCAAACCTTTTTTATCTACCTCTTTTCACGTGCAGTCTAGGTCCTGACTGCAGCACCCTGACCAGTAGCCCCTTAGCTCCCCTTCTGGCCAGGCCGTGTCCTCACCCCAGTGCACTCTTTGCAACTTAAGGATTGTTAAATTGGACTGTAGCTCCATCATCCCCAACTACATTTCGCCCATTTGGTCTCCATCAGCTTTCAAACTTCACGAGCCAATGGACTCTGTTTATTACCGTTTTCCACTCACAGATCCTCCAATACCGGAAGAAGCTTTGCCATCTTAGTGACGGACGACTGAGTTAGAGACATCCCGATAATTAAAGAGATGAGCTACTAGGGGTTTTGTCATTGACCTAAAGCCAGTCCCTAGTTGGAAGGCCCTGGGAGTCAAGGTAGAGAGAATTGTGCGACTCGGAGGAGTGGGTCCCAGAAATTAGCTTTAGCCTGTTTAGCAGGACAGCTGGCCTGAGTTACTGAGGCTCTGAGGGCACCCGAAAAGCAGAGAAAGGGGCTGAGGATACGTGGGGTCCAGAGGTGGAAGAGCCGAGAAGCTGAAGAGCCCACGGTCCGAGGGGTTGAGAGGCTAAAGAACGACAAGCCGAGGAGTCGAAGAGCCGAGATGCTGAAATGCTTCAGCGTCTGAACTGCAGGAACGGTCAGGAAAAACTCTGGCGGAGGATGCCGCACCACCTGCAGCGCCTCCGCTTACTTGACCTGCGCCCGCGTGGGGGGGTGGGCCTGAGGCGTGGCTACACCTCTGGGTCGGGTCACGCCCCCACGGCGTGCGCGGTCCCGCTCGGCACCGCCTTGCGCATGCGCTGTCGGCGGGAGGCGGAGGTTGTGGGCGGCTGTGGCGACGGGGTGCGCGTTCTCGTTCTAGCTGTCGTTCCCTCGCGCTGGTTCGCGCTCGCGCGCCGGGGCCGTGGCAGCGGCGGCGGAGGCGGCGGCGGCAGCGGCTGAGGCGGCGCGGGGGGCGGGCCGGGAGGGGGGGGTGGTCGGGGTGGGGATGGACCGGGCGCGGCGGCGGCAGCTGCAGGAGCCGGCGCTGGAGACCGAGCCGCGGCGCTGGCGGAGACGCCGGCTGTCCGTCGTCTCTCCACCGGTGAGTAGGACTGGCCCAGGCCGTGGGTGGGGACGGGCGATCTCTTTAGCGCGGCCCGTCGCGGTCGCGGGGCCTCCTCGAGGCCTGGCGCGGATCGGACCTCTGGTCGCTCTGGCGGCGCCGAAGCCCCGGGCCTCCGGCCGGACCCCGCGTCTCCGGGCCTTCTGCCTGTCATTGGGACAACCCCCGCCCCCGCCCCCGCTCGGGCACTCTCCCCCGCTCTCCTTTGGGCAGAGCTGAGCGAGGGGCGTGTGAGGACTCGCGCCCAGGCCCAAGGCCTCCTGGCTAGCCGAGGTCTGAGAGTCCTCCCTCGTCCGGCCCTGCGGTACCCATAAGTTGGCCACCGAAAGTCAGCCCTTGCCACCTGAAACCAGTCTTGCACCTTTTGTTTTGATTTTGAACTCGTGGTTTAACTTGGAGGAGGAAACCCGCTGTCCTGCGAAGAATAGGTGAGATGGGAGTCTAGGTGGTTAGGATGCCCTTTATTAACCCTTTTTGTGGAGAGCAGGGGGCCCGCAGTGAGATGCATTTCGCTACAAAACCTGAGATTTCAGCCTCAGCCAAAGTGTGGACGGTGTTGGTCCAGTGATTCAGTGTCTGTCCCACTCCATCCCTGGACAGCGTTGATGGAGGTTCCCCTACTGGATCTGCTGCTGGGGCTTCTGGAGGTAGCCCACTTGAGCTCTTGGAGAATATCTCTCTGTGCTCTGGTGTCACGTTTTACCTTAGTCTTCATAGATCATAACCAATGTCCAGGCTTAGGTTTTATTGGAAAAAAAAAAAAAACGACTACCATGCACCCCTTCTAAAATGGTTGTTGTCATAGCCTGACATAGTTGTCAAAAGATCCATGTGCACATGCGTCCCTGGAATTCCTAAATTGGCTTTTCTTTTAAGGAAAAAAGAAAAATAGAAAGAAAACAAACACAGTAAAAACCCCAAGATTGAAAAAGCAGGTAACAACTTTAGAATATAGCACAAGTTTGATTTGTTCCTCTCCCTGTCCTGTATCTTAAATTTTAGAAATTAAACTAAACCTTTGTCTTTGAGTGTATAGAATTTGCATAAAGAAATTGTCACAAAGCTTGGAGGAAAACCTTAATAGAAATGGTAAGATATAAAATCCTCCAGGACCTGGGGTCTTACCCCCCAACTTTCATTTACAGATTGAGACTGAAATTGTGAGTGGGTGGTAGTTTTATCAGTGTCTCGTAACAGAGATACTTAGAGGTGGGATTTTAGATCAACAGTACCTTGCCCTCCACCAACAGAATTGGTTGTGTTTTTTGAACTTACACACCCACTCTCTGGCTAGTAGAGAAAGATTAAAAAGCTGCTTCTGGTTTGTGGGTGGTAACCTTTTAATTTCTAAAGAATTCTCATCTGCTTACAGACTAGATAGTTGATGAGCCCCATAGGAAAATTCTAGATATTAAAAATTCATTAGCACATGATCTAGATATCTTGTCATTATGGACGCTTATTAAAGACTTGACGGGATATCAGTACCATGTACTCTGTATAGGAAATGAGATTTCTCAGAGTATTTGCATCTTAAGATAAACAGAAGCACAAACAGTGACAGTGTTATGTCACCTCTCAGTTGTTGAGTCTTTCATGAGCATAAACCTCTTGGAGTTTCAGTGTCTTGGACTAGTTGGTGAACACCAGCAATTTGAACTGTTTGGTTCATCTCTACTGGAATGATAGCCCTTTTCTATAGGAGAAAGCATAAACCCAAGAACATTTATGAACCATTCACTCATTCACCAGATATTTACTGAGCCTTTACTCTGGCCCAGAATTCTTTTTAGATTATAATAAAGGAACAGAACAAGGCTTCTGCCTCAGTGAGCTGCATTCTGGGTGTGGAGCAGAGGCATAGACAACAAATAAGCAGGCATGACCATTTCAGTGACTAGAGGACAGCAGGCAGTAAGCGCTTTGGGTTTGTTGTTTGTTTGTTTGTGAAGAAGAAAGTAAATATTTTAGCTTTGAGGCACACAGCCTCTGTTGTAGCCATGCAGTTATTGTTTCAGTATGTGCAGCAACAGACAGAAAGTAAACTGGCATGTCTATTTTCCAGTTAAACTTAGACCCTGAAGTTTGAATTTTCACATATCATGAAATGCTCGTCCTTTCCTCTTTCAACCATGTAAACATGTAAAACTAATCTTGGTTTACAAGCCACTTAGAAACCTGGGGCAAGCTGAAACTAGATTTCTATAGAAAAAGTTTGCAGGTCCCTAATGAGGATTATGATAAAAACAAACAAACAACAAACAAAACAAAGAAAACACTAGTGTGACAAGTAACTAGGGGCTAGGTGGAGGGTTGCTGAGAGAAGCCTTGCTAGGGAGAACTTGAATTATGGCCTGAAAGATGGAAGAGCTTTTCTGACAGGTGGAAGTGTGAAGAAATGACCATGTTCCTTGCATCGAAGTCCCCATACACCATGCTCTTCTTGCTTTTGTGCCTGTATGTATGTATGTATGTATGTACTCCATGTATAGCATGGCATGTGTGTGGAGGTCAGAGGAGGCTTAGCAGTAAGCACCTTTATTCACTAAGCCATTTCACTGGCCCAACCTTTGGGTCTTTTCATCCTGTTATATTCCACTAGTTTATTGCTGTTCCCCATCAATTGTAAAAAATCTTGTTAAAGAATTTTTTTTGTTTTTGTGTTTTTGAGACAGGGTTTCTCTGTATAGCTCTGGCTGTCCTGGAACTCACTCTGTAGACCAGGCTGGCATCGAACTCAGAAATCTGCCTGCCTCTGCCTCCCGAGTGCTGGGACTAAAGGCATGCACCACCACACCCGGCTGAGATTTTTTTTTTTTTTTGAGTCAGGGTTTCTCTCTGTAGCCCTTGCTATTCTAGAGCTATGTAGACCAAGCTGGCCTTGAAGAGCTCAGAGCTTCTGTCTGTTCACCACCATGCCTAGTTATTATAAAATCTTACAAGTTAAAAAAAAATAATTCTCACGTAGTTGCTTTCTTTAAATGTTCAGAGTGGTTTTCTAGCCTATATATGAACAGCTTTAATGATAAAAAAATTCATGACTTCCAGGTAGTCTATGCTGTTATAAATGTAACTATTACAATATTCGTTCTGTGAGATTGATCTTTTTACCTGGGAGGGAACCTGCAGGTGGTTGTACCTCATTCCAGGCTTAGGCTTCAACATTGGTGTGTGGACAAAAATCACTCACATAGAGTGCAAACTGTACTTGACAACCCTTTAAACTGCTCAGAAAATAGTGTGCATTTTTTGTATATATAATCATTTAGAGTTTTTGGAGACTCCGAGCTTCACTGGAGGAAGAAACAGGAGAAAGGAATTTTTATGCAGATATGCAGGCCTCCAAACCCTTTGCTTTTAAAAATAGTTACCTAATCTCTAGCAGAGTGTGGGAAATGGAGAATTCCGATGGATTGCTAGCTTCATTCAGACTTTAATTCTATTGTTACATTAAGTCTACATCACATTAATAAATGCTTATAGCTTCCTGTGAATATTAAGGTGACTTGTAGGTAAGGACATGCATGGGACAAAAAGTAGCAATATATGTATCCGGTCCTGTGAAAAGTTGAGAAAAACTTGGCCACCTGCTTCCTGTCTTTCCCTCTTGGTATTTCCTGTTATGGCTCTAGGGAACAGCTGTCACTTTCTTTGCCTTGACTATTGGTCACATCTTACAGAAGTCACTTGTGTGTTAAATGGGTGCATGATGATTATTTTTGCCACATGGCTCTTAAAGTATTTGAGCATTGCCATTGTGTTGCCATTCAACTTTTTACATTTTAGGGATGCTTTTTGTTTGTTTTTCTATCAAAGGGAGATGTTTTTACATTTTCTATTTTTTTCATTTCTGTTTGCCTTTTTCTAGTTACTTTACTATATGGATTGTTCTTATATATGTTTCTGTTTATCACTTCTTCACTTTGGTGCCCTGAAGTATATGTTATGATGCAAACTCAAGTTTGATCTTCTTCCTGAAGCCTTCGCTTAAAACTCCTACCACTTTATACTCCTACCACTTTATACTCCTACCACTTTATACTCCTACCACTTTATACTCCTACCACTTTATACTCCTACCACTTTATACTCCTACCACTTTATACTCCTACCACTTTATACTCCTACCACTTTATACTCCTACCACTTTATACTCCTACCACTTCTCAGACTTTTGGCTGTGATCAGGTGCAGACTTTATGTCTCTCCACTGTCACTTCTGTCCTTTAATGCTTTCTTATATTCTGTTTCATGCACTATCACTACTTCACATTGAGACCTTCATGAAAGCAAAGATCATATTTTAGGCATTTTTCTTTTCTTTTGTGGTTCTGGGGATCGCACCCAGAGCCTTGTGCATGCTAGGCAAGCACTCTACTACCAAGTAACATTTATAGCTTTTCTTTTGGTGTATGTGTATGTGTGTGTTTGTGACTGTGTATGTGTTTGTCTCCTTCTGTGTGTACATGTCTGTCTGTCTCTGTGTTTCTGTGTCTCAGATCCACTGAGTAAAATAGCAGGCATATATTCCATCACAAAGTGTTTTTTTTTTTTAATTCTTTAAAATTAAACTTATTTTAAGGGTACTATTGGATTTCCAGAAGTATTATGAAGCTAGAACTGAGAATTCTTGACTCTCTTGTACTGTTTTCTCTTTTATCAGCATCTTGTTTTTGTTTTTTGTTTTTTTGTTTTTTTTTTTTGGTTTTTTTTGAGACAGGGTTTCTCTGTGTAGCCCTGGCTGTCCTAGCACTCACTTTGTAGACCAGGCAGGCCTCGAACTCAGAAATCCGCCTGCCTCTGCCTCCTGAGTGCTGGGATTAAAGGCGTGCACCACCACGCCCGGCCTCAGCATCTTACATTAATGTGCTTTTGTTACATTTAATGAATCAATATTAATAGATTATTATTAAATTCTCTCTTTCCAGCCCTTTTCCTAATGCCCCTTTCCAATCCCTAGATCCCACCAAGGATACCTCATTACACTCAGTAGTTTTTCCATCTCCCCTCTTCTTTTGCTTGGGATAATTTCCCAGTCATTTCTTATACTTTTGAAATGACTGCTCAGATGTTTTTGTAGCATGCCTTTCAATTAGGGTTTGTCTGTTTCTGTCATAGTTAGACAGGTGTGTAATGTGGCTTTGGAAGGAAGATCACAGAGGTTAAACATAATTTTTTAGAAAAACTTGTGTATGTGTATGTGTTTGGGTTTGGGTATGTCCATTTGAGTGCATTTACCTGTGGAGGCCAGAAGTAGGCATCAGATTCTCTGAAGCGAGAGTTACAGGCAGTTGGATGTGAGTCTTCTACTAAGTGCTCTTAACCACGTAGTCATCTTTCCAAACACCTAGAATATTATTCTTACCAGCTGTCAAGACTGTAGCAATTCAGTGTTGATGTTAATCTGTATTACCTGCCTGGGAAAAAGTCAGTATGCCCAGGTCACTTAGGAGTGAAAAGTTCACTTATTTTTGTTTGTCAGACTGTTCAAGCTCCAGGAGCTCTTTTGCTCAGCTTCTTTACATGTCCCACTGTTGTATATATGTGTTTCATTTCTCATTTTCCTACAGTGTGAGATGTCCAAGACTCAGCCTGTAGGTTTTCTAGTCCAGTCCTATAAATCCTAGAAGCCATGGTGTGGTTGTTGGGTGTGCTTATTTGCTCCTGGAAAGTTGTCACTCCCAGACTCTCTCAGATGATGGAGAAAGGAGTTGATGCAGCATGCAAAGTCTTTGACACCATGTTGTCACTAAGTATTTCTATGTATAAAAATACTAGAGCCTGTGACTCTATTAAAGCAAACAGAAGGGCCCAATGTCCCTAACTCTTAACCACATTCTCCTCCTTGTTAACTGAATTTTTATTTTATTTTATTTTATTTTATTTTATTTATTAGTGTATGGGTGTTTCATCTGCATGTCACAGGTGTGCAGTGTCCATGGTGGCCAAAAGAGGGCATTGGATTCACCTGGGACATTATAGATGATTTTCAGCTATGATGTGGGTGCTGGAAATGGAACCTGAGTTTTATATTGATTTGGCAAGTATTGTGAAAAATAATAGAACCAAGAATTGGCTAGGAGGCTGTTGGCTGTCAGCAGTCCTTTCTCCCTAGGTTATAGGCTGGCTGGAATGACACATGAAATTCTAGTCTTGATTTTTCAAAGGGGCTTAGGAAAGTTTTTTGTGTAATTCCTGTTTATTCTCAAGTATCCAGTGTATGTGGCTCCTTTAGTCAGATAAGGAGAGTGGACAGGGGTGGCTAGATCCAACTTGGTATAAGCCTCTATGGAAGACTACTTTTTCTTCATTTATTTATTTAAAGGTACTGTTGAGTACTCTAATATCTGGTGGTTCTGTTCTAGGTTTTTAAGATCTAATGTGTAAAAATTTGTGTCTTATTAGAGTTTATGTTCTAGTGGATATGCAGTAGCAGATTGAGGCCAAAACTCGTTTGTAAACTTTGGCTAGTACTGTCATAATGCAGTGGGTTTCAGAAAGCCCAGGGAGGGTTGTTTTAAGTTCCTTTTACAGACATTGTGGGGAAAACAGGAAGCAATTGAGCAGCTTCCTGACAGACGTGATTGTGCAGGGAGATTAAGATCACCAAAGTTTATTCTCTCCTGTTTAAGATTCTTCTGTGCATTGGCAGTTGATGAGAGTGATCTTGTGGCATTTCAAATCAGCAGCAAGACATTATAGTCAAGACAGTATGCCAGATGATGGTATTTAGACAATAATATTTAAGAATCTCCTTGACAGGTCTTTGTAATGCATAATATAATTCCTAAAGTGGTTTTGTTTAATTTTTTAATACAATTATTTTATATATAGAGATGCCTATTCCCCACAGAAGTCACCTTGGGTCCCCTGAGAAAGCAAGTACTTTTAACTGCTGTGTCATTTCTTCAGCCCCCTGGTTTGAAAAGGGCAGCAGCTCCGCTGGAACTGGAGTAACAGAGTCTTATGAACCACCCTGTGAGTATTAGGAACCAGACCCAAGTCCTCTGCAAAAGCAGCCGATGCTCTTAACCACTGAGCCCTTTGTTTGACTTTTGTTTTGTTTTGAATTTTTTTTAAGACAAGATATCTCATGTCATCCTGGCTGGGCTCAAACTCCCCATATAGTAGAGGATGACTTTGAAATCCTGAACTCCTGCCTCTACTTCCCTAGTATGGGATTACAGGCCTGCCCCACCACACATGGCTTAGTGGTGCTAGGGAAGGAACCCAGAACTTTGTGCATGCAAGAAAGACATGTACTCTCTCATCTGCTCTACATCCCTAGTCCCCAAAATGGTTTTGAGATATAAATTTAAAATGATACTAATAAATTTATATGTGTATGTCTGTGTCTCTGTATGGGTATCCTCAAAGTCCAGAAGACAGTGTCTTATCCAGTCCTCTGGAGCTAGAGTTATGAACAGTTGTGAGCCACCTAATGTGAGTATTGGGGACTAAACTTGGGTCCCTGGGAAAGCAGCAAATGCTCCTAACTGTTGCCTTTCTCCAACCCCCTGGTGTGAATGTTTTCTTAAACTACACTTTCTTTAACTAAGTCTGGAGTAGAGCATGTGCATCTGTCTGGAGGGCAAAAGACAGCCTGCAGGAGTTGGTTCTTTCCTTTTACCATGTGAGTTCTGGGTATTAAACTCAGGTCATTAGGCTTATTGGCAAGTACCTCTACGTGCTAAGCCATCATGCTGCTTATTCTTTTTTTTTTTTTTTACTTCTAACTTTGATTTGAGTAGGTATACCAAAATTTTGAAACCATTCAGAAATGACACCTTCCTGTTTTGTTTTTGTTTTTGTTTTTGTTTTTTCAGGACAGGGTTTTTCTGTGTAATCCTGGCTGTCCTGGAACTCACTCTGTAGACGAGCCTGGCCTTGAACTCAGAAATCCCCCTGCCTCTGTTTCCCAAGTGATAGGATTAAAGGTGAGCACCACCACTGCCTGGCAACACCTTCCTTTAATCTCTGATTCACAACACAATTTTAAACCAGTATTTGTATCTTCCATATATTTTATATACATACACACATCTGTATTATATTTTACCTTTAAAAAAAAAAAACCCTCAGAAGCCCACTTACTCAAACACTTTGACCTTTTGAGGGTTGTTGGGTTTTTGTTGTTGTTTTTCTTTTATTTTGTTTTAATTAAGATAGATTACTACTGACAAATTGTCTTTTTAAACAGCTGTATACTGTATTATGCTGTTCTATTGAATTCCATCAGTAGGAGTGTACCACTTAGGACAAACTCAGTAGTAAACGGCCACAGCAAACTAAATTCAGTTATTGATTGAATCAGTGAAGAATTAGTGATCTCATAAGACAGATGCAAGAAGACAGGTAATTCAGAACTAGTGTAATGTATAAGATTTAGATATTGTATTTTGCCTTTTATTCTTGTCCCAGCTCCATGCTGGCTTTGCAGCAGCCTCATATCACCATATGTTTGTAAAATGTTTGTCTCATCTGTACTTATCATAGCTAATAGCATTTAATGCAGGCAATGGAGGGCAAAATAGTTTTCTGCTTAGAAAGTGATTTCAATATAATTGAAGAGAAAATAATTTCTAGAAGTCTCTCAAACAGTACTCTGTGAACTCCAGTGTTAAAAACTCAAATTCAGGGTTTCTTGAGTTTGGAATGGGCCTTAAGAATTTGTATTTCTATCACATTCCCATTAGATCCTAATGTTATGGACCAGCAACCATGCTTTGAGTTTGAGTTTAAGTCATTCACTACCCTGTATAATATTTCCTACTTTTCCTTGGAGATTGAATTATTGCTCCTGACCCTGACTGTATCTGGAAAATCAACAACCATGAACAAAATATAAGTTCTTACTAATAAGCTAACAAATGGCAATACTTCTGTTACTAGTAATAATGCTTCCATGAATATCCGTGTGCCAAAGAAAAGATAGATGTAGTTAATATTTTTAAAATTTTATTTAATTATATTTTGTGTGTGAGTGTTCTTGTTTGGTTGTATGTCTGTGTACCATTTGCATGCCCAGTGCCTGTGAAGGCCAGAAGAGGCATAGGATCCCCTGGGAATTACAGATGGTTGTGAGACATTATGTGAGTGCCAGAATCAAAACTGGATCCTCTGAAAGAACAAGTGCTCTTAACTACTGAGTCATTGTGTAGTTAAATCTTCTTCTTCCCTCCTTCCCTCCCTCTCTCCCTTCTTTCCTTCCTTCCTTCCTTCCTTCCTAAGTTTTTTTGAGAAAGGGTTTGTTACTTGATTTTACAGTGAAAAACATATGAGATGTAAATTTCTCATCTGCTACTGAGGGTAGGCTCAGATGTTTTGTAGTTCTGGCTGTCCTGGAATTTGCTGTGTAGACCAGGCTGGCCTCGAACTCAGAAATCTGCCTACCTCTGCCTCCCGAGTGCTGGGATTAAAGGCGTGTGCCACCACCGCCCTGCTCATTATTTTCTTAATTGAGGTCTCAGATCTTTTCTCCCACATGCAAATGCAAAGGGTAACTTAGTCTTTCATTTTCTGTCACCTGATTATTGTTTGTTTCTTTTTTCATTATTAGTCACTTGTTCTTTTTTCCTGAGAATTTGTAGAAATCAACCTATTACTAAGGGTGTTGCTTCTGTCTTGGTTTATTTGCTAGTCGGTGACATAGTTTGCTGTTGAGTTTGATTGAGATTATATATACTGTGTGTAAACTCTGCTGTTATAAAGGCCTGTAGATCTAGATCTTAAATGACAGTAAGTATGCTTGCCAAAGATTTGCAGACACTAATCAAACAGGGAGAATTAGTTAAGTGTTTAATATGTAGCATCAAAGAAAGTGTAGCTAATAAAATCAAGATGGAGCCAAGTAGAAAGTATGAAAGCAGTAGGAAGGTGTAACAGAAATGTAAGGGTATTTACACAGACCTTCTGGCTCAGAGTGAATTGGTATGCCATAAAAATGAAATTTACTTGCCAGACATTTAAATTCTGCAGTGTGACTTGACAAAAACATCACTTTTCTGATGGGAATAAGATTCTTTTAAGATAAAAATTACATTTATTTATTGTGTATGTCTGTATGTATGGGGTATGCATGTGCCTCAGTGTACATACATGTGGAGGTTCAGAGGACAATTTGTGAGTTAGATCCTGTCCTCTATCATGTGATTATCAGGTCTTCAGGCTTGAGAATTATTGCTCAAATAGGTCTTTTTTTAATTTTCAAAGCTACAAAACTTAAGGTGAATTGTATGATACTGCTGTGAAAAGGGCAAATGTGATGAACATTTACAGATGCATGGAACTAGATAAAGAGATGGTTTGACCATGGTCCCTGCACAAGACAGAATGGCAAGAGCTCTGGGTAATGTATCCAATGAACGTTTGAGGAATTAGAAAACCTAACTAAATATATTTCAAACAAGAGGGTGTAGTCCTCTCCAGAGAACAGATAGTGGGCAGAAGCTTCTGCAGAGATTGCAGTCATCCCACTGTGGGAAAGAGCTTTCTCCCAGTAATTGTATGTCAATCTACATTTCTGCCTAGCTGATGGGTTGCTGGAATGTTGCCAATATGGTGCTCAGTCCCAGTCCAAGTTCCTCAGGGTGAGAAACAGCAAGATCTGGGATGGATGTTGTGGTTCCCAATCTCCTGTGCTTTATTCCAGACACCACTGGGAACTGTGAGGATTTGAGAATAGTAGTTTCCAGCTTCTTGTGACACAGACACTGCTCTAGGAACAGGGGTTCTGCAGGCCCGCACTTCTGTGCACCAGGCAGTTCCAAATGAGTGCTGAAAGTATAAAGGGGCTGGAAAAGAGGCCTTCCCCAGAAGATTTAGGTATGCCTCTTCATGAAGCTGCACCTCCAGTGGCTGTCTTTTTTTTTTTTTTTTTTTTTTTTTTGGTTTTTCGAGACAGGGTTTCTCTGTGTAGCTCTGGCTGTCCTGGAACTCACTCTGTAGATCAGGCTGGCCTCGAACTCAGAAATCCGCCTGCCTCTGCCTCCCGAGTGCTGGGATTAAAGGCATGCGCCACCACGCCCAGCTCCAGTGGCTATCTTTGATGAAGGAGATGGTCTTGGCTTGTTCAAACTGCTTTATTTATGGTGGAGGTAAATGTACACATCTTACTCAGGGTGAACCAGGAAGAGATGCCCAGGAAGGGAAGCTCATTGGCTAAACACTCAGAGCCTATCTAGATAACCTCAGTAGCATGGAGAACTCTAGGTTTTATGCTGTGTGATCAGTTGTCATGGTCTCTTAGTGGGGCATCATGGTTACATGTTTCAGGATAGGTAGAGCCTGGCTGGGAACTGGTTGTAGTGCCTGCTGTCCTCAACTATGAGATATACTAGCATTTTGAACCTGCTTCAACCTTACCAGTTCTGTCAGGTGGCATTGTCCACTTGCCTCAAATAGTATACTAAGCCCTGGGGTCTCTGCTTTAGGCCCAATGACTGTGTTGTGATGATGCTGTGAAAGGTGTCCTACAGGAACATAGGTTATAAATACCATAGCTCCTCTCCCTCCCAGCTCCTAAGATTTTCTGATCTCTTTTCTCAGTGGTCTCTCTTTTCAGTGCTAATATTGATAGTGATGAGAAACTAATGGAAGTCTTACTGACTTTAGTTCCTTAGTAATTGGGGACAAAAGAAACTGAAATTTTCAATTACCATTCGAAGAATACAGTACTTTAAACAAAGAGGCAAGTTTTTTTTTTTTTTTTTTTTTTAAAGATAAAAAATAGGGTCTGTAGAGATACTCAGTGTTGTGTGTAACTTTAAAAACACAATTCTTCCTTTCCTGGGAGCTCAGCCTCCCTCTGACCTTCCCAGTTCCCTTTGCTCCATCCAGCTTAGCCCAAGATCAAACACAACCATCCCCCAACCCAGGAAAAGCAGGAGGTGCTGTCCACTCCACTGGCTCCCTCAGCTTCTCTTTCATTCCTTCCAGCAAGCCACCAGCTACCGCTAGGCTTTTCTCTCCCCCCCCCCCCCACCTTTGCTCCTCAGAAGAGAAACATTCAGACAGCTTTATTATCTTAGAATTTGCCAGATAGCACAATTGTTGGGTGCAGATCTCCTAAACTTATTAGCTAACCTATATCAGCCAGCTTCAGCTGACCTACTTGGTTAACCATGGTAGTGGAGGCTGCTGGTTCTTGTTCCCCAAAGATCTTACATGACTGCTACATTTCCAAAGCTTGGCTGTAAAGGCCACTTCCCTTTCCTCCAATCTCTTTTTCCTCTTGGGACCTGGAAGTCGAACCTTTAACCTTTGCCCAGCAATTGGCTCCTACCTTCTTTATTGACACAATCAAGAACCAGTTAGGGAATCAGCACCTCCCCCTTCAACTCCGCTGTTAGAGACTTTGCTGCTTTTGCAAAGGACTTGAGTTTAGTCCCCAGCACTCACATTGGCAACACATAGCTGCCTGTAAATCCATCTTGACGGGTTCTGAGACCTCTTTCTGATCATCTTGGGCACTGGGATGGTTTGAATATGCTTGGCCCAGGGAGTGGCACTATTAGGAGGTGTGGACTTAGAGAAAGTATGTCATTGTGTGCTTGGGCTTTAAGATCCTCATCCTAGCTCCTTGGAAGCCAGGCTTTTCCTGTTTGCCTTCAGAACAAGTTGTAGAATTCTTAGCTCTTCCTACACCATCTCTGCCTGGATACTGCCATGCTCCTGCCTTGATGAAAAAGGACTGAACCTCTGAGGTTGTAAGCCAACCCTAATTAGAGAGTTGCCTTGGTCATGGTGTCTGTTCACAGCAGTAAAACCCTAACTTAGAAGTTGGTACCAGGGACTGGGATATTGCTGTGATAGGCCTAACCATATCTTTGTTTAGAAGAATGTAGATTTTGGGACTTTGGATTTGGAAATCCTATTAGGAATATGGAAGATGGTAGTGCTGAGGGTAATTTGAACTGTGTAGGCCTGCTGTCCCAAGAAGTTTCAATGGAAAAGAATGTTATTATGTCATCTACACACTGTTTTTGTGATATTTGGATGAAGAACATGGCTGCCTTTTTACCATTGTTCAAAGGTCTGCCTGAGACTAAAATGAAGAGATTTAGATTAGTTACTTTGACAAAGTCTCAAAACAGCCTGGTATAAATTCTGTTGTGTGCTTACTAAAATTAACTCTTATGAAGAGAACATTTTGATGAAAAGGAGCAAGCTTAGAAAGGAAAAGTATGAAATATATGGTAATAATAAAGGGACACCAGGAAGTAAAATGGAGCTGAATCCTGTGTTCAAGGAGATAAAGGTAGTGTTGATCTCAGGGTAATATTCTACCCACTGAAGCTTATTGTTTGTATTTGTAGATGAATAAGAACTAGTTTGGACTTTTAATCTGGAATGAAATACAATCCAGAAATGGAGGGCACACCTGTGATCCAGATCTTGATGCTGGAAGACTTAGGCTGTTGATCCAGATCTTGAGGAACAGTGGCCATGAAAAGTTTAGGCCCAGGCATGGTGGTACACACCTTTAATCCCAGGAGATAAAGGCAAGCAGATCTCTGAGTTCAAGACCAGCCTAGGACAGAGCAAGTTCTTGGTGAAGAAAAGCTTAAATCTAGGAGTACACACCCTTTAATCCCAGCATTCAGGAAACAGCCATGGAGATCTGAGTTTAAGGTCAGTCTACAGAGTAAGTTCCAGGACAGCCAAGTTTAGGCAATGAAGGAGTTGGAAAACAGAAAGCTGATAATAAAACAAGGGGGCTCCCTCCAGCAAGGAGCAGAATTCGGCAGCTTCAGCCACGTGACTCTGGCTTTAGAGTCAAAAATAAAAGGGACTACTTGACAATTCACATTGGTTAGCTGGATCTAAGAAATTAGCGGTGATTAATAAGAGACCAGTATCACTGAGGTGAAATTTTCTGAGAGCACAAAGAAGCTGTGTTCCAGAGATAGCCAAGGTTGTACCTTGTGCTGCAGCTGGACTTGGTAATGTGTAAGAATCACCCGGGTGGTACTGGTTTTGAAGGTATGAAGGGGTCATGGAGAACAGCTGAGGCTTGGCACTGTGAGAGGCTAGGTGAAGGTGCAGCCTCAGTTTCAGTTGACAGCCCAGTACTGAAGGGTCATGCAAAGAAGTTTGGCTTGGCACCATAAAGAGAGCCTATTGAGAGGCTATTGGTGAAGCCTAGTTGCAGCAGAAGACCCCAGTGTACTGGAGATGCCAGTACCATAGGATGAACAGCAGCAGCAGTGGGGTAGAGTCAACTAGAGCCTAGAGTTTTACAGAGGGCAGAACTGGAGAAATGATGATGCAAGCCCTTTGAAAGAGCCCAGAAGATCATGTGTGGATCCCAGACATTGAAGTTGCCTTGGAGACCCAAGATGTTCGAGATGCCAGAGCCATGGGATATCTGTCACAGAAAACTGCAACAGGAAGTAGAACCAGCCTAGGAAAAGAAGTTTGTTGCAATCAAGGAGATGAAAAGGAGTTGGAGATCTGAAGACTGCTTTGACATCAGACTTGGAGATGCAGAGTTTCCCAGCTGGTTTCCTGTCTTGCTTTGGGGATCATAGTTCGTGATTGGATGAATGTCAGAAGAGACTCAGAACTTAGGACTTTCAACATTGTCGAGACTGCTATAGACCATGGGGACTTTGGAAGTTGGACTAAATGTATTTTTTATTATGCTATGGCTAGGTGTGGCCCCTATAAACTCATGTGTGTAAACAGGCCTATGGGGGCCAGGGAGTGGAATGTGGTTGTTTGAGTAGGTTTGGTCCAGGGAGTAGCACTATTTGGAGTTGTGGCCTTGTTGGAGGAAGTGTGTCACTGTGTGTGTGGGCTTTAAAACCTTCCTCCTTACCATGTGGGAGCCAGTCTTCTCCTAGTGGCCTACAGATGAAGATATAGAACTCTCAGCTCCTCCTGCACCATGCTCCTGCCTTGATGATAATGGACTGAACCTCTGAACCTGTAGCCA
The DNA here is from genome assembly GCF_000001635.26 of Mus musculus. Lineage (NCBI taxonomy): Eukaryota > Metazoa > Chordata > Mammalia > Rodentia > Muridae > Mus > Mus musculus. The sequence continues at coordinate 116,178,298 of NC_000072.6, read as the reverse complement.
GCCCCAATTAAATGTTGTCCTTGTAAGAGTTGCCTTAGTCATAGTGTTGGTTCACAGCAGTAAAACCCTTAGACAGCTGGCTTCTTGGTGCTCAAGGAGTTAACACACCTCCTGCCATGGCCTAAAGCTCTTTGCCCCTCTTCTCCCCCATGAAGTGAAATTTGAGGTCTGTACATGAAATTTCATTTTATTTCTGTGATTTTTATGACAATCTTTGAAGACTAGTTTTCCATAAGTACACTTTAGAATATATTATGCTTAGTAATCATTAGAATTTATAATTTTATACTATATAATAAAAAATGAAGGCTACTATAATGTAGACAGATGCAGGGATTAAAACTGAATTTAGTTCCCACTTCTGTTACTTGCTTGTACAGTAAAAAAAAAATGAGGTTAATTTCTCTGTTATTAGGGATGGAATTGGATTTTTAGAGTTTTTTGCACATAATTTATGCTTGGCACATTATGACCTTGAGTTAATACCATCTCCCTTTAGTAACCACTGTTCTCATAGCATTACTTACATTCTTTGGGCTTCCTATTTGTAAATGATACAGCAAGGTGAGCTAGGAGGTTATGTCAACAAATCTATTTGTGTCTCTAAGCTTTACAAGTATAAATTAGAAATTACTAGAAAAATATTTTTTTCTCTCAGATCATTACCAACTCTCTTCATTATTCAGTGTTTACTGAATATCTCAAGATTCCTTCAGTTGTTTACACTGATTGCCTGGAGTTACCATCAGATTCTTTCCAAGTATAAAGACAGTTCCACAAGACTGTGCTACTCCAGCTGCAAGTTCATGACCACCCATATTTTTGTTCAACTTGGCTGCGGATTCTAAGGTTACCATTAATCTTTCCTCTCATTAATTTGCTAGTGACTCATAGACCATTGGAAAACATGTTACTTAAATTTGATGGTTTACTTTAAAGGATGCAACTCAGTAGCAGGCAGGTAGAAGGGAGAACAGGCCACACTGGGAGGTGGGGGGTGGGGGGTGTCCTGCAGAGCTTGTGTGCACATCTTGTAGCTACCGCCTTGTTTTCACCTATTCACAAACTCTCCATATTCCATCAGTTAGTTCCTTTCCAGCTCCTCTCCTTTTCACCTAGGTAGAGGTGTTAAGTCCCATATATAGGTTTCCTGGCAACCAGCCCTACCCTGAAGGTGTCTGAAAGCCCACCTAATTAGCCAGCATAAACTCCAGTAAGGTATAGTTTAAAGGAGCTGATATTTGTGGAGGTTACTCTCTTTATTGCCAGCTTGCCTAGATTTGGAATTATCTGAGAGATACCCCTTTGGATATGCTTGAAGACCTTTCCAGAAAACTCTAGGGAAGAAAGATCCACTCTGAATATGGGTGACACTGTCCTTTTGGCTGAGATCCATACTGAGTAAAGGGGGAAAGGAGGAAGCCAGGTGAGTGCCAGCATCCATTTTTCTCTGCTTGCTGACTTTGAATGTAATCTGATGAACTGCTAGCTCCTACCACCTTGCCTTCATTTGCCATGATGGACTGCATCTTCTCAAACCATGAGCCAAAATAGCCCCTTCTTTTTGTCAAGTAATCAAACACAGCAGTGGGAAAGGTACCTAATACAGAACCAAAGAGTCTTTTCACTCAGAAAGTGTCAAGGAGTTTTAGGAAATCTAGTCATAAAGTAGGAGAAAACCCACATATATCATACCTGATTCTCTTCTATAAAACTAAATCTTTTTTCAAGGGCACAGAGCTAGTTTTCAGAACATCAATATTAAATTCTTTTAGGTCGCTGATATGTTCCTTGAATGACTGCTCTGATTCTTGATCATGTAATAACATTTGTTTTGAGCTCCTTGTATGAAGATAGCATTGGAACAGATTCCCAAGAGATGAGTCACATTCTAGTCTGTCTGTCTGTCTGTCTGTCTGTCTCTCTCTCTCTCTCTCTCTCTCTTTCTTTCTTCTTTTCTTTTTCTTTCTTTCTTTCTTGCAGACTCAGATGGCTATACTCTAGTTCTGTGACAAAGCTGATTCTATAGTGTGATATGACCAAATACATCATTTTTCTGACAAGAATAAGCCTTATTTTTTGTGAAATTTGGATAGAAGTTTCTTTTCACAGTTTTAATCTTCTTTATGACAATAACATGTGCCTTTTCATACACAGAAGGTAAATTGTTTGAGATTACGAATTCTTTTTTTTTTAAAGATATTTTCGTTATTTACATTTCAAATGTTATCCTCTTTCCTGGTTTCCCCTCCTGAAACCCCCTCCCCCCTCCCTGTCCTCCTGCTTACCAACCCACCCACTCCTGCTTCCTAGCCCTGGCATTCCCCTACACAGGAGTATAGAGCCTTCACAGGACCAAGAGCCTCTCCTCCCATTGACGACCAACAATGCTACATATGCAACTGGAGCCATGGGTCCCTCCATGTGTACTCTTTGGTTGGTGGTTTAGTCCCTGGGAGCTCTGGTGGTACTGGTTGGTTCATATTGTTGTTCCTCCTATGGGGCTGCAAACCCTTCAGTTCCTTGGGTCCTTTCTCTAGCTCCTTCATTGGGGACCCTGTGCTCTGTCCAATGTATGGCTGTGAGCATCCACCTCTATATTTGTCAGGCACTAGAAGAGCCCCTCAGGAGACTATATCAGGCTCCTGTTAGCATGCACTTGTTGGCTTCCACAATAGTGTCTGGGTTTGGTGACTGTGTATGGGATGGATCCCCAGGTGGGGCAGTCTCTGGATGGCCTTTCCTTCAGTCTCCACACTTTGTCTCTGAAACTCCTCCCATGGGTATTTTGTTCCACCTTCTAAGAAGGACCAAAGTATCCACACTTTGGTCTTCCTTCTTCTTGAGTTTTATGTGGTTTGTGAATTGTATCTTGGGTACGCTGAGCTTCTGGACTAATATCCACTTATCAGTGAGATCATATGTGAGACCATATGTGTTCTTTTGTGATGGGTTACCTCACTCAGGATAATATTTTCTAGTTCCATCTATTTGCCTAAGAATTTCATAAATTCATTGTTTTTAATAGCTATGTAGTACTCCATTGTGAAAATATACCACATTTTCTGTATCCTTTCCTCTGTTGAGGGACATCTGGGTTCTTTCCAGCTTCTGGCTATTATAAACAAGACTGCCATGAACATAGTGGAACATGTGTCCTTATTACATGTTGAAGCATCTTCAGGGTATATGCCAAGGAGTGGTATTGCTGGGTCCTCAGGTAGTACTATTTCCAATTTTCTCAGGAACTGCCAAACTGATTTCCAGAGTGGTTGTACCAACTTGCAATCCCACCAGCAATGGAGGCGTGTTCCTCTTTCTCCACATCCTCACCAGCATCTGCTGTCACTTGAATTTTTGATCTTAGCCATTCTGACTGGTGTGAGGTGGAATCTCAGGGTTGTTTTGATTTGCATCTATTGGGTTTGTTGAAAGAAGATTACTTTCTTGCTTTTTCTAGGGTGTAGTTACCGTCCTTGTGTTGGCATTTTCCATCTGTTATCCTTTGTAGGGCTGGTTTGTGGAAAGGTATTGTGTAAATTTGGATTTGTCATGGAATATCTTGGTTTTTCCATCTATGGTAATTGAGAGTTTTGCTGGGTATGGTAGTCTGGGTTGGCATTTGTGGTCTCTTAGGGTCTGTATGAGATCTTCTAGCTTTCATAGTCTCTGGTGAGAAGTCTGGTGTAATTCTGATAGGTCTGCCTTTATATGTTACTAGAACTTTTTCCCTTACTGCTTTTAATATTTTTTGCTTTGTTTAGTGCATTTGGTGTTTTGGTTATTTTTTTTTTTTTTTTTTTTGGGATATGACCTTTATTGAGCTTATCCACCAGAGTGGAAACAATGTCTGTACAAAACCAAATGCTTGTTACTATAACTTCTGCATCACAATTAAAATCCAAACAGTTTTTTAAAAACAGTCAACTCAATCAAAACCCACTACTTCAGAATCAATAGCTTCTTTGAAGCCACAGTAACACTTAAATATGGTTAAGACTCGAATGCAGAAATTTGGTTGGTTGGAAGGCTAATTAAGCCTCCAACTTGCTCAAATAGAATTACAAAAAGGCAAAATTGTGTTTTTCACAGAGATACAGTCCACTGGAATCACCAACACTGGACAGCTGTTAGGAATATTTAGAGTCCTGAGATAATAAGGAATCCAGGCATCCTTAAACAGTCTTCTGTTGTCCTTTCTTCCCGATCAGCGATTTGTGGATGTGTGGGATGACACCACCACCAGCAATGGTAGCTTTGATCAGAGAATCCAATTCTTCATCTCCACGTATAGCAAGCTGCAAGTGACGAGGGGTGATACGCTTTACCTTTAAGTCTTTTGACGCATTTCCTGCCAACTCAAGTACCTCTGCGGTGAGGTACTCCAGGATGGCTGCGCTGTACACAGCGGCGGTCGCGCCCACACGTCCGTGGCTGGTTGTCCTAGATTTCAGGTGTCGATGAATACGGCCCACAGGGAACTGCAAGCCGGCTCGCTGCGAGCGGGAAACCGCCTTTGTCTTGGCCTTTCCGGAGTCCTTTCCAGCCTTACCGCCAGCCATCTCGGACCGTGCTGAAGCTCCGACGAGCGAGGAAGAGACGAGGCCAGGCGGACGCTCAGCGAGATCCCAGCGCCCACTCCTCCGTCGGACCGTGATTCAAACTGCCGGTGTTTTGGTTATTATGTAATGGGAAGAATTTCTTTTCTGGTTCAATCTATTTGGAGTTCTGTAGGCTTCTTGTATGTTTATGGGTATCTCTTTCTTTAGATTAGAAAAGTTTTCTTCTATAATTTTGTTGAAGATATTTCCTGGCCCTTTAAATTGGGAATCTTCACTCTCTTCTATACCTGTTATCCTTAGGTTTGGTCTTCTCATTGTGTTCTGGATTTCCTGGATGTTTTGGGTTAGGAGCTTTTTGCATTTTGCATTTTCTTTGACTGTTGTGTCAATGTTTTCTATGGTATCTTCTGCACCTGAGATTCTCTCTTCAATCTGTTGTATTCTGTTGGTGATGCTTGCATCTATGACTCCTGATCTCTCTCCTAGGTTTTCTATCTCCAGTGTTATCTCCCTTTGTGATTTCTTTATTGCTTCTATTTCCATTTTTAGATCCTGGATGGTTTTGTTTACTTTCTTCACCTGTTTGATTGTGTTTTCCTGTAATTCTTCAAGGGATTTTTGTGTTTCCTCTTTAAGGTCTTACCTGTTTACCTGTGATCTCTTGTATTTCTTTAAGGGAATTATTTATGTCCTTCTTAAATTCCTCTATCGTTGGGCTGGAGAGATGGCTCAGCATTTAAGAGCACTGACTGCTCTTCTGAAGGTTGTGAGTCTGAAGGTCGTGAGTTCAAATCCCAGGAGCCACATGATGGCTCACAACCATCCGTAATAAGATCTAATGCCCTCTTCTGGGGTGCCTGAAGACAGCTACAGTATACTTACATATAATAAATCAATAAATCTTTTTTAAAAATTCCTCTATCGTCATCATGATATGTGATTTTAAATCAGAGTCTTGTTTTTCTGGTGTGTTGGGGTAACCAAGGTTCACTGTGGTGGGAGAACTAGGTTCTGATGATGCCAAGCAGTCTTGGTTTCTGTTCCTTATGTTCTTGTGATTGCCTTTCGACATCTGGTTATCTCTGGTGTTAGCTGGTCTTGCTGTCTCTGACTTTGGCTTGTCCCTCCTGGGACAATCTCCTGGGAGATCAGTTCTTTCAGGGAGGAACTTGGGTATGGAGAACTGTGGTACAGGGTCAGCTCTGGGGTGCAGACAGAGATCAGAAGGATCCTGTCCCAGGCTGATCCTTGGTTCCTGTATCCTGATGACTCTGTGAGGGTTCCCCTTGGGCCAGGAATTTGAAGAGAAGTGGTGGTCTTACCTGTGCTACAAATGTGTAGGCACTCCTGGGAGACCAGCTCTCTCCTGACAGTGTTTATTATGTATGTATCTCTGTGGCACAGGATCAGCTCTGGGCACAGATGGAGACTGGAAGGCTCCTGTGCCAGGCAGCCCCTCGATTCCTGTGTCCTGAGGGTTCCAGGTGGGTTCCTCTGAGCAGCAGTGGTGGTCCTACCTGCACTCACAGACCTGTGCGCACTCCTGGGAGGCTCCCTCCCTCCCAGCCCTATTTGTGTATGTAGCTCTGTGGCAGAGGATCTGTTACTACAGGCAGAGACAAAACCAGAAGGCTTGAGATTTTTTTAATGGTATGGATGATTCCCCTCTTCATTCTCCTTCTTTTACCTCTCCTTGTCCATTTTAATGTGCTTGTTAAGACATGATGGCATACTTTTAGCTGAATACAGGAATTTCCTTTGGATGTAATTCTTTAAAAAAAAAAGATTTGTTTGTGTATGTATATAGATGTTTGTTGCAAGATATTGACCCACATTGTGAGCCCTGAGATTGCATTATGTACTTTAAAAGACTTGTTTCTAGTTGTGCTGTGGCTTAGCCTTAGCACACACTTTTAATCCCTCTGGTGGGGATACAGACAAGCCCTTTGTACACTCCTTTAATCCTAAACAATGAAGGTAAAGTTAGTTTGTAGAAGGAAGCACCCATGTTTGAAAGTTATAGACCAAAGTAAAGAATCAGAGGAAGATTTGGCAGAATAGAGTATGCCCAACTCTCAGGAGAAGTGAGAGGTAAGAGAGTCAACATAAGAGGGAACAGCAGAAGAGAAAGAGAAGGGAGTTTTACCAGGAGAGTTTTACAGACAGGTTGATGAGTAAACAAGCTAGACACTGATGAAGACCAAATGAGCCAGAGAATGTGAAGGAGCCAGAAGATTAAAACAGACTGCCAGTTAGTATGAGGCTAAGCAGAACAGTTAAGGAGATGCCCAGAGAAGGCAGATTGAATCATTTATCATGGAGAGGAGTTTGTGCTAGAACAGCTGAGTTGAATCAGCAAGCCAGAGATCAGAAAGAACTAGGAAGGGTGAGCTTTATTAAGAAAACATTCTAAGCCTAGGTACAATTGTATGGAAGCTAGAAGCTTCCAAGACTAGGCCTAGGTTAGCATATGGCTGTAAGCCTCAAGACAACAATTATTACAGGAGAATAAAAAATACTTTTTACAGGTGTTTTGTCAGTACGTGCATCTGCACATTAGAAGAGGGCATGGATTCCATGGTGTTACAGTTAGAGTTGTGAGCCACCATGTAGGTGCTGGAAATTGAATTTAGCCTTTGGTAGAACAGCCAAGTACTCTTAGCTGCTGAACCATCTCTCCGTTCCCAGAATGTAAGTCTTAAAGAAAAAAATCATAAGTGGTTTTGAACAACAGTAGGAACTGAGTTAAGAACAAGTGTGGGATAGCCTGGTGCCTGGCAAAAATTATTCTATTCCATGTAGGTGTGAGCACCTATCTCTACCTTGTTAGTCTTTCTAACACTTAGGGTTTCTCAGTGTTCTGACCAAATACCTAAGAATTAAAAAAAAGTGAGAAAGGAGAGATTTATATTAGAGTTTAGAGAATATAGTTCATTGTCGTAGGAAAGGTTTTCAGGTGGACACTTTCATGGTGACGAAATCATAGAAATCACATCTCAGCAAGTAGAGAGACAGGAGCTAGACTATCAACTTCAAGGCCTGACCCCCAGTGACCTACTTCCATCAGCTGGGGACCAAGTGTTGAGACACATAAGCCTGCAGGGACTTTCTACACTCAGATTTTAGTAGTCTTTATTTTTAATAATTCTATCCATGGTGACTTTGAGGTGTTTTAAAAACAAACTGAGGCAGTCACCAGGCAGTGACCTGTGATACATGGAATAACTTGTTCTTCATAGCTGCAGTCTCTCCAGTTGTCTCCTTGTTTAAGAGTTACTTTCAGTTTTTCTACCCATATCATGTTGGAACTAAATATTTACCAAATAAAAGAGGTTTTAGGACCTACCTTAAAAGGATAGAAATGTCGGGCGTGGTTGTGCATGCCTTTAATCCCAGCACTTGGGAGGCCGAGGCAGGCGGATTTCTGAGTTCAAGGCCAGCCTAGTCTACAAAGTGAGTTCCAGGACAGCCAGGGCTAAACAGAGAAACCCTGTCTTGAAAAACCTAAACAAACAAACAAACAAACAAACAAAAGGATAGAAATATGAGCATCATATAGTGACTATAGACTTTTTTAGTCATTTATGTCCCTAGCTTGTACTGTGTGCAGGATGGCTGATATCTAGAGAAACACTGAATGTTGTTTGTTTGCTTGTTTGTTTAATTTGGAGAATACTGTGCTAGGCTTTGTAGCTAGGATCTTACAATTGACTAGGCATGTATTAATCTAGGTTTGATGAAACTCTTTCAAATTTTTCATATGCTTTCCTGTGTTTTCAGTATATCAGTCAGTGACTCATGTATTCAAAAGTAGTGTTATGATTGCCAACTTTTTGTGTTTATTTGTATGTATGTATGTATGCATGTATATGTCTGTAGTGTGCTTGCTTGTGTGGGGTATATATAGATACATATATGTAGAGGTCAGAAATTGACATTGGATATCTTTTGATTGTTTTCCACCTTATTTCTTGAGACAAACTCTCTCACTAGAACCAAGTGCTTGCTGATTAGAATAGTCTGGCTATCCAGCTTGAGTTGAGTGCTGGGATTACAGGCTATCTCATCATTTATGTGTGTGCTAGAGATATGAACTCAGGTTCTCAGGCTTATGCAACAGTTGCTTTATGGACTGGATCATCTCCCCAGCCTTTTGTCCATTTTTTTTCCCACCTTTCAAAAATCTTGTTATTTTGATAGTTAGGCTCTTTGTTGTGGCCTAAATGAGACAGCAGATGTGACCATGTAAAAATCAGAATTCATCTAAAATAGATAAAGAAGAGGATTCTTCCCTTCTCTAAAATAAAATACGTCTAAATTTAAGATCGATATCACTGATTATTGCCCCAGACATAAGCATCCTCAAAGATCTAGTATCTGCTAGTAAAATGAAAAACAAAACAAAACAAAACAAAAACTTCTTTCTGGTATTGGGGCAGTAGAAAGAGGATCAGACTCTTCTGAAGATGGAATTATGCTTGCTAAGCAAATGGAAGTAGGCAGACTCACAGGAGAACAGGCCTACAAATGCCCAGGCACTGCACAAACATGAAACTCAAAGAGGATTAATTGGTGAAGGCTTAAACATCATCTTCATAGGGAGGGCAGTAGGCAACTTGAGGAGGGGTAGTAAATGGTTTTTTAGGGGTGGAGAATAGCCCTGGAGAGCAAACAACAGCTGGGACAAAATCTTTCTGGATTAAGTGTGGTGGTTTCTGTCTCTCTAAGACACCAGTTCAGGCTGGTTTGGGTAGTGGCTTTTCAGCAGGGCTTGAAAGCAGTTTTGATCCCTGTGGCAGAACTTGTCCTTAAGTAGGTAAAGGAGCTTCAAAGAAGGGCCTTCTCTAACTTTGCTGTTAGATTGAAGTCTGAAGCAGCATTATTTTGGGTATTGTTTTGTGAGCTCCAGTAGCAGTGTAGAGGTGAGATGGATTAGGAGGCCTAACCTGGGCTAGATTTAGACCTGGCATTGAGCAGGTAAATGCTTAGTGAGTGCCAACTCAATGCTCAAATTTTGGAATTTGGATTTGATTCTTTGGATTTGGATTGGATTGGATTTTTTACAGGAAGCTTCACTCCAAGACTGGGATATCTTAGTAGTAGTCCATACTCAAGGCCCTAGGTTTGATTCCAGAATTGCTGAAGCCAAAACAACAACAAAACTCTTATTCTAGTGGTGGAAAAGGAACACATGGGAAAAAGTGGCTAAGACCTCGGTTTGCACTAGGTGAACTCTAGGGAAGGAACATGTAAGTGTTGGATTGCTTTATGAGATTGTTTGACTCAGGACTATTTGATTAACAACAATATGTGAAGACCATAGTTTTTTTTTTTTTAAAGATTTATTTATTTATTATATGTAAGTACACTGTAGCTGTTTTCAGACGCACCAGAAGAGGGCATCAGATCTCTGTTACAGGTGGTTGTGAGCCACCATGTGGTTGCTGGGATTTGAACTTGGGACCTTTGGAAGAGCAGTCGGGTGCTCTTACCCCCTGAGCCATCTCACCAGCCCCCAAGACCATAGTTTTACAAGAGCATTCTGTACTTTTAGAGGAACTTCACCTGCTAATCTTTTATTAGAGTCAAAGCTTAATTTTGAGTAAGGTTAATTTAAAGTCCAAAGTGTAGAATTTGAGAATTGAGTTGAAACAAACCAAACAAGTTTTTGTTCATCTATTTTCATTCAGAGGTGGAATGAATTAGAGGGGCAAAGAAATGTGCTGAGGTACAGACAGTTGGAAGTTATTAAAATAAGTTATAAGAGATATTAAAAACATCTGACAATATTGTTTATTGACAAAGATTGCACTCTCAGACCAGTTGCAGTGATGCATTTCTGTAGCCCCAGCTACCTGAGAGTCTGAGATGGGATAGGATCTATAGTCTAGACAGACAAGGTAAGTTATCTGTCTGTTCAAAAGCATTTCATGTTTCAAGCTGGAATTTAAAAATATCATTAACATGCAATAAGCTATTATTTTTTGTCTTTCTGATAATTGATGCCAAGTGTATTGAATTTGTGGTCTTCCCTTCTACTATGGCCTGTGTACTCTGTAGCAAACAGTGAAACTGTCAAATATAAAGCATAGCTGTGGGCATTTGTGTACCACAGGGAAACAGACAAGAAACAGACTACCCTGCAGAGATTGTGTTTATTTCGTAACTTAAGTTTAGAAATAAGTGGGGTCAAGGTCTCATTACAGTGTCCAGAAGTGTATGGTGTTGACCTGCATTTCGTTACCTCTTCTGCTTCTGGTTAAGTGCAGTGCTGAAACTTGTTAGATTCTGCACATGGCAGTAAGGCAGCTCAGCTTTCTGCTGGAGGCTTTCTTGGGATTAGACTCTTGAATCTGAAATTTCATCCTGTATTTCTTAGTGCTTTCTGGACTCTCCACTTGGTGCTCTGGTGGGTCTAAAACTAAGTGTCTTTGAGCATTTTGTACTGATCTGATGATTTCTTTGCCATCAAATACCTATACTAATTAAAGCTTTACTTCTATTGATTAATGTCCCAATAAGTCCACAAAACTTGGATTTATTTTCTGATTTGTTTTGTCTTCGGAAACATTTCCCATTGAGCCTTTAGAAGGAATTGCTTGCTCATTCATACTTTCATTGATTTGGCTATCTATATTGAACTCGATTCTGCACCAGACACTAATTACACAAGGTGTGTAGAAGTGAATACGACAGGATTTTCTTCTTTCAGAGTATACAGTACAGGCTCTCGTCATTTTTTCCATCCCTATTGGACTATTATAGACATCCTCAGTTTATGGGGGTGAGCATAATGCATACTTTGAAGAAAAGAAATAACAGACATGTTCACACAAAGTTGAAAACTTCCCATATTTTTATACTCCTGAAATACTGGTGATTGAAAATTAGATATGCATTTATCTAGCTATTTTCCCAATCAATAACTTTATAACACATCTCTTTCATTTCCTTTGCCTCCTTTTCTTTCATTGTATTACAAATGAAAGAGATAACTTTAAGAAACAATGTAATCCCACTTAGGCTAAGACTAGAGACTAGAGCTAGAAGTCAGCCTGGGCTGCATGAATATTGATTGGCCCTTAGCAGAATTTTTCTCAACAGCAGTTTTCTATCTCTAACACCTACATGACAACCGCAGCCCATTTAGGATTTCACTGTCTGCTTTTCTCATCTTCAAAATGTGGCCAGAATTGGCCCTTCTTAGAAGCATAGATAAAAGATTTCAAGTACTGTATGATGTATTTGCTTCTCCCAAGTCCTGAATAATCCTCTGAGCTGTGAGTTGGTGAGATGGCTCAGTAGTTAAAACAGTTTTGTTTTTAACCTAAGTTCAGTTCTAAGAACTCACATCAGTTTGCTTATGACGGACTGTCTCTTCAGCTCCAGGAGATCACACTCCCTCTCCTGTACTCCACAGGCACTGTACTTAGGTTCACAGAGGTGGGGGGCGGGGGGGAAGAGGAGGTATATTTGTGTGTATATGTGTGTGTGTGTGTGTGTGTGTGTGTGTGTATACACACATATATATGTATGTATATATTTCTATGTATAATTTTAAAAATTAAAAGTAATCCCATGTTGTTAGAATGGATATATGTGAATTATTTACCTTTTGTGTAAGTGCTCTCTGACTTTTCTTACTTTGTTGACAGTAGAATAAAACAAATTGCAGGAATACCCAAAGGTTAACATGGGAAAGTGTGAAGAAGCTAAAAGATCTGAGATAATTGAGATAATTGCCAGGAAGGTTTTTATAAATATTCTTTTTCACATGTGTCTTTGAAAATATGTTTACCTATAAATATATGATCATAGTACAGTTTTACAAATAAGGCTATATAGTAATGCTGGCTTTTGGATTTGTCTTTTTGCTTCAGACATATGTTTTGTAAATTTTACACTGTAGAAAGTGTTTAGAATAACATGTTTCAAAGATGAGGAGAAGCCTGTGCTTTCTGGAACAAATACTGCTTAGGAGAGTAGGAACTTTTTTAGTTCCTTGACCTTCTTTGATCAGATACTGCTCCTTTGGCTTCCACTGTGCCTTAAGTGTCCCATTGTGATCTTTAACTATCTTGTGTTGTTGTTTTTTTTGTTTTTCCTCTCCCTGAGCAGATCCAAGTGCCCTATGTGTAGCTCCTTGTATTCTTTGGGCTTAATGTAATGCCTGACTGATGCAGGCATTTCAGTGTCTCTCCATGGACTGGATAATATACATTGCTTCTCACTTCAGATGAAGTAGTGTCCAATTCCTTAGGGGATAGAGTGTAGATAAAATGTAGCCAGTAATTGTGTGTACTTGGTGTGCAAGTAAGAGGATCTGAGTTTAATTGTTAGAGCCCCATATGAAAAAGGCTAGATGAAGTGACCTTTACTTGTAAGCTTGCTGGGGAGGCAGAGGCAAAGTGGGTGGTGCCTAAGGAATGGTATCTGAGTTTATCCTTTGAACTCCTTTGCATATGCTCATGTACACACACGTATACACATATATGTGTACACATACAAACAAACATACACATACCAAAAAGTATGCAGCAAACACACAGTAGCCCTGTCAACCTTATTCAGAAATCTATTCTGTAACTAGTAGGAAAGCACTTTGATATAACCGTGCCTTATATATTTCTTTAAAAAATGTTTCTTACTTGCTATAGACAAGACTTTATTATCATAGTGTTCAAGATTTGATTCTGAGAAAACATAAAAAAATGTCAAGATGTATTTTCACTGGCTTAATATGAATAATACTGCAAGGTTCAAAGTGTTCAGAAACAACATGGACAAACTAAACCCTGAAGTTCTTTGATGATAAATGAAAAAATTAAACAGAGAAAAGAAACACGTAAGAGACTCAGGGGAAGGTTCTTACTGCTAATCCTAAGGGTTTGAGTTTGATCTCCAGAACTCATAAGATGGAAAGGTAGAACCAAATCCTGCAAGTAGTTCTGAGTTATACACACACACACACACACACACAAATATATAATTTTAAAAATAAAGATGATTGAGACAGTATACTTGTTCAAATGATGAATAGTATGTATTCCTAGGTAGTAGAGAACAGTTTTTTTAATTGATTTTTATTTTTACTTATTTATTTATTTATTTATTTATTTATTTATTTATTATATGTAAGTACACTGTAGCTGTCTTCAGACACTCCAAAGAGATCATCAGATTTTGTTATGGATGGTTGTGAGCCACCATGTGGTTGCTGGGATTTGAACTCAGGACCTTTGGAAGAGCACTCGGCGCTCTTAACCACTGAGCCATCTCATCAGCCCTCCTTTAATTGATTTTTAAATCACACACACACACACACACACACACACACACACACATATATTAATGGGAAGTTTCATAAATTTGATCACCATGTCAATATTATGAAAGGAGAGAATTACTGTTCAGAGGAAGCTTGTTTTTGAGCAGGGAAGGGAAGAAAGGCTGTGCCAACTTACTCTGGAGCACACAAGTCAGAAGATTAGTGCATCTGTGCATTTTAAAATGTTACTATAGTACCTTCTGCCAGGGCAGATCATCAGCTTGTCTGCCTCTCTGAAGACCCCACAGTCTGAAGGCCTCCCAGGAGATCTGCTGTACCCCGGGCAAGGAAGGTAAAGGACCCTCTGAAGTAACCACAGCAGCTGGGACTACTGAGGAGCTCAACAGACTTAGGACCTATCCCCTCCACTTGAATTTCACCTCCCCTCTGGTCTGCACCTTCTGCCTGGGAAGATCATCAGTTTATCTGCCCCTGTGAAGACCCCACAGCCTGAAGGCCTCCCTGGAGACCCGCAGCACCCCAAGGACACAGAAAGCACGCTCCAGAGAGAGACAACCAAGCCAGTTAACACCAGAGATAACCAGATGGCAAGAGGCAAGTGCAAGACCATAAGCAACAGAAGTTAATATACTTCAGCACCCTCAGAACCAAGTTCTCTCACCACAGCAAGCCCTGGATACCCCAACACACTTGAAAATCATGATGCTAACCTAAAATCCTATCTCATGAAGATAACAGAGTTCTTTAGGGAAGATATAAACAACTCACAGAAAGAAATACAGGAAAATACAGGGAAACAGGTAGAAGCCCCTAAAGAAGAAACAAAAAGAATCTCTTAAAGAAATACAGGAAAACACAATCAAACAGGTGAAGGAATTGAACAAAGCAGTCCAAGACCTAAAAATGGAAGTAGAAACAATAAAGAAATCACAAATGGAGGCAACCCTGGAAATGGAAAACCTAGGAAAGAGGTCAGGAGCTACAGATGCAAGTATCAACAACAGAATACAAGAGATAGAAGAGAGAATCACGGCATAGAAGATACCCTAGAAGATACTGACACAACAGTCAAAGAAAATACATTAAAAAACTCCTAACCCAAAACAGGAAATCCAGGACACAATGAAAAGATCAAACCTAAGTACAATCGGAATAGAAAAAAGTGAAGATTTCTAGCTCAAAGGACCAGAAAATGTCTTCAACAAAATTATAGAAGAAAACTTCCCCAACCTAAAGAAAA
Organism: Mus musculus; assembly: GCF_000001635.26. Taxonomy (NCBI): domain Eukaryota; kingdom Metazoa; phylum Chordata; class Mammalia; order Rodentia; family Muridae; genus Mus; species Mus musculus. The sequence continues at coordinate 116,163,207 of NC_000072.6, read as the reverse complement.
AGATGGCCATAAATGTACAAAAAGCCTACAGAACACCAAATAAATTGGACCAGAAAAGAAAATCTTCCCATCACATAATTATCAAAAAGCTAAATGCACAGAACAAAGAAAGAATATTAAAAGCTGTTAGGGACAAAAGGCCAAGTAACATATGGAGGCAGACTTCTCAACAGAGACCCTAAAAGCCAGAAGAGCCCAGACAGAGGTCACGGAGACCCTAAGAGAACACAAATGCCAGGCAAGGCTACTATACCCTGCAAAACTTTAAATCATCATAGATGAAGAAACCAAAACATTCCATAACAAAAACCAAATTTAAACAATATCTATTTCCTAATCCAGCCTTGCAGTGGATTCTAGAAGGAAAAGTTCCAACACAAAGAGGGTACCTACACCAAAGAAAAAGCAAGAAATTAATCATCTCACAACAAAACCAAAAGGAGCAAATAACATATACACAATGCTACCTACAACAACAAACATAACAGGAACTAACAACCATCTGTCTTTAATATCTCTCAGTATTAACACACTCAATTTCCCAATAAAAAACCATAAGCTAACAAACTGAATATGCAAGCAGGATCCAGAATTTTGCTGCATACAAGAAAACACATCTCAATGAAAAAGACAGCTGGAGAGATGCTCAGTGGTTAAGAGCACCGACTGCTCTTCCGAAGGTCCTGAGTTCAAAATCCCAGCAACCACATGGTGGCTCACAACCATCCGTAATAAGATCTGATGTCCTCTTCTGGTGCATCTGAAGACAGCTACAGTGTACTTAGATATAATAATAAATAAACCTTTAAAAAAAAGAAAGAAAAAGACAGACACTATTTCAGAGTAAAAGGCTGGGAAGAAAGTCTTCCAAGCCATAGTCCCAAGAAACAAGGGAGAGTTACCATTCTAATATCCAATAAAATAGACTTTCAACCAAAACTTACCAAAAAAGATAAGGATATTCATATTCATCAAAGGAAAAAATCCACCAGGAGAGTCTCAATTCTGAACATCTATGCCCCAAATGCAAGGGTATCCACATTCATAAAAGAAACTTTACTAAAGTTTAAAACACACATTAACCCCACACACTATTAGTGGGAGACTTCACCCCACTCTCACCAATAGACAGATCATTGAAAAAGAAACTAAACAGAGACACAGTGAAGCTAATAGAGGTTATGAACCAAATGGATTTAACAAATATATACAGAACATTTCACCCTAAAACAAAAGTATGTATGTTCTTCTCAGCACCTCAGGGTACCTTCTCCAAAACTGACCATATAATCAGCCATAAAACAAGCCTCAACAGATACAAGAAGATAGAAATAATGCCATTCATCCTATCAGATCACCACGGACTATTGAAGTCTAAAGCTAGACTTCAATAACAACAAAAACAACAGAAAATCCACATGTCCATGGAAACTGAACAACTCTCTACTCAATGTTAACTCGGTCAGGGAAGAAATGAAGAAATAAAGACTTCCTGGAATTCAATGAAAATGATGACACAGCAAATCCAAACTTATGGGACACAATGAAAGCAGTGCTAAGAGGAAAATTCATAGCAGTCAGTGCCCTTGTAAAGAAATTGGAGAGCTCCTACACCAGCAGCTTAACAGCACACCTGAGAACCCTAGAACAGAAAGAAGCAAAGGCACCTGAGAAGACTGCAGAAAATAGTCAAATGAAATCAGCCAAATAGAAACAAAGAAAACTATACAAAGAATCAACAAAAGCTGGTTCTTTGAGAAAATCAACAAGATTGATAAATTCCTAGCCAAACTAACTAAAGGGTACAGAGATAGTATCCAAATTAACAAAATCAGAAATGAAAAGGGAGACATAACAACAGAAACTGAGGAAATTTAAAAAATCATCAGATCCTACTACAAAAGCCTGTACCCAACAAAACTGGAAAATCTAGATGAAATGGATAATTTTCTAGACAGATACCACGTACCAAAGTTAAATCAAACTATCTAAACAGACCCATATATCCTAAGGAAATAGAAGAAGTCATTAAAGACCTCCCAACCAAAAGCCCAGGGCCAGATGGCTTTAGTGGAGAATTTTACCAGACTTTCAAAGAAGAACTAGCCAGGCGTGGTGGCGCACGCCTTTAATTCCAGCACTCAGGAGGCAGAGGCAGGTGAATTTCTGAGTTTGCATCCAGCCTGGTCTACAGAGTGAGTTCCAGGACAGCCAGGACTATACAGAGAAACCCTGTCTCAAAAAAGAAAAAGAAAGAAAAAAAGAAGAATAACAACACTCCTCAAAGTATTCTATAAAATAGAGACAGAAGGAACACTACCTAATTCATTCTATGAAGCCACAATTACTCTGATACCTAAACCACACAAAGACCCAACAAAGAAGGAGAATTTCAGACTAATTTTGCTTATAAATATCGATGCAAAAATACTCAATAAAATTTTACCAAACCGAATCCAAGAACACATCAAAACCATCATTCACCATGATCAAGAAGGCTTCATCTCAAGGATGCAAGGTTGGTTCAGTATACGAAAATTAATGTAATCCATTATATAAACAAAATCAAAGGAAAAAAATCACATGATCATCTCATTAGATGCTGAAAAAGCATTTGACAAAACATAACACCCCTTCATGTTAAAAGTATTGAAGAGATCAAGAATTCAAGGCCCACACCTAAACATAATAAAAGCAATATACAGCAAACCAACAGCCAATATAAAATTAAATGGAGAGATACTTGAAGTAATCCCACTAAAATCAGGGACAAGACAAGGCTGCCTACTCTCCCAGTATCTATTCAGTATAGTACTCGAAGGTCTAGTTAGGGCAGTGTACTGGCTAATTTTGTGTCAACTTGACACAGCTGGAGTTATCACAGAGAAAGGAGCTTCAGTTGGGGAAATGCCTCCACAAGATCCAGCTGTAAGGCATTTTCTCAATTAGTGATCAAGTGGGGAGGTCTCCTTGTGGGTGGTACCATCTCTGGGCTGGTAGTCTTGATTCTATAAGAGAGCAGGCTGAGCAAGCCAGGGGAAGCAAGCCAGTAAAGAACATCCCTCCATGGCCTCTGCATAAGCTCCTGCTTCCTGACCTGTTTTGAGTTCCAGTCCTGACTCCCTTTGGTGATGAACAGCAATGTGGAAGAGTAAGCTGAATAAACCCTTTCTTCCTCAAATTGCTTCTTGGTCAGGATGTTTGTGCAGGAATAGACACCCTGACTGAGACAGGCAGAAAGACAACAAAAGGAGAGCATGAGGATAAATTGGAAAGGAAGGAATCAAGGTATCACTATTTGCAGATGATATGATAGTGTACATAAGTGACCCCAAAAATTCTACCAGAGAACTTCTACAGCTGATAAACAACTTCAGCAAAGTGGCTGGATATAAAATTAACTCCAACAAATCAGTAGCCTTCCTTTATACAAATGGCAAAAGGGTTGAGAAAGAAAATAGGGAAACAACATCCTTCACAATAGTCACAAATAATATAAAATATCCTGGGATAATTCTGATCAAACAAGTGAGAGATCTGTATGACAAGAACTTCAAGTTTCTCAAGAAGTTGAAGAAGACCTCAGAAAATGGGGAGATCTCCAATGCTCTTAGATTGGTAGGATTAACATAGTAAAAATGGCCATCCTTCTGTCTTAGTTATAGTTTTACTGCTGTGAACAGACACTATGACCAAGGCAAGTCTTATAAAGGACAGCATTTAATTGACTGGCTTACAGGTTCAGAGTTTCAGTCCATCATCATCAAGGTGAGAGTAGAGCAGCATCCAGGCAGGCATGATGCAGGCCAAGCTGAGAATTCTACTGAGTCTTCATCTGAAGGCTACTAGTAGAAGACTGGCTTCCAAGCATCTAGGATGAGGGTCTTAAAACCCACACCCACAATGATACACCTACTCCCACAAGACCACACCTAATAGTTCCACTCTTTAGGCTGAGCATATACAAACATAACACCTACCAAAAGCAATTTACAGATTCAGTGCAATCCCCATCAAAATTGAACACAATTCTTCACAGACAAAGAAAGAGCAATTCAGAATTTCATATGGAAAAACAAAAAAACCCAGTATAGCGAAAACAATTCTTAACAATAAAAGAACTTCTGGGGGAAGCACCATCCCTGACTTCAAGCTGTACTACAGAGCAGTAGTGATAAAAACTGCATTGTATTGGTATAGAGACAAACAGGTCGATCAATGGAATGGAATTGAAGACCCAGAAATAAACTCCACATACTTATGGACTCTTGATCTTTGAGAAAGAAGCCAAAAATATACTGTGGAAAAAAAAATAAAGCATCTTCAATAAATGGTGTGGTCTAACTGGCAGTCGGCATGTAGAAAGATGAAAATAGAGCCATATTTGTCACCTTGCACAAAGCTCAAGTCCAAGTGGATTAAGGACCTCAGCATAAAACCAGGTACACTGAATCTAATAGAAGAGAAAGTGGGAAAGAGCCTCGAACTCATTGGCCTGGGGTGAAGAAATGGAGTTTCCTAAACAGAACTCCAATGGCTTACTCTCTAAGATCAAGAATTGATAAATGGGTCCTCATGAAACTGGAAAGCTTATGTAAGGCAAAGGACATAGTCAGTAGGACAAATTGGCAACCTACAGATTAGGAAAAAATCTTCGCCGGGCGTGGTGGCGCACGCCTTTAGTCCCAGCACTTGGGAGGCAGAGGCAGGCGAATTTCTGAGTTCAAGGCCAGCTTGGTCTACAGAGTGAGTTCCAGGACAGCCAGGAGTATACAGAAAAACCCTGTCTCAAAAAACCAAAAAACTGAAAAAAAAATCTTCACTAACCCCACATGCAGTAGAGGGCTAATATCCAAAATATATGAAGAACTCAAGAAGCTAACCTCCCAAAAAAACAACCAACCAACCAGAAAATGGGATATAGAGAATTCTCAACAGAGGAATCTCAAATGTCTGAGAAGCACTTAAAGGAATGTTCAAAGTCCTTAGTCATCAGGGAAAATGCAGATCAAAATGACCCTGAGATTCCACCTTATACCAATCAGAATGGCTAAGATCAAAAACTCAGGTGACAGCACATGTTGGCAAGAATGTGGAGAAAGAGGAACACTACCCAATGCTGTCAGGACTGCCATCTGGTACAACCACTCTGGAAATAAGCCTGAAAGTTCCTCAGAAAATTGGAAATAGATCTACCTAAAGACCCAGCTATACCACTCTTGGGCATATACCCAAAAGATGCACCATCACAGGGTCATGTGCTCTATTATGTTCTTAGTAGTGGCCTTATCTGTGATAGCCAGAAGATGCAAACAACCCAGATATCCCACAACGGAAGAATGGATACAGAAAATGTGGTTCATTTACACCTGGAATACTATTCAGCTATTACAAACGAGGACATCATGAGTTTTGCAGGCAAATGGATGGAACTAGAAAATATCATCCTAAATGAGGTATGTCAGACCAAAAGGACATGCATGGTATGTACTCACTAATAAGTGGATATCAGCCAAAAAAAAAGTACAGAATATCCAGGATACAATTCACAGAACTCAAGAAAATTTACAAGCAGAAGGGCTCAAGTGAGGATGCCTCAGTCCCACTTGGAAGGGAGAAGAAAACAATCACGGGAGGCAGAGGGAAGGAGGGACCTGGGTGGGAGAGGGGAGGGTGAAGGGAAAAGGAGAATATGATCAGATATAGGGGAGGACAGGAGAGAAGCTGTGAGGGAGCAGAATGAATGAAAATATGTATCCCCAAGGGGTGGGAGGAGGGGGGAACCCGCTAGAAAGTACTAGAGACCTTAGAGTTGAGAGACTCTTAGGACTGAAAGGGAAGGACCTTAGATGAAAGTGGGGAGAGGGAACTCAATAGAGTCTACCTCCAGTAGAAAGACAGGGCATCAAGTGGAAAGAGGGGGGTTGCCATTCCACAGTCAAAAACCCTGACCCAGAATTGTTCCTGTCTAAAAGAACTGCAGGGACAAAAATGGAGAAGAGACTGAGGGAAAGGCAATCCAGTGACTCCTCAACCTGGGATTCATCTCAAGGGGACGCTCCAAGGCCTGACACTATTACTAATGCTATGGTGTGCTTACAGACAGGAGCCTAGCATGGCTGTCCTCCAATAGGCCCAACAAGCAGCTGACTGAGGCAGACGCAGATACTTACACCCAACCATTGGACTGAAGTTGGGGACCCCTGTGATTGAATTAGGGAAAGGCTTGATGAAGCTGAAGAAGAGGGTGACCCCATAGGAAGACTAGCAGTCTTAACTAACCCAGACCCCTGAGATCTCTCAGACACAGCCACCAACCAGGCAACATACACCATCTGGTCCGAGGCCCACCACCACTACCACCACCAGTACCACCCACACACATACACAGCAGAGGACTGCTTGTTGTGGCCTTGAGTGACTTGAGGCCTCAGAGACTGGGGAGGCCTGGCGGGAGGGTTGGGGAAAAATCCTCTTGAAGGTGGTGGTGGGGGTGGGAGGAAGAATGGGATGAGAAACTCTGGGAGGGCAGACCAAGATGGGGGCAGTGACTGGACTGTTTAAAAAAAAAACCTGTTGCTATAGTGACAATAACACAATTTTGAGGTTTATTTTCCTCTAAAGTTTACATGCATTTATTATTGTGGAATATGAATTACTGTAGTGTTTGTGGCAAAATGAGGAAAATCACATTATGGATACATCAGAATCTTAAGGGCTCAGTGAGTAAAAGTGCTTGCCACCACACCTACATTGTGGACAGAGAAGCCCTTCTGTTCAGCATGTATACATAAATGCACAAAATCTTTTTTTTTAAGGACTTTTAATTGTACTATATAAGATTGTTTTGCTTCTTTCAGATTTTGCTAGATTTGTTTATTTGCCTCAGATATTTTTTTGTCAGTTTACCATATCCTCTATTGTTGCTTTGTGAGTTTGAGAAGAAAAATTTGAATATATATTATCACTCCATTGTACCTTAATCATGTGTATAAGATTATATGATAATAAGTTACTTGTATGTGTGTGCACATGTATGTGCAGGTGCATGTAGAAGTCAGTGTTGCATGTCTTCCTCAGTCACTCTCCACATTATTTTCTGAGACAGTCTTTCACTGGATAGAGTTCACTGCTTTTCAGCTAGACTGGCTAGCCAGCGAGCCCCAGGGATTCCATTGTTTCTGGCTCCCATCCCCACCCCAGTGCTGAATTACACGTGCGTGCTTTTTATATGGGTGCTGACAATTTTAAATCAGATCCTCATGCTTAGATGACAGTTTATTGACAGCCATCTTCCCAGCCCCCAGTGTAAGGTTACTTAAAGTAAATGGAACTTAAAAGTATTGGAAGAAAGCTTAAAATTGATTTATATCTATGAATTAGAAAGGGTTTGTATGTTTTAATTATTTTTTTTCTCAGCTTCTTGATCTTCCTACATGCTTTGTAGATGTTAAAATGTGAGGATATTGTAAGAATTTGGGGTGGGGTGTAGTACTAAAAATATTTTCTTATAAGAAAAAAATGTAAAATAAGAGATGATACAAATAACCCTTACAGTCCTATAGTTTATAATTCTGCGGTTGATCTCATCATTTGAGTATGGGAACACTGTTCACTAATTTGCTCAGTGGACTGTGTTCAGAAATTCAGTTAGCAACCTAAAGCTTGCCCCGTTTAGAGAGGCAGCTGCAGTAGTAGTGGAGATAGAAGCTCCTGCTTTCTCCTAGCTGGCTTTGTAACTTTCAACATGTCACTTAGGCCTCATTTGCTTGTGGAATGTGTGAGACCCCAGCCAGTACCTCACAGCATTGTGAGAATCAAGTGAAGTAGTGTTAAGAGGCCCTGGGAAGCTGCATGCATAATGCTATATAACTGAGTGGTGCTAGAAGGCTCCAGACTTGAACAGAAGAAGAACAGTAGTTTCTTACTTTTCTTTTTCAATTATTGATCATTTCCCCCCTTTCCCCCACACTATTGCAGTGTGTGTGTGTGTGTGTGTGTGTGTGTGTGTATGTATTTTCCTACTTTCTACAAATTATTTATAATTAGATTCAGTTGGTGGTTTCCTTTTTTTGTTACCAGGTTGAGCAGAGAATGGTGTGAGTGGCAAGAACCTCCTACAGGGAAGTTGAGGGCGTCAGGACCAGAGTGATGAGAAGCAGCCCACACTGAGAAGGAGGTGGCCTGCAGACACTACAGACACTGGGCCATTCTGATCACAGCTAGGCCCTGTTCTGGATATTTTCTGTCCAGTCCTCATAGTGACTATCTGTGAAGTGCTGTGAAGAGAGGTGTCAGATTACTCCTGGTGGCTAATACTACGGTCTTGAAACTAACTTACTTACTTTCTTTCTCTCTCTCTCTCTCTCTCTCTCTCTTTCTTTCTTTCTTTCTTTCTTTTGAGACAGGGTTTCTCTGTGTAGCCTTGGCTGTCCTGGAACTCACTCTGTAGACCAGGCTGGCCTCAAACTCATAAATCCACCTGCCTCTGCCTCTGCCTCTGCCTCCCAAGTGCTGAGATTAAAGGCGTGCAGCACCACTGCCCAGCTTGAAACTTTTTCTTAAGGGCTGAGTCTAGGCTTCCTGTCCTAATTAACACCAGGAAAACACTATTGTAAATTTTACCTTTAGTTGCTTCTAGAATACAGGATAGATCTGGGGATAAATTTCAGAAATAGTATTTTATTTAAATACTAAATTAAACAAAAATTAAAACAATAGGTGAGTGTTGATTAGGCATGCTAGTAGTGCTTCATAAATACCTGTTTTTCACATTTGTCAGAGGTGTAATGTTTCGCATTTTCACATTCTAACATTAAAAACCCGAAGTTCAAAGCATGTACTGCTCGTCTAGTGTACCCAAGTTCAGTTCCCAGCACCCACATTGGGGAGTACAGTGCTCCCTTGTAGCCTCTGATGGCACAGCACTAATGTGCACACACTCATACACATACAGGGGGTGGGGGGGCGCGAGGGCGTGAGGGGAGGACAAAGCTTTTTAAAAGCCATTAAAAGGTTTTCGTCAATCAGTTTATGAAATCTAACATCCATTTGAGGGGCAGGCCTTGGCCACCATACAAATCCATCCATACTGATAGCTAGATGTTCTTCTAACCAGCTAAGCATGGTGTTGGCACAGAATTTGTGACTTGACTTTGTACTCTTTTCACAGCACCTACTTCATCTGCATGTTTTTGCTGATTTAGAGAAGCGGCTAGTTGAGGGTATATCTCACAAAAGCTTGGCCAGAGTAAAAGTCTTGAAAGACCAATGCTGCTTAATCTTTGGTGGATAAATTCATGGTGTTATATAACATTGGTTTATTTTGGGAAACAACATTTCTCAACTGTTGTTTTTCTGTTCCTCATCTGAGTGAAATCATTCTTGAAATTTACTGTATTGTTTGATTCTTTATAATTTTAGATTTGGTGCCTAGAAAACCTGAATTGCACTGTTAGTGTTAGCAATGAGCAGGCAGAGACACAGCTTTCTACTGCCATCCTCAATAGCCCCAGTTCCCATCCTTTAGAGATCTTCACTTATGTCAAACTGAGATTCATGACTTCAGTGCAGAAAAAGATTTCAGGCCTAGTTAACTTGAAGCAGAGTTGGAAATTTTAATGTAGGCACAGACAAAAGGGCTTGGAGAGAATAGGAGGCACTCAGAAGCAGTAAGACATCCCTGAGCACTAGTGTAGGCTTCTCTGGTAGAGTTAAAAATACGACATTTAAGTGGGGAATCACTATTAATTGTCTCAGCATTAGCCAAGTATACCATTTGGTTATATCTCTCTAATTACATTTGAAACAGTTACTAAGAAATCTTTTTTCCTCTTTCCTTGTTTTTAAAAAAATATTTTTGTTTTAAGAGTATTTTGCCTGCATTTATGTCTATGTACCATGCTTGCACAATTCTCAAAAGAGTGCATCAGATCCCCCAGAACAGGAGTTAAAAGTTAATGGGTATGAGCAGCCATGTGGGTGCTATGAGTTGAGCCAGAGTACCCTGAGAGAACAGCCAGTACTCCTGAATTGCTGACCCATCTCTGCAGCCCCCTTTTCTCTCTTTCGGTAAGTGAGAATACATGTCTCTTTTCTTGTATATGGGGACCTAGAAAACGTCAGGTTTATAGCTGGAAGAGGGAGGCCTTTTGGTAGCCTTTGTTAACTGAGCTCTAAGTTTTGCTTTCCTGGTAAGAGGCTTCAACTAGACTTCCAGGTGAGAGGTTCCTCTTCTTGTGTCTCCATAATTTTCCTTGTTTTTATTAGCTGTTTCATTTCCAGTGTTGTTAAGGTCAGAGCCTGGGCCCTGGAATTCTGAACAAGCCATGTTTGGCCATGCAAACTCAATAGACCAATTCAAGAAACAAGTAATACTGAAAAACAGGAAAAGGAGATTTATTCATAGCTACATTGTGAAGAGGAGCAAATAATGTGATTTTGTGGACAACATTCCCTTCCCCCCCCCCCCCAACCACAACCATGGTTTATCTTCTAGGACCCTGACATGAAGTTTAGATTTAAACTGAGGACAAGAGGCATTCTGGCCAGGATGTGGTCTTGCCCATCATTGATCCATTATTCTCTGGGCTCTAGTCTTCTGTAAGATGGTCTGACTGTAAGTTGTTAGAAATGTGAAGTCTTTTCCTGGGAGACTCTCCTTTTGTTAGCACTAGCTTTAGCCTTCTCCTTCTTGTATGAGATTTCCAGGGAAACTCTCCATTTCTTCAGGACTCCACTGCCATCCCAACCCTGTAGGTCTGTTAGCCAAAGGGAAGGGCACAAATGTGTCTTTAGAATATCTTCATAACTGCTTGAAGTACTTCTTAATGGTATGAATTTTAATTTATTTTGTTTTGAGACAGAATCTCACCATAGAGCCCTGCCTATACTATGCTGTCTTCCTAGCTCAAGTCTCCCAAGTGCTGGGATTACAAGTATGGGCCACCTTTCCTAAGCATTTGCTTTTATTTTTTAAATAGGATGTTTTGATAGTAAAACCTCAAAATTAATATAAAGCAAATTAGATGCTATTAGGGGTCAGTGTAGTCTCTATAGTCAGGCTGTCTTAGTTGGGGTTACTATTGCTGTAATGAAAAGGCATGACCAAAAGCAAATTAAAGAGTAAAGGGTTTATTGTCTGTCACTTCCACATTACTGTTCAACATGGAAGAAAGTCAGAACAGGAACTCAAACATGGCAGGAACCCAGAGCAGGGGCTGATGGAGAGGCCATGGAGGGGTGCTGCTTACCAGCTTATTTCTCATTATTTCCTTCCTTCCTTCCTTCCTTCCTTCCTTTATTTATTTATTTATTTATTTATTTATTTATTTATTTTTGAGACAGGGTCTCTGTATGTAGTCTTTACTGTCCTGAAACTTGCTCTGTAGACCAGGCTGACCTCAAACTCATAGAGATCCTCCTGCCTCTGCCTCCCAAATGCTGGGATTTAAGGCATGCACCACCATTGCCGGCTCAGCCTGCTTTCTTTATAGAACCTAAACCCACCATCCCACATCAATCACTAAGAAAATGCCCTACAGACTTGTACACAGTGCAGTTTTATAGAGGCATGTTCTCAGTTGAGGTTCCTTACTCTCCAGTACTATTAGTGTATCAAGTAGATGTAAAATTAACCAGAATAGAGGTGTAGTTGCCACTAACACTGTCTTTATCTCAAATATCAGCCACAAGTTTAGGGGTCTGGACAACACCAGACTACAAATTCAGGACTTCCCACAACCTTTGTGTGTGGAGGCCAGAAGACATGTGGAATCCCATGGAAATGGAATTAGAGGCAGTTGTGAACCACCACACACGGACACTAGGAATCAAATGCTAGTCTTCTGCAAGGGCAGTACTCACTCTTAACCTCTGAGCCATTTCTCCAGCCCTCAAATCTACCTTCTTAACCATTTTTTAATAAAAACTTATGTCATCTATGTGTGTGTTTATGTATGTACATAGACATGTGGCGCCTAGTGGTCATGTCAGGAGTCTTCCTCAATCACTCTCCACCTTACTTCTTTGATAGGGTTTCTCACTGAACCTGCAGCTCATTGATTCAGCAAGACTAACTGAGCTCCAATGATCTTTTTGTCTCTGCTTTCCTGGTACTAACTAGAATTACAAGAGCACAGTTTTTATGTTGAGGTGGGGGACTGCAAACTTAGGTCTTCATGCTTGTTTAGCAAGTGCTTTGCTGACTCATCCATCTCCCTATCTCCTTCTTGACCATTTTTTTTTCTTTTTTCTTTTTCTATTTTTTATTAGATATTTTCTTCATTTACATTTCACATGCTATCCCGAAAGTCCCCTATACCCTCTCCCCGCCCTGCTCCCCAACCCACCCACTCCCACTTCATGGCCCAGGCATTCCCCTGTACTGGGGCATATAAAGTTTGCAAGACCAAGGGGCCTCTCTTCCCAATGATGGCGGACTAGGCCATCTTTTGATACATATGCAGCTAGAGACACGAGCTCTGGGGGTACTGGGTAGTTCATATTGTTGTTCCACCTATAGGGTTGCAGACCCCTTCAGCTTCTTGGGTACTTTCTCTAGCTCCTCCATTGGGGGCCCTGTGTTCCATCCAATAGATGACTGTGAGCATCCACTTCTGTATTTGCCAGGCACTGGCATAGCCTCACATGAAACAGCTATAACAGGGTCCCTTCAGCAAAATCTTGCTGGCATATGCAATAGTGTCTGGGTTTGGTGGTTGATTATGGGATGGATCCCCAGGTGGGGTAGTCTCTGGATGGTTTATCCTTTCATCTTAGCTCCACACTTTGTCTCTGTAACTCCTTCCATGGGTATTTTGTTCCCTATTCTAAGAAGGAATGAAGTATCCACATGTTGGTCTTCCTTCTTCTTGATTTTCTTGTGTTTTGCAAATTGTATCTTGGGTATTCTAAGTTTCTGGGCTAATATCCACTTATCAGTGAGTGCTTATCAAGTGACTTCTTTTGTGATTGGGTTACCTCACTCAGGATGATATCCTCCAGATACATCCATTTGCCCAAGATAAATTCATTGTTTGTAATAGCTGAGTAGTACTCCATTGTGAAAATATACCACATTTTCTGTATCCTTTCCTCTGTTGAGGGACATCTGGGTTCTTTCCAGTTTCTGGCTATTATAAATAAGGCTGCCATGAACATAGTGGAGCATGTGTCCTTATTACGAGTTGGAACATCTTCTGGGTATATGCCCAGGAGAGGTATTGCTGGATCTTCCGGTAGTACTATGTCCAATTTAATGAGGAACCACCAGACTGATTTCCAGAGTGGATGTACAAGCTTGCAGTCCCTCCAGCAATGGAGGAGTGTTCCTCTTTCTCCACATCCTTGCCAGCATTGTCACCTGAATTTTTGATCTTAGCCATTCTGACTGGTGTGAGGTGAAATCTCAGGGTTGTTTTGGTTTGCATTTCCCTGATGATTAAGGATGTTGAACATTTTTTCAAGTGCTTCTCAGCCCTTCAGTATTCTTCAGTTGAGAATTTTTTGTTTAGCTCTGAACCCCATTTTTTAATGGGGTTATTTGAATTTCTGGAGTCCAGCTTCTTGAGCTCTTGTATATATCTTCTTAACCATTTTTAGGTGTGCTGTTCAGTGTTTAAATAAATCCACACTTGATCTAGGTGTTTCGTTCCTGTGTCTCACCACTCAGAAGTCAGGAAGATTTTGAGTGATGTACATCCATTATTACTTTCCATCTCTATAGTTATTTTGTCTTCAGAATTAAAGTGTTAATCTCATTACAAAGTAACTCCTGTTTCTTTCCATTCCTGTCTTTCTTAATCTCTGACAACTGCTGTTAAACTAACTGCCTGACTATGATACTGACTGTTCTAAGTGCTTCATGTGCAGGAATTATACAGTGTTTATCCTTTTGTGATTGGCTTTTATCACTTGGCAGTGTCTCTTTGTTAGTATATTGTAGTTTTCCATTCTTTCTTTCTTTCCTCTTGTATATAAGTTCCTGTGTGCCACAGTGTGTTTGTGGAGGTCAGAGGAGGTCAGAGTTGAGCCAGTTCATTCTCTTCTTCTCTCATGGGAGTCCCAGGAATTGAACTCACATGGTCAGGGTTTGGCATCAAGTGCCCCCTACCCACTGAGCCATCCTGTTATTCCCACATTTTTTTTTTTTTGAGACAGCATACAGTCCATTGTATGTGTATACTGCATTTATCCTTCACCAAACTCTTGAGCTGTTTCTACATTTTCGTTATGAATCGTCTTGCTATGAACATGGTTATACAGACCCCTGAGACTGTACTTAATTCTTTCAGTTTTGTTGTTGGTTATTTTATGAGTTGGGGTTTCTCTGTGTTGCCTTCACTGTCCTGGAATTTGCTTTGTAGACCAAACTGGCCTCATACTCAGATCTGCTTGCCTCTGCCTCCCAGCTGGTGCTGGGATCAAGGCATGTGCCACCACACCTGACTCTTTTGTTCTTAGAAGTAGAATTGCTGGATCATATGGTAACTTGATCTTTGTTTAGTTTGTTTTTGAAGAACCTGCTGTACCATCCATTTTATTTTCCACTAACAGTTTACAAGGATACCTAGTTTATTCTTTACTGTGTTCCTGGTATATGTGTGCATATAGGGGTGTATGTGCATTTGAGTATGCTTCTGGGTTTCTGGTTATGTGTGCCATGGAGTGTATGTGTATATGTGGTGGTCAGAGGATGATTTTTTGCCTCTTCAACTTCTACACTGTTTCTATGTATTAAACTCGTTGTCAGGCTTCCATGACAGGCACCTTTATTCTTGAAGCAATCTCACTGGCCCATGGGTTCTAGTTTCTCAGTATCTTTAGCAGTACTTATTTCTGTGATTTTGTTGTTGGTATGTTCTGATTTGTTTGTTTTTGTAGTATCTTAATGTATGTTTATGATAGATGAACATATGTGAACACTTTTAGCTGAGATCAAAGGCATGCCAAACCATTCAGAGCCCTATAGGCACTTTCTAAATCCTTTTATCCTTCAAGAAATTAAAATTCACCTGCTCCTGTATGGGCTTTGCTTATGGGAGTCCTACGTGTTGATGTACAGATGCTTGGACCTCTTCAAAAAAGTAGTATTGCATATAACCTACATAATGCATATGTACATTATGCATGCATAATACAAGTATGCATTCTGCATCCTTGAAGTCCTTTCAGGCCTACTTACAGTATCACTTCACAACAGAAAGGCTATTGAAAGAGTTAAGACAAGGAAATGCCATTCACAGTCAGGTCAGATACTGTTGTTCCCTTCAAACATACTTGATTTTTGGCTGGCCGAATTTGCAGAGGTAGAATCCATGAATTTGGAATGTTCACTGTTTCCGGGATTTTTGTCATGTTGCCTTTTATAGCTTAGCATTTCTGCTAAGCAGATGTTTAATATGGTTTATATAACAAATAGCTTTTTCTTTATAATAAGCAACTTTTTCTTTTTATCCTGTTAGAAGGTTGAGCCACACAACTGACAGTTTTATTTTTATTTTTGCTTCAAAATCTAGAACTAGACCGGGTGGGGGAAACATTTGCTAGAGTGGACAGAGATGTACATGGGCCTGTGTGGAGCAAATATTCAGGAGCTTTGTAACTGGCTGGCCTAGATCTGTCAAAACAATGTGTGAATGGTTCTGGTTTTCTGTGCATTGTCTTTCTTAGATACTTCAGAGTAGTGATCCTGGGAGTGAGTGGATTATAAGTATTATTTCAAAAATAATTGTTAAGACTGCTCAGGGAGGGAAAAAAACAGAAACACTAATGTTAAAAAGGTCTTTAATCTTCTGTGACTGCTGCTGTTCAAGGATTAATCTTTGGATAAGAGACTAATATTTTCTTAAGTTATTTCACAAAGTGGAGTCTGTGATAGGAAGGTAAAATATGAAATTAAATGTATTCTTTAGGTCTGATCAACTAAGCATAGAACTGCAGTTTCACCACCTAAGTGGGTGCTATTGACAATCAGTGGGGTAAGTGCAAAGTGTTTCTCATTTCTGTCAACCTAACTAGAATAATGCAGTATGTTGCCTTTTAAGGCATTCATACATTTGTTAATTTGAATTACGTGAAAAGTTAGGCATATAGGACATTCCTTGCTTTTGAACAATATAGTTATAGGAATATGAGCTGATAGAGCTGTGGTAGTCTTCTATACTTTTTTTCTGTAATGATTTAGACTGTTACAGATTTTGTGTATGTTGTTAGAAAAGTAGACCTTTCAATAAAATATAAACAATTATGATATCAAGTATCTAAATGTTAAAGTCTCGTGTTAAATATAATTTTTCCTAATGGATATGTACACATACGTGTGTACTCACATATATATATATACATATATATATATATCCACATATATATGTATTCTTATTATTAACAATGTAATAAGACTGTATAGTATGTTATAAAATTAGATGCATTAAGAAAAGTCTTTTTTAAGTGTTGTTAAAGTTACTTCACAATCCTGGTTCACGTTTTTTTTTTTAGTAAAAGTGATGACAGAAGCATCACTTACTGGGAGTTGGCTGACTTTGTGCTAGGCTGGGGATCAAGTGCTTTCCATGTATGCATTGTCTCAGTTATTGTTGTCAGCAATGCTATGGGATAAGAAGTAGTTTTGTCTCCTTTTGGTGGTCCAGGATCTGTCTGTCTGTTAGCCAACTGTTTCAGTGACACAGAGTTGAATGGAAGAACAGGGAGAAGAATGGCTGTTAGTTTGAAGAAAGAAGAGTGAAATAATCCCAAGGGTTAGGAGAGTGACTGGACTGCAGACATGCAGTCGGATTAGAGAACAGCAACAGTGCTCATTCCGTGTTAGAAGTATGCATCTCAGTTGTCTTTGGTCAGCACAGATCTCTGAAGGGTCCCCTCCCCCTTTGTCATTTTTAGCTGGAAGAATTTACTTAGGGAATAGATGGATGGATAGTTGGGTTTTTGTAGGATTGGAGCTTGGGCAATTGTTGGAATAAAAAGGTGGACAGGGAAGTGGAGAGAGTGTAGACAGGACTGTTTAGACTTGCTGGAGGCTGGGTAGCTTATAAAGAAAGGGTTGAATAGAGGGGGTGAAGCTGGTTTTCCATGAAGAGCCATTCTTCTCAACAAATGGTACTAGACCAACTGGGGAGCCATGTACACCAGGTGTTCTTAACTTTGGTCTACAATGGAAGACTTTATAATACACATGCACAGAAATTAACTTCAAATAAGCATAGGCCTAGATGGAAGAGGTAAGGCTGTAAACCCACAAAAAAGACAGGGGGGAAAAATTTAGTGATCTTGGAACTACACCCCCCCCCTCCAAAAGAAAGGGCAGGAAACAGTAGCTGATGGGCTTGTCATCGTAAAAATATTTAGAGCACGTGAAAAGTCATGTGTTGGCAAGGATGGAAATTGTAAGTCTCTGTTGCTGGTGGGAAGGAAAAAGGAATGCTGCTTTGAACAATTGAGCAGAGCTTTTAAAACAATGTAAATGTCGTGGCTGGAAAGATGGCTCAGCATTTAAGAGCACTGACTGCTCTCCCAAAGGTCCTGAGTTCAATTCCCAGCAACCATATGGTGGCTCATGACCATCTGTAATGGTATTTGGTGCCCTCTTCTTTTTCTTTTTTTTTGGGGGGGGGTGCCCTCTTCTGGTGTGTCTGAAGACAGCTACAGTGTACTCATATAAATAATATAAATACATCTTTAAAAAAATAATGTAAATACATGTCACATGGCCCACCCATTCCATTTCTAAGTATCTCTAGGACAAACCAAAGCATATAGTCACACGAGAACACATATTCTTAGCAGATTTATTGATAGCTAAGTATATCTAACTATCTGAGTGTCAATCACAAGTCTATGAATAAAAAAATTGTGTCCTATTTGCACAATGAAATATTGCTTAGCAATGAAAACTATTGATGTTCTCCACAGCATAAACAGACCTTAAAATGATTAGGCTTACTGAAAGAAGATAGACTAAAGGAAAGTATACTGTATGTTTTACTGTGTTTAAATCTAGAAAAATGTAAACTACTCTTTTGTGTCAGAAAGCAGATAGTGCTTACAGGGAGAAGGAGCAAGGAAAGGCTTTAGGAAACTTGGGTAACCATAGAAATGTTTGTCATCTTGAGTATGGTAATAGTAATGTTAATGCATTAAACTGTATGTGTGAAATCCATTAGTTTGTATAAATAAGTTAATACTTCAAAACTGTGAATGACAGGCTGGTTAGAATAGTTAGGAAAGGGAGAGGGAGAACGACAGGCTGGGTAGAATAGTTAGGAGAGAGAGAGGGAGAGAGAGAGGGAGAGGGAGAGAGGAGAGGTTTGTAGGTTTGTATATGTGTGTGAAGGGCTGAGGAGAGAATACAAGGGTATATATTGAGATCAAAGGACAACTTCCATATCAGTCTTTGTCTTCTACCTTTCTTTGAGAAAGGGTCTCTTTTCTGCTGTAACACCTGGCTGTACCAGGAGCTTCTAGGATGGCCTGCCATCTCCTGCCTGCCAATCTCAGGAGCACTGGGATTGCAGATACATAACAATATGCATCCAGCTTTTTTGTGGGTGCAAATTCAGGTCCTTGTGCTAATGGAACAAGCCATTGGGCCATTTCCTGAACCCCCACTTTTAAGTATAATCTTTATCTAATCCTTATTTAATTTTCTGTAAGTGTTTTTTTACTGCCATTGTTCTTTTCCTGTTAGATTTTTTTCAGGTTCTTGCATATGCTGTTTTATTTTGTTGGTAAGAATATGTTATTTTTATTAACAATGTGACTATAAAAAAAGGCTAACTTTAGTTGACACAATTTGGGGCTAAAATTTCTTTTTTAAAGAGATCTAAGTGTTGATTATATCCAATTTCTTTTTACATTTTTGTTTTCTTACTATACTTATTTACTTGGGAGAATGGGGTGGGGGCAGGGGGGAGTGTGCCATGGTGTTCATGTGGAAGTCATCTATTCTCTGTGGAGGTTGGTTTTCTCTTTTTCATCATATGAGATTAGGAGATTACACTCAGCTTGTTAGGCTTACTTGGCAGGAGCCTTTACCTGCTGAGCCATCATATCAGCCCATTGAAGCTAAAATTCTGTATATGCGTGCTTGTTGGAAAAGTTTTATTTTGGACATTTAGAATGTGCCACATTTGCTCTTGAAAGTATGTTTGCCTGAATGTTCTTGTCTTGGTACTGACCTCCACAGTTCACTGAGTGTGCAAATACAAGGTTTGCCCTCACAGATACTCTTTGGAGACATTTCTGTGGGAGACTCCTTATGTCATTTTCATCCTTGCCATAATGCCCTCTAATTTGTAATTTTTTTATGCTTCCTTCTCTTAAAAGTCATTAGCTATTTTTCTGCATAAGAAACTAGGCATAATTTCAAGGTTATTTTCTCTAACACTTCACAGACACTTAAGCTTTTTGGAGACATTTTTGTGGGATGACTCCTAATGTCATTACGGTCCTTGCCAAAATGCCCTGTAACCTCTAACTGTGAAAACTGAGGTTAACAAATGCTGTCTCAGTTCTCACACTGAGAGTTTACCTCCTTTTGTTGATATGAATGTGGCTAGTCTGTCTTCAGCTTTATAATCCTCCTGCCTCTGCTTCCTGAGTGCTGAAATTATAGATATTCACTACTGTTGGGTGATATACTACTACTGGGGATATGTGAATAAGCATCTCACTCCTGAACAGAGGAAGGATACTACTGAAGTCCATCCTAGTGAACCGGAATTTATTTGGGTTATATGCAGGGCAAGTATGCATGAGGAGTCACTTGCTTACAAGAGAAGAAATGATTCAGATACTGACATTACCAAAACCTACCCATGGGTGACAGTTCACAAAAACTGGAAACTTGGAATGGCATGCACAACCAGAGGGCAGTTCAACAAGGGTCTCTTTGGGTAGCTCATCTTGTCTGAGAGTATGATTCAGAAGTCCTTACTTCTTGTAAATGTGTGTGGTGGTGATGGGTGCCTAGTGAATCTTGTCAATTTCAGGAGCTTCCTGAAACCTCTGAGTTTCCCTGTAGTAGCTTTCCTTCCCATTTAGTGCACTTGTGCCTTAAGGATGCCTTCCCTCTATGATGGAATGTTACATTTCAAAAGAAATTGTTACACATTAGCCACCATGCCTAGATATTTGTCTTGAAAAGATTAATACTATTTATACTTTAATGATAGTGTTCATTTCAAAAAAGTATTTGAAGATTATAGACTGTGGAAAACTGGTGTCTTCCCTTTACCATGGGGATGAAAGAGAAGTTGTGGAAGTATCTGCCGCCGGGAAATGTTTTACATATTATCTATACCCTTTTTGTCTCTGATTTTTTTTCTTCTCTTAAATCACTGATACACACACACACATATATACTCATGAACTTAAAGCCTGACTTGCCATGTACCTTGGTTTCTGGACAAATAAGCTGGAAATGGGCCAGAAACTTCCTTCCTGCTGGCTATCCCTCATAGTATTGGAAGATGCATTGATGGAGAATTGTCAGTGAAAGTCTTATTCAAGTGTGTATCGTGTGTACAACAATACTGACCAGTCAGGCTGCAAGATGAGCTCATTGTTGCAGGGCTATTGTGAGGGTAACAAACTGCTTTCTGATTCAGTTGAATGCCTGTTTTATGGTTGGGAGATATCTCTGCCACTGTAAAATTGATGAAAATCCTGTGGCTGAGGTGAATTCTAAGCCCTAATGAGGAAGCAGATAGTGTTATTTTGCTAAATGACATAATGTGCCTGTCAAATTATGACATTAAAGTGAGTCCAGGATTGCCTTCTAAAGAACTATTTGTGCCTATACACTAGTGGTGATGTCAGTTTTGGTCAGAAAAGCTTTTTGCAGAAGTTGCTGGTAAGAGATTCACAAATGGCTAACCTACAGAGAATAAATGACTGTTGAATACCTAGTTATGAGTGGTAACTATATACAACCTCCAGGGCTCAGAAAATGTTGTGGGAAAAGGGGTGAGAAAAATGTAAGAGCCAGAGAAAAGTAGGGGGAGAGTGTAGAGTGCTGACTCCTGGGCATGCCATGGCATGGCTGCTTTTGAACTCACACAGTTGTGAGTACCTGTCAACACTGAGCCGTGGAAGGAGGATGATTTATACAGAATCAATAGTTCATGGAGATTCAATGGTATAGCTAGCTATTGGTAAGTTGTACGTCTTCCTATAATAGGCTACCATTGTGCTGCTATAAACAGCCCTAATGTGATTCTTTAAGTTAAAAAAAAACCTACAAGGCACCAACCACAGATAAGAAAGTGTGAAAACACCAGAGGATAAGTCCCTCAAAACAGGCATGAGCACATCATGGAGAACTGAAAGGAAGCCAAAGGCCAAAAGAGCAGTTAAAAAAAGGGAGAGAAAGCACAGCACATAGCAGAACAGTGGTAACTATCCAGGTAAACAAATAGACAAATTGCCCCTGTGTTTGCTTTCAAGTAAAAGCAACACCGGAAGAAAAAGTGTGTAATGGGGTTCTTGGGTGTTTTTTGAGGTTAAGATAATTCATTTTCTTTCCTTTTTATATTTTAATTCCGCTGGCCTCTGGTGTGTTTTCATTTTCCCCCAAAGATTTGGAGTACACTGTGTCAGTATATGTTTAAGTGCCTACTATAAGGCATTGTTCTTTAGCCAGGTGGTGAGTGTAAAAGCCTTTAATCCCAGTGAGTCCAGGATAGCCAGGGCTACACAGGAGAAAGTTTGTCGTGAAAAACAAACAAAAACAACAAAATAAAAAAGAAAAGGCATTGTTCTTTGGCACTGTGTTTTCAATTATAGCACTTCCATTTTTTTTTTATGATTTCTATTTCTTTGTAAAATTCTCACATGCTGTCTGCCTTTTCCATCGGAGCCTTTGCTGAATTCACACTGCTTTATGTTCCTTGGCTATTCCAAAATGTAGGTCATGGGTCTGGGCCTGATGCTTGTGTTGTTTTTACAAGGTGTGTTTTTATTGCTACCTTTAGTATATTTGCTAAATTTTTGTTCAAAGAGGTATGTGTTTTTTATAATAAAATACTGAGGAAAATAACTGGATATATTGACCTCAACTTCATGTCTATTTGTGGGAATTTCTCTACTAGAGTGGGGATTTGTGTCATTCTATTTAGTGTTTGGCTATGTTTACTACTGCTGTGGGCTACTGAATTTGACATTCATTGTTGCCATGGTAACCAAAGATTTCCCTTTTTTTTTTTCTTAGTAATCTTTGTTCCCTGTGAGTCTGCCTTTCTTTTTGTGCCTTTTCTCAAAATACCATTGTTGTCTAGCTTTCTCAGTTGTGTTCCATTGTTATTTGTATTTAGATTGATGTTGGTAGTAGAGGGTCAGGAGAGGTTTGTGATGTTCTAGTGAAGCCTCAGATTTGTGCAGAACCTGGTTCTAGGGATGTAGTCATCACAGGACTAAACAATACCCCCTTTGTTTTTCCATGACATTAGTGGGTATCCAGCAAGTGACTTTTAAACTATACTTAGATATTGCTGTGAGGTAGTACAGCTCTCCTAATTTGTTTTTGTGGTTTTTCTGTAGTTTTTACTTTTTATTTTGTGTTGTCCTGTTTTATAAGTGAGTTTTGTAAGTAACAAAATCTTTTCATTAATACTTTCTGTCATTTGGTACTTTAATACTTAATATGTGTCACACCTGTTCGGTAATCTTCCTTTCTCCCGTTTTGATGGTTTTTATGTTTAAATTCTGTTTTCATTTTGTACCAGTGTAGTGGATCTCTTGCTGGACTAATGGAATAACTAGTCACCCGTTCCTCATTCAAGAATGAAATCGTTTATGTATATAAAATACTGTTCACATTTAGTTTTAATGGTAGCATTAATTAGCAGTTTTCTATCTCTTTGGTAGTAGATTGTGGTATACCTATTCCTTTGGCCATAAAAGATTAATGGATCATGCTAGTTTTTTTTTAAAGTATTTCCTTAAAATATCCTCAGCCTAACCCAGGAGTTTACAACTGTAAACTTTATTTTTCCTGTGTTACTTATCTTGTATGAACCATGTTAAGCCAGGTGATTATTCAGGTTAAACTAAGCATATATTAAAAGAGTGAAAAACTACAAGGAGTAGAAGAAACTAATTTTTAAATTTTTACTGAAAGGGGAGAATTTCAACACTGTAAATAAAACTGTGACAAAGAAACAATAGTCATAATAGAATGTTTACTGAGAACTTTATGCAAAGGGATCAAGAAGATAAGAGTTGGATATTAAATATTTTGTCTACCATGTGTACTGGTCACTCTCTGTTGCTGTGGCAAGTGTTTGACAGATGCAGGGAAGAAATATTTATTGAGACCTGATTTCTAATGGTGACTGTAATATTTTTGTTTTTCAAGACAGCATTTCTTTGTATAACAGCCCTTTCTGTCCTGGAACTCACTCTCCCCCTCCCCCTCCCCCTCCAGTTTCCACTCCCCCTCCCTCCCTACCTCTGTGTGTGTGTGTGTGTGTGTGTGTGTGTGTGTGTACACTCTTGAGCACATGTACGTACATGTTCATGTTACTATGGGGATGGGTGTATGTGCTATGGAGGTTAGTGGCTAGGAGTCTAGGTGCCATCCACTTTTTTTAAGACAGGCTCTCCCACTGTTACCAACTTGCCTGGCTAGCAAGCCTCAGGGATCCACCTGTCTTTACCTCCCTAATGGTGCTGGGACTACAAGTGTAAATGTATCACACCTAACTTTTTTTTTTCTTTTGGAATAACTTTGGGTTTTCTTGTTTTATTTTATAGATTTATTTTTTATATATAGTGTTTTACCTGCATGTATATCTGCAGGCCAGAAGAGGGCACCAGATCTCATTATAAATGCTTATGAGCCACCATTTGGTTTCTGGGAATTGAACTCAGGGCCTCTGGAAGAGCAGTGTGCAGACACTGCTCTTAACTTCTGAGCCATCTCTCCAGCCCCAACACCTGGCTTTTTATGTGGGTTCTGGTTTTCGTGCTTTACTGTCTCTTCTGTTTCTTGTTTAGCTCTCAATCTATTGCTTTGTGCAGTTTTACACATCTTGTTTTCTGTGAGTTCCCTGAGAGTAAATTTGAATTTGGCCTCTATAATGTTGAGTACATAACATATTTCTATGATACTTCTCTAAATACATTGTCTGTAGTGATGGCTATTAGAAGCTAGTTTTCCAGGGAATTTTCAATTTGATGCATTTCAAATCTCAGTTGAACATAGTAAATAGATTTTATAATTAGCTTCCCTTTTCCTTCCTTTCTCTACACTCCCAGTTTTTGAGATAGGCTCTCCCCGTGTACTCCAGGCTGGCCTGGAGTTTGCTAGGTGTCCCAGGCCAGCTCAGTTTGTGATCTTCATAAGTTCTGGAGTCATAAGTGTTAGGCCACTATGCCTGGCTTTAGAATTGCCTTTAATGAAAGCTTACAGATGTTTGTGACAAAAAGTACTTGAAAAAATGTTTATGAAGTTGTGCTTTTCTATGCATCTTTTAAATTTTCATGTTCAAGGCTATAGCTGATACGGTATCTGTTTGTTATTCAGAATGATCATATTAAAATAGTTATTTGTAACCTGTGACACCCTCCACCCACCCACTCATGTGTAGCTCTGGCTAACCTGGGACTTGCCACGTAGACTCGATTGGCCAGAAATTGGCAGTTTCTGCCTGTAGACTACTAGGAGTAAAGAAAGACGTATACCATTACACTTGGCTTTTTTCTTTTTTCAGTGTTGTTAATTTATATTTGTTTACAAAGTATCTTCTTTCTTGATTACAATTTTTGTTTTACTTTTTAAAAGTGAGAAGATGCTGATAAAAACTAAAAAAATGATTCCACCCCTTCCTACTAGTAGAACATAAAATTTTAATATTTCCCGTGCATTCAACCTTTCCTTGTCTGTCTGTAAAAGGTGAGCTCCCAGCTAAGTTTCACTTCGTTCTTATGCTTGCTTTTCAGCTTCTCCTAAAAGGACATCAGTGCCCCAAGTACGTGCTTGAGGGAGAGCAATGAAGGCAAGTACCCAAGTTTTCATGACCTATGAATGAAAATAACTCAATGCCAAAAGCTTTGGCTACCATGTACAAAACAAAAAAGTTGGCAAGAGAAAGGAATAAAAAAAAATGTATATATAATTTAGAATGGCTTTGTGGAGGACCCTTTTAAATATTTGTTGAATTTTACAAAGCAATTTTCTACTTTATTTCTAATATTAATTCAAAGCAACTTGTTTTCTTAGTGTGCATTTACCAAATACTGTGTGCTAAGCAAAACTGTGGTAGAAAAATGAATTGTGGGAAATTCTAAGAATTGACTGAAATGACCAGAAATGTCTGGTGTGTTCATGGCTGCTTCTTACTCTTTTCTCCATATTTCATCTCTCTTCTGTCATGTCATTTTGCTCTTTTCCTTTTCCCATTTACTGTAAGAATGTGACACTTTAAAGATAATGAACAAAAGAAAAGCCAAATTCCTGTCTTATCAGAGTATAGCTAGCTTCTTGTATATGTAAAGCCGGGAATATAAATGTAATTTTGACTCTTTTCATAAACTAATTAACAGCTACTAACGAATTACTATTTTAGAGAAGAAAATGACAGAGCATTCAAAAGTGTTTTGAGATAACTGAGTTTCATGAGTGCTGACATTCTTACCATCAGCATTTGCAGTTATGGCAGTGTTATGTTATTGTCTTTGGTTATTTTGTTATCATACTTGGTTCACATACCTTGATCCGAGGACTTTAGAGATTTCTGTACACGGGCTGGAGGAGCCTTCACAATTTTGACCATGTTCTATGTGTGTGATGTCACAGTAAATAATAGCTGTTCCACTTGCCAGGTTACATCTATCAGAAGTGGGTAATCACAACTTACTGATCACAGCTTAGCTTGAGTGTATTTCGGGCTGCCTGCTCCACAAGCCTGTGCTAAGTAGCGTAATTAAAATAAGTCTTGCTCTTAGAAGTCTTGAGATACATTCTCTCATCTTTATAGCTGTGCCTAAGAGCCTTCCCTAGGGATGGCAGCATCTCTTTGTAGTCAACCATTTCAGCTTTAAAATACAAAAAAGCCAATGTACAAATACTAGTGAAACCTCACATGAAGTTAACTGACATTTGAAATGTACTATATTCTCCAAGTTTTTAGATAGGAAGCAGACAGATGGTTGATTAGCTCTCCATTCTGCCCAAAGAAAGGTGTGCTAAGTAGTCAATTCCTATAATACTTAATGTGTGAGATAAGTAGTAGTTCATTTAGTTCCTTAGTTACCTTAGTAACATTCTTTTATTCGCAGTATCTTTTAGTCGGACGGGGTAAACTGGCTTTATTTTATTTATAACAATAACCAGATCAGTTGTACAGTGTAGCTAATATAGTATAAAATGAGGAGGATCACAAACTACCTCCCGTCGCCCTTACTTTGATATCCTCCCGTATTCTCAGTCTCAGCAGCCCAGTATGAGAATAATTTGACAGACGTACACTGTCACTCGTGCTGGTTTGTTGATCACACAGCCTTTTAGCCTAAGATTAATACAATTCAGTAACTTAGTTTGCGAGGCAAACTTACGAGGGAAGGTCAGGATAATTAAACATGCATACTGTTGGCAAAAGTAGCCCATAGAATGTCCCAGAAAGTTGCACTAAATCTTAGCCAATAAGTTTTTTCTCTTTGTGGTCCCAAAGGGAGACTAACAAACCAATGTAAATGTAGACTTAGGAAAGGGGTAGGGGTGCAGGACACGGAGCTTCCCCACTCAAACAGCTGCTTTCAGTTGCCTCCTTCCGGAATGAAGAAACACATGGTGTTTAGAAAGTAGAAACGTACTGGTGAGAGATGAGCATTTTTAACCCCATCACTCTGTCTTTTTGAGTCATGAAGAGTCAGCAGATAAGGAAATAGGTTTGAAAGAATGGGGACCATGGAGCACAGGGCCAGTGTCCATGTCCTATGGTGAAAAGTCCTGAGAATAGTCACCCGGAATTGTGAGTGGATTTGTGTTTCCTGTCCCTCGGCATATGTTTAGCCCATGTTGACAGTGGGCTCATTTATGCTTTCTGTTTTGCCACTTGGTGGCAGCAGGACTCATACCACAGAACAGGAGCCTGCAGTGCTTAACTGGCAATGGCCGATTGTGTTCAGGTACTCATTGTAATGTAGGCATTTTTAAAGTCTTCTAAACAACAACAAAAATTGAGAGAAAATACGCAAAACCTCCTGCATCATGTTTTGTCCTCTGTAGTAACTTCTATGCATTTCTACAATTTTATATATTTGCACAAACTCAATAAAAATAAAACACTTTATTAAAAAAAGAGATCTGATCCCAGTCCATCCACCCCTTCCCTCTGCATGTGATTTCAGTAACCATGACAGCTATGCTCTTAGTTTCAGCTTCCTTTTCCTATGTTTAATACTGGCTTGTGGCAGCTATTTGGCCTTTAACCTTTTGTTTTTCTCTGTTGTTTGATTGCACCTATTTACTGTTCTACGTCTTTGTTTTTGAGTTTATATAAATAGATAGGAATCTTCTGTCAAGAATACTGTTGAAAGAATCTCTTTTCTGTTTTCTTGTTCTTTTTTTTTAAATCAGTGTCACTGTATGGCCCTGACTGGCTTAGAACTTGCTGTATATTTAGTGTAGATTGACCTTGAACTCTCCATCTTCCTGTGTTAGTCTCCTGAGAGCTAGAATTACAGGTACACAACACACACACACACACACACACACACACTCACTCACTCACTCACTCACTCACTCACACAGCCTCCTTCAAATCTCCCTTTTGACAGTTGCTATTGAGCAAAACTTTGTTCTCTCTGAAGAGTGACCTGTCTGAACTACTCATTTATTGGGGCCAAAAAGGGGTTTTGTTTTTTTGGGGTTTTTTTTTTGATTTATTTATTATTATATCTAATATCTAAGTACACTGTAGCTGTCTTCAGATACACCAGAAGAGGGCATCAGATCGAATTACAGATGGTTGTGAGCCACCATGTATGTGGTTGCTGGGATTTGAACTCAGGACCTTCGGAAGAGCAGTCGGTGCTCTTAACCACTGAGCCATCTCTCCAGCCCTGGTTTTTTTTTTTTTTTTTCCTTCAGCAAGAATTTAATTTACAAGATTTTTCTTTGCTTTGGCCTCCCAAAAGAACATACTCGTCACCTCTAATTACCATTGAGCTTGATGAATATAGATGGATGGTAGCAAAAGGTTTCGAATTTTTACTAAAATCCATGTAGATTGGGATATTTATCTCTCACTCTCCTCTGAATTTGCTGAGTTTCAGCATGTTGATACTCAGTCATGATTATAAAAAAAAAAAAAACAACAGAATTTAATTGCCTTAGAATGACTAAACATACATGATCTGTTCTCTTGGTTTTCTAAGCAGTGGCTAGTTGTCCTGCCTACTGCTAATAGGGAGTCTATTCCAAGATGGCCCCTTAGTATCCTTCTTTATATTGAAACTTGTAAAGGATCTTAAAAAAATGTTATTTTCATTTTCTGTGTCCTTGTTCTGGGCTTTTTATTTTAGAAAATAACATAACCATTATCTGAAAAATTATCTTTTAATCTTCTGATTAAAGATTGCTTAATTATAATACTGTTTGGCTAGCTGCATGGTTTTTTTGTTTGTTTTCTTTTAACTGTAGTGTTTCTATATTTCTGCATGGATATATGATACAAGGTTGTTTTCTTTTTTTTCTTTTTTTTTTCTTTTTCCTTCCTTTTTTTAACATTAGGTAGGCATGAAGCCTCCATCTCTCAGCTGCATGCATTGTCACTCTTGAAGCAAATGCCTACCTAATTTGACAGTCTCGGTGTGTTTAAAATTTTTTGAGTTTGCAAATAAGCTTATTAAGCTTACTGATGGAGCCTTCCGGCAGTGAACAGTTATATGAGGACCCTGATCCTGGAGGCAAATCCCAAGATGCAGAAGCCAGGAGGCAGACAGAGTCAGAACAAAAGTTATCTAAAATGACCCACAATGCTCTGGAGAACATTAATGTGATTGGCCAAGGCTTGAAGCATCTCTTCCAGCACCAGCGCAGGAGGTCTTCAGTGTCTCCACACGATGTGCAGCAGATTCAGACAGATCCAGAGCCTGAAGTGGATCTGGACAGTCAGAACGCATGTGCTGAGATTGATGGTGTCTCCACCCATCCCACAGCTCTGAATCGTGTTCTCCAGCAGATCCGAGTGCCACCCAAGATGAAGAGAGGGACAAGCTTGCATAGTAGGCGGGGCAAATCAGAAGCCCCAAAGGGAAGTCCCCAAATCAACAGGAAATCTGGCCAAGAGGTGGCAGCTGTAATACAGTCAGGTCGACCCAGGTCTTCATCCACAACTGATGCTCCTACCAGCTCTTCTGTGATGGAAATAGCTTGTGCTGCTGGTGTGTGTGTACCTGGAGAGGAGGCAACTGCAGAACGGGTAAGTCTGTTAGATTTCTGTTAACTTGCTGTTTTGACAGGCATGCACAAGCACACATATGACAAATGACCAATCTGATTTTTAAAGTAGTATTTTGGTTTTAGTTAGTTTTTTAAAAAATTTTATAAAATGGGTCTAGTGCTATGCACTTGTAATTCCAGTGCTTGGAAGGGGAAGGATCAAGAATTGACTGTGTTTGAAACCAAATATCTTTTAGGCCAGTGTATGCAATGTGAGACTATGTCTCAAAAAAAAAAAAAAAAAAAAAAAAAACGAAACAGAAAAGAATTCAGTTTTATTTGTACCAATGTGCAAAATATGTCTTTGACATGATGATAGAGATTGAATATGGTTAGAACAATCATGGGATGTTGATCATTGGAGGTTCTGCATTTTTGTTTTTCATGTTTGTGTGGAGGGGCATATCACAGAGAGTGTGTATATGCCAGAAAAGAACTGGCGGGCGTTTATGCTCTCCTTCTGTCATATGAGGTCCAGGAATTGAACTCAGGTCATCAGTCATCTCCTGGTGGAAATATCTCTTGTGGTTCAAGCCAGCCTCAAACTTACTGTGTAGCAGAGGGCAGCTTTGAGGGTCTAATCCTCCTGCTTTTACTTCCCAAGTCCTAGATTTTTGGTTTTGTTTGTTTGTTTGTTTGTTTTTGGTAGAGGGGTTGGGTGGGCCTTTCTGTTTGTTTTTCAGGACAGAGTTTGGCTATGTAGCCCTGGCTGTCCTGGAACTCACTCTGTAGACCAGGCTGGCCTCAAACTCAGAAATCTACATGCCTCTGCCTCTGGAGTGTTGAGATTAAAGGCGTACACCACTATCACTCAATCCAAGTGGTAGGATTTTTAACCCTGCATTACCATATCCAGTTGATCCAGTGCTGTGGATTAAACCCAGGTCCTTGTATTCTAGGCAAGCACTTTAACAACTCAACTACCCAGCCCAGTGGTTCTGGTTTCCCTTTTTGTTTACTGGGATCAATTTTTCCCTATTGAAAAACCGTTTTAACATACTCAAACTATTTGTTACAAATGTATTAAATTAGTTGTCTCATCTCCACATATGTCTGTAATACAGATGGGCAGAATAAACTTGGTCAGTTCACATCAGTTAGAGAATCATCTTTAAATGAGTTCACAAAAGCAATTTTTCTCAAAAGTGCTCTGTACTTAAAATTTAAAAACTAAATGTTTTGAACTCTAAAGAAATGTGCTCAGTGTAAAAAACTTTGAAAATGTAGAAAGGAAAAGAAGAATAAAAATAGCTCTTGACAAAATTTTAGTAGGATTTTTTTTTAATATAGTACTTGCGTTTGAAAAACAATTGAGGAAATTAAAAACCTTTTTTTCTCAGTATTATTAATTCTTAAAGTAGAACCAGAAACTCATTCAATAATGAGTTTTTTAAAACTGTAACTGTGATTTTTCTATATCACAATTTCACTATAAATTTTTACTGATTATATAATACTGTGATATACCTTGCTGTAATATTTTCGTTTATGCATTTTATATATTAGAGAATATGAAAATACATTACAATATAGTTGTCTTAAAAATAATCCTTGAAATTAAGAGTTAGGAGTGGACCTTATGGTATGTAATGATATTCAAAATGATAGCTGCTATTCATTTATTTGCTTATAATGTTGCAGGAAGTATGTTTAAACACATGTAAATTTCTCTTTGATGTTCAAACAGCCCTATACTTGGCTTTGATAGCTTGTTTTTTCATTGTTGTTGATGAGACAGCAGAAACATAGGAAGTTAAGTATGCTCATAGTTTCATAACTAACTTGTTTCACAACCAGAAAGTTTCAGAGCTTAAGTAATCTTTCTTATTTATTTATTTATTTATTTATTTGCGACAGATCTCACTGTGTAGCCCTGACTGGCCTGGAACTCACTGGAGAACAGGCTATCCTTGAACTCACAGAGGTCTACCTGCCTCTGCTTCCTGAGATTAAAGGTGTCTGACACCACACCCAGCCTTAGATGGGTATGTTTTCTAGCTACTGTATTCTGTGTACAAGAATGTCATAGTTTTTCTTTCTGTAATTTATAAAATTTATATATAATAAAATATTAGCAAATGGCATTTAGTTATGAAAATTTAGATGGTTTTATTTTAAACCCTTTGATTTTTTTAAATTGGCTGTTTTATAAAATTGGCTCAATTTTAATAGTTTGCATTTATAGTTCTCCTGCAATATTTTTGATAATTCTCTGATCCTTACCTATGAACACACAGAAAATGCTTTTGGGCTCTCTATATGGAGTTTATATGCACATATGCCCGCGTCCAATCTGGGTTCTAGAGTTGGGGGTTTGAACTCAGGTCCTCAAGGTTTCACAGAAAATATCCTCTACCCACTGAGCAATCTCTCCAGTCCTTCTACCAGAAATACCTTAGAACATACATGGCTGTGGCCACAGATAAGCTTATAAAGATTCAAAATGCTAACACTCGAACTTCAACAAAATGTCAATACTACCCATAGATCAGATTCTTTTGAGTATATATGTGGAGCCCCAAGGTCTATGTTGGATCTCTTAATCAACCAATCTTTTCTTATAACAAAGACTTCATTTTAAGATTTAATCTTAGCTAAGAGGCCCAAAAGCAGTACAAATACTTAGTTGCTCCCTGGAAAGCTAGGGCTATGTAAGTTAATTCTTTATACCTTACATAGAATAAGCAGAACTTCAGGAGACATAGAGAAAAAATTAATATACATAACTAAATTTAAATTTTTTAGCTTAGGAATAAAGGTCTGAGCAATGTGAGTGGAAAGCTAAATTAGTTTGATAATGTGATTGGAAATAGAGAAGTACTAAAATTTTCTGAAAGGGACTTGCATGTTGAAAATTAGAGATTCTTCCTTGAGGGAGATAAATTTTCCTCTTCTTAGTATTTCCTGGTTGCCCGTAGCTGTCTAGGGCTGAGATCCCTTCTATGTTAGTTATGTCCCTTGGTGTTCAGGGCTTGTCTGATAAGACTTCATGGGCCTGTAGCTTCTCTGACAGATCTTTACAATCTTCCTCCTCCTCTTCTGATATGATCCCTAAGCCTTAGGTACAGGAATTCTATTACAGATGTAATTTGTATTGGTCACAATGTGATCTCTTGTTTTCTGTATTTTGATTGGTTGTAGTTTTCTGTAATAATTTGTCTCTTACAAAAATGTGTTTCTTTGAGCGGGGAATGGTGGCACACACCTTTAATCCCAGCACTCGGGAGGCAGAGGCAGGCGGATTTCTGAGTTCGAGACCAGCCTGGTCTACAGAGTGAGTTCCAGGACAGCCAGGGCTACACAGAGAAACCCTGTCTCGAAAAAAGAAAAAGAAAAAAAAAAAGTGTGTTTCTTTAATGAGGAGTGAGAACTAAATCTATCTATAGATATAAGAACAGATATTTAGCATGTAGTTAGAAATTGGAAGAGCCCGCCTGATTGGTTATTTAATACCAAGTAGTTATCCCTGATATCATAGATAGCATAATAATACCATAAGTAGCATAATATAAGCAGGTTGTGTTTAGGAATAAAGTGTATGTAATATATATAGTATCAATAATTAACCATGAATTTGAGAGTAAAGGGGGGATATGTGGGAGGGATTAGAGGGAGGAAATGATATATTATACTAATATTATAATAAAAAACCGTTATAAGTAAATTTTGAAAATACAAGAGAGTTTTTTTTTCTAGTTTTATTCATAATGGAATAACACAGAAGAAAATCTAGCTAAGGTTTCAGAGAGCTTAGCTGTGAGGTGACGGTCATGAAGCACAATTGTTCCTATGGGTAAAGCCACTCTAAATTTCAGTTAGAAAGAAATGGTATATATGAAGATTGACACTGTAGGCCAAAAAGCCATTCTTCTAATATCTTGTTAGAATGCTGTCTGCACCCTGTGCTACGTGCTACAGTGTGATCACATAGTAAGTGCAGCAAGAATCTGTCCTTTACACTCTGCTGCTTTTATAAAATAGAAAGAAATCAAAGTTTCTGAGAACAAACTTAGAGGGACACGAAAAGGTCAATGCAAATCTTGGATCTTCTAAAGAAAAAAATTTGGAGTCATTGATCCTTGTTATTGAAGTTGAGAATTCACTATTTGTTTTAGAATTCTCTATTCTCTTTTCCCTTTTAGAGACAAAATTAAGAGATGTACTATTTTTATTAGGCTGTAGTTGGGTGCTCTTTGGGATTAACTACTATAATATATATATATTATATATTATTATATATATTATATACTATTATATTATAGTAGCTATACTATGTTATAGTAGTATATTCACTGCTATATTATATAATATATAAACAGTAAGTGTTTTGAGGGAGATATATGTGATAAGTTATTTCTTTGCCAGTGTAATGAGCCAGTTCAAGCCACATTATATTTTATTAAATTCAGGTTTATTGAGAAGTTTCTCAGGTTGTCCAGTTTACTGGCCCCAAGGACTGATCCAGGAAAGTCCAGGGGGAGAAGTGGGGAAAGGGAAGAGAAAGAGAGAAATGGCACCACACAGAGAGAGGGAGAAGGAGATGTGGGGTGTGGGAGGGACCCAAACTATCTGGATTATAGGGAAGAGCTGCTGGGGAAAAGACAGCCCCAGCCCATGGGCTGGGAAGTTCAGGGTTGGGGGCAGGGTATGCCAGGTAGGGACTGAGGAATGCTGGGAGAACCTGGAGGCCAGGTCGGCTTTGATATGTAAAATATGCACCCCAGTCTCTTGTCCCAGGGTTCAAAGCCAAACAGTACCTGTTAAAGAAATTGCTAGAATAGTATCAGTTAACCAATAAACTAATCTAGTAAACCAGTGTTTTGTGCAGGGAAAAAGTAGAAAGGGTGATTCCTGTTGCTGTCCACTAGGTGGGGTCCTAGGCCAGTACAGGAGGAGATGAGAAATAGGGAATGAGATTTAGGAATGAAGCATATGCTCTTGTAAATTGAATTGACTTGATTACTATAGCTGTGGAACAAATAGTAGAAGATGTAGAGTTTGACAATTGAAATGGGAAAAGGTAAGGAATTTTAAGCAATAAGATTTGCTTAGAAACCTTAAGGAAGTACTATTTATTTTCTCAATTAACATTGGAAAAATGCTGTGTAGTTTTTATAAACTCTAGCAAAGATCTTTATATTCTGTATATTTAATATTGTTTGGATTGTTGATACCTACAAGGGAATGTTTTATAGACAGTTAATAATACCGACTAGAAAAGTGGCCATAAATTAAAAATGAAAACATAATTTTGGTCTCTTACAACTGATCACCAAGTTAAGTAACTTTGGGATTGTTAGTCTTTAGCCCTTAGAGCTGGAGTGTGTAGTTACATCCTTTGTAGACAAATTTAAAATAATGTAATGTGAATGTGGTGAGGTCAGGGAGTTGGCTTAGTGGGCAGAAGCACTTGGCTGTACAAGCCAGACAACTTGAATTCAGATTCCAGAACCCACACAGAAAGCCAGTTGTGGTAGGGCACATGTGTAATTGCAGTGTTACTGTGGTGAGTCAGGAAATCACTGAGAGGCTTGCTGTTCAGTGTGTCCATGGTGGTCCCAGAAGACTTTGTTTATAGAGCTAGAGAGATGACTCAGCAGGTAGGAGCACTTGCTTTTTGCAGGGGACTCAGGTTTCCAGCACCCACTTCATAGGTCACAACCACCTGTCACTCCAGTTCCAGGAAATCTAACTCCATCTTCTGTCCTTCAAGAGCACAATACAAGTGAGTTACACAGAAATACATGCAGTCAGAATAGTCATACATAAAATCAAAATAAATCAATCCTTTTTTTAAAAAAGTCAATCTTTAATGTGGTTGTTTGATTGGAAGTAAAAGAAGGTGTTACTGACGTTGATAAATGAAAGACATGACAGTGGATATCAATGAAACCTAAAGAATCTTTAGGATATACCTGAGAAACTTACATTCCAATACATTGGAAAATATGAAAGAAATGAGTGAATTGCGCAAAGTTTAACATCATAGGTAGATTTGTTATATGTTTGTCTTTCAAATCTGAATCATATTTCTTATGTTCAGAAACAGCAAGGTTTTTTTTTTAAAGATTTATTTATTATTATACATAAGTACACTGTAGCTGACTTCACACGCACCAGAAGAGGGCATCAAATCTCATTACGGATGGTTGTGAGCCACCATGTGGTTGTTGGGATTTGAACTCAGGACCTTCAGAAGAGCAGTCAGTGCTCTTACCTGCTGAGCCATCTCACCAGCCCCAGAAACAGCAAGTTTTAGGATGAAGATTAATATAAAGCAAATTGGAGTCCATTCTTTAAGTTTTGAGCCATTCGTAGTAGTGCTTGCTTATAATCAATCCCAGCTCTGGGGAGGCTAGGCAAGAGGATCCAAGTTGGAAGTTGGCTCAGCTTCTATAGAGAGACCTTGCATGAAAACAAACAAAAAATTAAATTTAACCTATTATCCTTTATCTTAAAAAGTAGTCCTAGCCCGGTGTGGTGGCGCACGCCTTTAGTCCCAGCACTTGGGAGGCAGAAGCAGGTGTATTTCTGAGTTCGAGGCCAGCCTGGTCTACAAAGTGAGTTCCAGGACAGCCAGGGCTATACAGAGAAACCCTGTCTCAGTGGAAAAAAAAAAAAAAAAAAAAGTCCTATGCTTTAGGGTAAAGGGAACTCTAAAGGAATTTAACATGAATGTGGTTTCTGTTCACAGGGCCTTGGTCCTTTGTCATAACCTTGAGTTTTAAAAGCTAGAAGGAAAACTAGCTTCCCAAGGAGATCACCATTCTTATTATCTAGAACACTGGCAAGGCCTCACTTTAAAGAGACAAACAATGCTCAGACATTAAATATAAGACAATCTCTAGAATAAATTGTTTTCATTAGTGATCACAGCATAACTTTCTTAAGAAAAACAGGCAGCTTTGGCAAGTTGGCACAGAAGTGAACTTAGCAAAGTGTGTATTTCAGAAATTGACAAATATGTGTTAAAATTTTACTTGGTTGTTACATCAGCATGACCTTTGATCTCACTGGTCAATTTAAGCAGATAAGATTTCACTTTTGAACCTTGACATTTAAAAAGTCATAATTACTACACATTTTACATTAATGTATGCCTCTTGCTTTGTGTATAGGTAAGACTTTGAAAATATCTCTATAGTCTCCTGTCTCTGCCCACCCCCAGTCTCTCCAGAAGAGTGCTGGCATCCACCACATCTAGCCTCATGTGGGTTGTGAGGTTTGCAGCAGAGGCTTAAGTCTGCTGAGACATCTCCCTAGCTATAGAGTTACTTTTAATACTATAATTAAAATTTGAGTAGTGATGTTGTATATGCTTATGTTTCTAAAGAAATTAACAAAGGGTTATTTAGAATGTCTAAAATCTATCTTATTTACTGTGATAACCAGCTAAATAAGCAGTGTTTGTGAAGGTATTTATGCATTGTGAGTATGGGTGGGTGTGGAGAATTCATATGGAAATCTCATGACACAATACAACATTTTAGAGTTATACTAAGAAATGGTAATGAAGGCAAAATCCATACTTACGTAACCTTATTAATATGCCTTGACAATATTGACTTTTAACAGGCCATTCAATGATCAAGCTTTTCCTGATATAGTTGGTATATTATTTTGTAAGGTTGTTTACCTGCCCATAGCCTCTCTTAAAATTATGTAACTAGGGCCTGGAGACATGACTTAGGAGTTAGGAGCACTTGCTGCTGATACAGAGTAGTAAGTTCTGTAAAACATGGGCTGATGCAGCAGGGAGGGAGGGCCTTAGCAGGCCCATGCTGAGGCATCCCCTCTAAGGTACCAGCTGTACAATAGGGTTAGTATAAAATGAAGTTTATTTTGGAGCATGGGAAGTGGGGTTGAGAATGGAGTACAGGGGGAAAAAGAGAGGGGACAGAGAAGGACAGGGAGAGGGAGGGGGGAGAAGGAATTGGCCTGCCATGAATTCATGGAGAGAAGGGGGAAAGGACAAGAGAGGCCAGAGAGGGAGGCCAGAGAAAGAGAAAGGGATCAGAGAGGGAGAAAGGGAGGCCAGTCTTTTTATAGCAACCATGGCTGTTGCTAGGTAACTTATCAGTGCCTAGAAGAAATGTGTAACACAGGGGATCTAGGATTGGTTCCTAGCATCTACATGGCAGTTCACAACCATCCAAAGCTCCAATTCCAGGGAATCCAACACTGTCTTATTATCTCCACATGGAATTAGTCATACTCTTGATATACAGATGTATATGCAGGCAAAACCGAGTAAATAAATCTAAAAAAAAAATTTTTTTAATGAGTTAATTAGGATCTAGGGAAAAGTCAAACTTCTTCATGACCAGAGTGCTAGTAGAACGGTGGATAAGTTCTTGCTGCTTTTTCCATAGCACGGATAGTTTAATATTGGCTGGTTTTTATTGTGCATCTAGAGTAGACAGTATGTTCTAAGTTCAGAAGCTATGGAAGATCTTTAAAAGAAGTATATTGGCAAAAAATTAAATGAACTACAAACTAATTTTCCTAAAACGACAAAAAGGAAAATATTGATCTTAAGTAATTGACAAAAGGTTTGAGACATGATAGTTAGTTTATAAAAAGAAACTTAGATAAAATGGAAAACTCTGTTTCCAATTTGTTCTTCTATCTACAATCAAAAAGTCACAGTGAAATTGCCAGAAAGCCACTACTGCGTCCCCTCAAATGATGTGTATATGTAGAAAATAGACTATTGTTGGCTGATTTGTTTTTGTTCTTTATATCTAAATACTCAACCAACTGCACTACAATATATAATCAATGGGATGGGGGGGGGACACCTCAACTTCCATGATTTTTTATTTGTTTTGTTTTTGTTTTTTTGAGACAGGATTTCTCTGTGTAGCCTGGCTGTCCTGGAACTCACTTTGTAGACCAGGCTGGCCTCCAACTCAGAAATCCGCCTGCCTCTGCCTCCCAAGTGCTGGGATTAAAGGCATGCGCCACCACTGCCTGGCTTCCATGATTTTTTAAGCCTTCACCCTTTATACTTCAATTTTTGTTTATGGTAGGTATGTACAAGAAAAACTTCTATGTGTATAATTTGTAACTAAGCATAAAAGTTTTAGAGATATTTGAATTGGCAAGTAAGTAAATTTCAGTCTATAGAGATAAGACTTTTATCTCTCCCTTTTGAGTATTAAACATCATACATAGAATCCTACCTGTAAGACTAAGATTGTACTGGCTAGTTTTATGTAAACTTACCACATGCTAGTCATTTTTAGAAGAGAGAACCTCAATTGAGTAGATGCTTCTACCAGATTGGCCTGTAGGCAAGCTTGTGGTCAATTTAATTAATTGCTGATTGATAAGTATTGGAGGGTCCAGCCAGTTTTGTACGGTGCCACTCCTAGGCTGATGGTTCTGGCATGTATAAGAAAGTGTGTTAAGCAAGCCATGGGGAACAAGCCAGTATTTCTCCATAGTCTCTGTATTAGTCAGGTTTCTCAAGAGTCACAGAACTTATGGAATGTCTTAATATAATTAAGAGAATTTGTTGTGATTGTGAGGTAGTCCAACCACCCCAACAATGTACCCCAACTGTGAGTGGGAAATAGATTCCAACAGATGTGTTGGCAAGTAAATGCAAGCAGGTGAAGAAGAGCGAATCTTCCTTCTCCAATGTCCTTGTGTAGGTCTCCAGCAAAAGGTGTGGCCCAGATTAAAGGTGTATACTACCACACCTGGATCTGGGACTTGTTTTGTCCTAGGCAGACCTTGAATTCACAGATCTCCTTCCCTTGTTTCCTGGGGTTAAAGGCATGTACTACCTTGCCTGGGCCTAAGCTTTTCGTAGCCACTATGCCTCAAGATCTCAATGCTAAGATCCAGGTCAGAA
Organism: Mus musculus; assembly: GCF_000001635.26. Lineage (NCBI taxonomy): Eukaryota > Metazoa > Chordata > Mammalia > Rodentia > Muridae > Mus > Mus musculus. The sequence goes on along the minus strand of NC_000072.6, from coordinate 116,123,884 downwards.
ACTTGTGTCTTCCAGATTCAAGATCTGGATCACAGGTGAGCCCTCCAATTCTGGATTGTAGTTCATTCCATATATAATCAAGTTGACAACCAAGAATAGCCATTACAATCTACCCCTTGTCAACCTGACACAAATAATATTTCATGTCCACATGCAACAATAACAAGGTCATCATGAATACGCTTAACATAATATAACTATTCCTTGTACAATCACAAATGCATTTATAAATTTACAATGAGGCAATGTCCTTTGGAAACATTCTTTTAGTGTCTCAACATAAATACCAATTAATGTTAAAGAAATTGGAAGAAAGCACAAAAAGCTTATACTATACAAATGTGTTCTTAACAAAATAAAACAGAAGCATTTATATTACTTTAAAATCCTCATTTCTGCAATTGGTCACGTGGCCTTAGATGGTATTTATAACTACCTTCCTCTATTACTCATTCTGTATTTCCTCCACTCTCTGCAAGTACCTCAGCAGGTCTTGGCTCTTTTCCTGGAGGAGTGATCCATGCCTTCATTCCTGATGGATCTGTGTCCTTTGTCATCATGCTTGGATTAGGGTTGTAGTTTCCCATGGACTTTAATCACAGAACATGGTAGTACTAAACAACACCCTAAGGGATCTCCTGCACTCTAGACACAATCCTACTTACCTCCAGTGTGAAGAGGCAGTCCAGTTTCCCCATGGTAATCTGGATCTATCACCCCTCCTAACACTGATATTCCTTTCTTATCCTGTTGGTTTAAGGACATAGAAGCCCAGCCCAGGGGGAAGTCTGAGCTTCCGGTTCAATAGAATGTTTGTTGTGGCTGCTGGTAGGAGCACTCCCTTTTCTGGAACCAAAACTTCTAGGCAAGCAGAACCTAGGGTTGTGGGGACAGGAAGTGAAGATTTTTCTAGAGGATCACTAGGAGTGATAGTAAGTAGAACTATTCCCTTTTCCACACCTTGATTCCTGGACCCATGAATCCTGGCTATGGGAGAAACTGTACTTTATATTGAATGCTGATTCAAAGCATATACTGCCTTCTGAAGAACACTGCCCCAGCCCTCCATTGCTGCTGCCACCTAATTAGTGCTGTAACTGTGTCTTCAAGCAGAGTGTTCTTGTTTTGGTTTTTTCGAGACAGGGTTTCTCTGTGTAGCCCTGGCTGTCCTGGAACTCACTCTGTCGACCAGGCCGGCCTCGAACTCAGAAACCCACCTGCCTCTGCCTCCCGAGTGCTGAGATTAAAGGCGTGTGCCACCACTACCTGGCCATAACTGTGTCTACAAAAGGCCATTCCATCTTTCTGTCAGACCAGTTGCTTCAGGATGGTAGAGAAGGAACATACATGGTAAGGCCAGTGGGTTCTATGATCATGGGCCCACTGTTGCACTTTTCTGGCTGTGAAATGAGTTCCTTGGTCAGAAGCAATACTATGTGGAATACCAGGACAATGGATAAGGGATTTTGTGAGCCCACAGATGGTGGCTTTGGTAGAAGCATTACGTGCAAGAAAGGCAAATCCATAACCAGAATAAGTATCTACTGCAGTAAGAACAAAATGTTATCCTTTCCACATAGGAAGTGGTCCAATGTAATTAACTTGCCACCAGGTTGCTGGCTGGTCACCTTGAGGAATGGTGCCATATCTGGGGCTCAGTGTTGGTTTCTGCTGTTGGCAGATCTGGTATTCAATAGCAGCTGTAGGCAGGTCAGCCTTGGTGAGTGGAAGTCCGTATTGTTGAGCCCAAGCATAACCTCCATTTCTGTACCATGGCCACTTTGTTCATGTGCCCATTGAGCAGTGACAGGGATGGCTGGGGAAAAAGGCTGACTGTCCACAGAACGGGTCGTCTTATCCACTTGATTACTGAACTCCTCCTCACCCGAAGTCACCTTTTGGTGAGCATTTACATGGGACACAAATATCTTCACATCCTTTACCCTTTGTAGAGATCTATTCACATACTTTTTCCCCAGATGTCTTTCTCACCAATTTTCCAATTGTGATCTTTCCAAGTCCCTGACCATCCAGCCAATCCATTGTCTACAGCCCGAGTCAGTGAACAGTCGTACATCTGGCCAGTTCTTTCTCCAAACAAACTGTAATACCATGTGTACTGCCTGAAGTTCTGCCCACTGTGAAGATTTTCTTTCACCTGTATCTTTCAGGATTGTCCCAGAAAGGGGATTAATGCTTCAGCTGTTCACTTCTGCTTGGTGCCTGCATAATGTGCAGAGCCATCGGTAAACCAGGTTCTAGTCTTCTCTTCTTCAATCAGCTGACCATAGGAAACATCCCATGAGGCTATAGGCTCACGCTTGGCAGCAGATGACATTGTAGCAGGAGTAGAAACTATAGGGATTTGAGCAACTTCTTTATGTAACTTGCTTGTACCTTCAGGACCTACTCAGGTCCTATCATGTATATACCACTTCCATTTGATAATAAACTGCTGCTGTACCAACTCCTGTCCTACGGTTTTTTTTTTTTTAAGATTTATTTATTATTATACATAAGTACACTGGAGCTGTCTTCAAACACACCAGAAGAGGGTGTCAGATCTCATTATGGGTGGTTGTGAGCCACCATGTGGTTGCTGGGATTTGAACTCATGACCTTCTGAAGAGCAGTCAGTGCTCTTTACTGCTGTGAATAGACGACACCATGACCAAGGCAAGTCTTATAAAAGACAACATTTCATTGGGGCTGGCTTATAGGTTCAGAGGTTCAGCCCATTATCATCAAAGTGGGAGTATAGCATCTAGACAGGCATGGTACAGGCAGAACTGAGAGTTCTATATCTTCATGTGAAGGCTGCTAGTAGAAGACTCACTTCCAGGTAGTTAGGATTAGGGTCTTAAAGCCCACACCCATAGTGACACACTTACTCCAACAAGGCCACACCTCTTAATATGTCACTTCCTGAGCCAAAGATATACAAACTAACAAAGCCACTGCTTTGTTGGATGAATGCAGTACTCTAACAGAAGATCATTCCCACCTTCTCTACATGCATCTGATTTCTAAAACTTCAGTTAAATGGAAACCTATTAGAACATGCATAACTCTTTAGAGCTCACATGGTTTATTAATTTAAAAAAAACACACATAATTTGTAAGACCACTATGCAAATAGATGTTGAAACAACCTTTTTATAGCCATAGGATAGAACAACTTGCAGGTTTCATTTCTTTCCTTCCACTATGGGCTTCTACTATTGAAGTCAAATGGTCATGTTTGGTGGTAAGGACCTTTATCTGATGAGCCAGTTTATCAGCTTACAACTATATGTTCTTCTAGGCTGAGATATCCAAGTTTCCTAGTCCAAATAAGTTACTTTTCTCACTGCTATAAAAAAATACTTATCAAAAACTACTAAAGGGGAAAAGGATATACTTGGGCTCACAGTTTTGCAGTGGTCAGTCCATGTTTGCTTTGCCTTGTATGCATAGGTAGAGTGTCATGGCTGCAGGAGCATGTGGTAAAAGAGCTTTTTATATAGGAAGCTGAAAGTATAACTAGATAGGAGGGGCTTAGGGTTATAATACTCCTCAAAGGCTTGTTCTCTATGACCTGTTTCCTTCATCTCCTAAAGTTTCCCACAGTCTTTTATAATATTCCATTATCTAGGCAGTAAACATCCCAAACACAAGTCTGTAGGAAACATTTCATATTGAAATCATAGCCTGCTCCATGGAGCTGTTCTCTTTTTGTGGTGATACAAAGCACAAGAAATGGGTGTGTACATGGGTTTGTTAGGTCAGTTTGACTGTCTATGACAAAACATTTCTCCATAATACAATGCTGTTCAATCTTCATTTTCCTTAGATGTCATAAACTCATTAGATTAATGATTCTTTTAGAAATAAAAGGTGTCCTCTGAACTTGATTCACTTTCTTGTCATGTAGAAGAGCACTAGTACTGTTTTCTATTGTCAGGAGGATGGCTTTGTGAGCCTGGGAATAAAGGTTTTCTCTGAGCCGATTAGAGCTAAGGCGAATGTAGGTCACAGTGTCACCTGTTTTGGATCTGCATGCTGCTGACGATATTTGAGTCTTTGTATTTTGCCCATGCTTTTTATGCCAGTGGACTTGCTGCACCAGAGAAGAGATTTATAGATTGGCAAGCAAATTCATAACAACTTTGACTTGTTTTTATTGTTACAAGGATTTTTAGCTCGTGTATCTCATTAAATAAAACCAATACAGTAAATTAGTTATCACATTTAGATATATGACTCACATCTAGTGTGTCTAAGTAAATTTTTTGAGTAATTTTTTTTTTTACTGCTTTAGTGGAAGAAAATTAAATAAGAAAAAAAATTAAGTACTTTTGGAAACCCCTTCCAGACCCTCCCCCAAATCTTGTAAAAGGTAGTGCAATTCAGAGGAAAAGATCAAAAGTCATTATACTTGTGTATTTATGAATGGTTTAAGCATTCTTTTTTCTGTAAACACTGTCTTTATCTCTTTCCTTTAAGATTTACACACTGTTTTTTCTTTCTTTGTCTTAGTTTGTATCTTGCATCATTCAGTGTGAATGGTGCCACACTTCTATATTATTCTAGTACCATTTGAAGAGTCAGATGAAGTTGTGAAAAGCTTTGACAGAGGAAAACTGAACTGTGGCCCTAAGACCGGTGATGCAGGTTGGCCACAGGGACAGTTGTCCCTGTGGGCAACCTGCATCACCTGACTGTCCTGAAACTCACTCTGTAGACCAAGCTGGCCTTGAACTCAGAAATCCACCTGCCTCTGCCTCCTAAGTGCTGGGATTAAAGGTGTACACCCTATTGCCCATCCTGACTTTATTTTTAAAGCAACATATTCTTATTTTATAAATTTGTTTTCTTTTGTCTTTTGGGAATATTTTCTTTTGCTTCCTGTAATGTGTTTGTCTCCCCTTCTTAACCCATGTTTTAGTCTTCCATTGTTTGAAACCTGCCTCAAATATCTAGTCAGTCATGGTTTTCTCCTCACACCTGAGAGATCCATCAGTTAACACTGAGAGACTCAGTGATTTTCACTACTGAAAGTGTGAAATGTGTAGCCATAAGAAGTGCAAAACACTCTCTGAGACAGGATTTTTTCTGTATAAGAACCCTGGCTGGCCTGGAATTCTCTTCAGACCAGAGATCCACTTGCCACTGCCTCTAGAATGCTGGGGCCAAAGTCATGCTGCACCATACCTGGCTAAAATACTAAGTCAGTTGTACAGTTGGAAATTAGCACTTTACCTGCTGAGCTATCTCCTCAGCCTGAGTTAATCAATCTTTAAAGTGTATAATATGCTAAAATTTTCACTGGGCCTGTCGTGTTAGCAAATGTCATTAATTCCAGTGCCCGGGAGGCAGAGACAGACAGATCTCTGGATTTGAGGGCAGGCTGGTCTACAGAGCAAGTTTCAGGACAGCCAGGACTGCACAGAGAAACTCTGTCTCAAAAAAAAAGCACACACAAGGGCTGGAGAGATGGCTCAGCGGTTCAGAGCACTGACTGCTCTTCTAGAGGTCCTGAGTTTAATTCCCAGCAACCACATGGTGGCTCACTACCATCTTTAATGGGATCTGATGCCTTCTTCTGGTGTGTCTGAAGACAGCGACAGTGTACTCATATACATAAAATAAATAGATAAATGGGGGAAAAAAGCTCACACAAATGCTGATTCTTCAGAGTTTGCCATGAGAGATCCATTAGATGGTGTATTTTTGGTGAGAACCTGTATGATAATAGATTTTGTTATGGCATAATTAGACCAATTTTTTGTTTTGTTTTGTTTTCAGACCCTTAAGTTTTATCATCTATAGGTCCTTTCTTGTTTTTTCTTCATTTAACCCTTCACCTTTGTGTTTGAGTGGCTGCTGTAATGGGCCTGGATGCTTGTGCTCTAGAAGACCAGGAGAGACATTGAAAGTCCCAGTTTGTGGTTCAATTCCATTGTCCTTACTTTAGCCCTCAGCAGGATTAGAGTCAGCCCAGCATCCTTCTGGTTGGTTGATTCAGTCTCATTACAGTGCAGAGCCCTGACCATTAGGCTTAGTGTGTATTAAAATATTGAGTTGGTATGTTTAACCATTTGAATCAGCCCTGCTTTTAAAGCAGCCTCATGTGTTCCCAGTCCTCAACACAGGATTGTAGTTTGGGAACAGTTGGCCGGCTTCTTGTTGTTTTCCACTGTAGCACCTGCTACGTATCTATCTGACTCAAAAAAGCTGAAAGCAAGGTTTATTGTTTCACTATGTACATTCATTTCGTCTTCCCAAGTTTTGTTGACTTCTCTTGTTTATTGCTATCTCCTTTCCAGTCTGCTTTGCCTTGTAAGTTTATACCTTTCACTAATCAATATTAGTAATAATCGAAATAATCTGAGCAGTCCTATGTTTAGTCCAGTACTTTCCACTTAAGGAAAAAAGTCTGTCTTTTCTTTCTTTTTTTTCTTTTTTCTTTTTTCTTTTTCTCTTTCTTTCTTTCTTTCTTCTTTTTTTTTTTTTTAAATTTTAAACAGGGTCTCTGTACATAAGTTCTGGCTGGCTGTCCTGAAACTCATTGGGTAAACCAGGCTGGCCTCAGACTCACAGAAATCTGGCCACCTCTGCCTCCCAGGTGCTTGGATTTAAAGGTGTGCACCCCCCGCCATAATTAGCTTTAAAGGACTCTGACACAAGCTTGTTCTTTCATTTCTTCTAGCAGCTACAACAGTATTTCTAGATAACTTGTTGATTATCTTCTTTCTACTAAAGAACTAAACTTGAATTCTCTTTGGTCTAGCATATAACAGAATATCTTACATTTTGATTGGGAATATTAAGTCATGGTTTTATATATACATATATTTTAAGATTTATTTATTTATTTATTTATTTTATGTATATGAGTACACTGTAGCTGTACAGATGGTTGTGAGCCTTCATGTGGTTGTTGGGAATTAAATTTAGGACCTCTGCTGTTGCCAGTCAACCTCGCTTGCTCCAGTCAGCCCTGCTCGCTCAGGCCTAAAGATTTATTTATTATTATTAATAAGTACACTGTTGCTGTCTTCAGGCACACCAGAAGAGGGCACCAGATCTCATTGTGGGTGGTTGTTAGTCACCATGTGGTTGCTGGGATTTGAAAATGTAAGATATTCTGTTATATGCTAGACGAAAGAGAAGAGAATTCAAGTGTAGTTCTGTAGTAGAAAGAAGGTGGTGCTTCGGAAGAGCACTCAGTGCTCTTACCCGCTAAGCCGTCTCTCCAGCCCAAGTCTTGGTTTTCTCAATCTTGGCTTGGTGAAAGAAGAACTAGAGGTTTTCTTTTGAGCAGTGTTCTTTCTTCTTGTCACTAGAGCTGTTTCTGTGTTTTCTTCCTTAGGTCTGGCTTTTATTATATCTTATACTGTGAACCATATAAAATTGTCAGTAGTTAAGCTGTTTGGGCCTACAAAAATAAATTTTATGTGATCAGCTTTAAGAGTTAAATAGCTTAGCAGCCAAGTTAATAGACTACTCTGTCTAGTGTAGAAATTCATTCAGATCATTCACAGGAATATTCTAGTAGGAGGAAAGGTTGAGACAAATGGGAATTCTTTTTTTTTTTTTTTTTAAGATTTATTTATTTATTATATGTAATAAGTACACTGTAGCTGTCTTCCGACACTCCAGGAGAGTCAGATCTCATTACAGGTGGTTGTGAGCCACCATGTGGTTGCTGGGATTTGAACTCCGGACCTTCGGAAGAGCAGTCGGGTGCTCTTACCCACTGAGCCATCTCACCAGCCCCAAATGGGAATTCTTAATGTTAAGGAGGGGAAAGTTGTAATCCTCACTGAGTATAAAGCTATCTAAGCTAGAGCCATGTTAGAGTCCTGTGTGCAGCAGAAGCTGCCCAGTGCCTGACAATGTGGCCACGGCACCATATCCCTTAATATTGGCTGCTAGGCTTATATACGATTTGAGCAAATATCAAGGTAGCTGAAATCATAGTATTACTTTGTTTATTCTGTATTCAGTTTTCTTTTGAATGCCACCCTGCCCTATTTATTATAAAATAATCTGCATAGATTTTTTTTACTTGCATGTCTACCAGTGTACCATATGTTATGAATTGCGATGTGAGTGATGGAACAGTGCGCTGATCTATCGTTCTATCCCTTATGTGATTTTCTTTAGCAATAGAGCTTTAAAGTGTTTTGTTTGTTTGTTTGTTTGTTTGTTTTGTAGAAGTAAAACACACACTAGTAAATGGACAATTATCTGAGTTACATTGTTTCTTTTGTTTTTTGAGACATGGTTTCTCTTTGTAGCTCTGGCTAGCCTAAACTCATCATGTAGACTAGGGTGGCCTTGAATTTAGAGATCTTCCTGCTGCCTCCTGAGTACTACTAGGATTAAAGGGAAGTGCAGTTATATCCAGCTAAGTTATGTTGTTTTTAAGGACTTGAATTATTTGGGGTCTTGTTAAGATAGAATGTAAGAATTAAGAATGTGTATTGTAATTGCAAAGTAATCAGTCAAAGACACAATGAATAAGACTGCTTAATCAAAAAGAATTTAAGAGAAAAACAGATATGCTGGGTATGGTGGTGTATGGCTACAGTCCTTGTACTCTACTGAAGCTGGAACAGTATGATTGCCAGATATTCATTGCCAGCCTGGACTATGTAGCCAGACTGTCAAATTGAGAAGAAGGATAAGGAGGAAGAGAGGAAAACAGAGAAGAGAGGAGGCAAGGAGGGAGAACAAAGCTAACTGATGTATAGGAAATATGCATCAGTTGTCCCTTGATATTTGAAGGGGGAATTGGTTCCAGTTCCATCATTTCAGGGACACTAAATTTAAAGATGTTCAGGTCCCTTACATAAATGGTATATAGTATTTGCATACAGCTTATAACCTTAGTATTGATTCCTTTCTGCTTTCTTACAATATCTAGCACAGTGTAGATGCTGTATAAATAGTTGGTACTTTGGTATTGTGTGGCTAATAATGGAAGGAAGTTTATGTCTCAAGAAATTAGAATCTATTGCTTGATTAAACAGATAAGGACTGGTAGGTACTATGTAAACACTACCCAAAGAGAATCCATACAAATAGCACAGAATCAAACAAGCTAGACTTTAAGGAAAGAAATACAGGCTAAGTGTGGTAGTGCCTTTAATTCCAGCACTCAGGAGGCAGGGGCTGGTGGTTCTCTGTGAGTTCGAGGCCAGCCTGATCTACAAAGCAAGTTCCAGGACAGTGAGGGCTGTTACAGAGAAACGCAGTCTCTAAATAAATGTCACTAAAGATATAGAACAAGCTTAAAATGCCAAAATGGCAGATCATTGCCCAAACTGTAACCATTTTCATGTGGTGTTTGGGGAAATTCTTGTGGCCAGTTTTGTCATTTGCCACTCTGGAGATGTTTCTGTGGTATAGAGGGATAGTTTTTTTTGTGTGTGTGTGTGTGTCATTAACTGTGATAGTGTTCATATTTAATATGTTGTGTGTCACAAGCAGTTGCAAAGGAGTACTGTGAAGAGTCTCAAGCATAATAACTTTAATGTTGTACCTAATCTTTAATAATTATTATCCTTTTAAAAATGCTAAGTATAAAAAGAAAATTTAGGTGATGACTAAGAAGCTGATTATTGTTTATTTTTTGACACAAGATCTCACTCTGTAGCCCAGAGTGCCTTTGAATCCACTGTGTAGTCCAGGCTAACCTCACATTTGCTGCAATCCTCCTGCCTTAGCCTCCCAAGTGCTGAGAAATGTATTATGACTGTATATGTGTATACGTGTGTGAGTGCTGTCGTTTATACTCGTACATGTGGAAGCCGAAGGTTGACAGCAGCTGTCACATTTAATTTGCTGTCTACCTTGTTATTTTGCATTATTTAGTGTGTGTGTGTGTGTGTGTGTGTGTGTGTGTGTGTGTTTGTATGCATGTGTGTGCCTATGCATACATGCTTAAATAACCATGGCACATGTATTTCACAGTGCACATGTAGAAGTTAGAGGACAACTTATGGCGGTTGGTTCTCTTTTTACTATATGGATTTTGGAGATAGAAGTTAGGTCTTTGAGTTTGGTGGTAAGCACCTTTACTGACTGAGCTATCTCCAAAGTCCTTTTTGGTTTTTGACAGTTATACTTATTTTTCATATCAGATAGCTCATAGGTCATTTCTTTGCGGATTTTGTTTTGTTCCTATAGTTGAGTAATGTTTCCCCCTTCTCTTCTAGGGATTTTGCTATATTGTGCAAATTTGCCTCAAATTTCTGGGCTCACCTTCATATACCTTATAATTCCTTTGCTGGGATTTGAGAATTTGTAGAGATAGACAACTTTCCCAATCTTTGTGTTCTGACTTTTTGCATAGAAGTGTTTTTTCCAAATGGTTATGAGCCACTGTTTAGGTGCTGGGGACTGAACTCAGGTCTTCTACAAGAGCAGCCAATGCTTTTAACCACATCACTCCAACCCACAAACTGCTCATTTTTAATTTGTACGGGAGGCATCCTTAATGCATGAGAAACCAAGTGAAAGTAGAAAGTCAAGTAGCTCATATATAGTGTGAGAACTATATGCACTTGTATCAGTTTTCCAGACATCTCTGTGAGTTAAGAAGCAGCAGAAATAATGAGAAGCTGAAATGGATGAGGTTTCAGGAAAAACTAAGTTGTAGTTTTGGTCCTATCTTAGTATCAGCCATGAAGAAAAGCTGGCTCATGCAGGCTTGTATAGGAAGTGTTGTCTGTAGGAGCAGAAATGTGGGAAAACTCTAAAGGTCATTCAGAGTGGCTAGGTAGACTGCTCTTTGCCCATGCTGTGAGATATTTGACAGCAACAGAAAATGGTATATGGAAAATATGTAGGCCATATGTACTGAGAATAGCTTAGGAGTAAATTATTGGATTTTTAATTTTCAACATTTTATTTTGTATTTTAATTGACAAAATTAAACATTTTATCATATGCAGTGGTATTTTGATATATGTATATATGCACATATTGTGGAATAGATGAAGTAAGCTTATTATCATGGATATTACCACAGCTATATTTTTTATAGAAAGAACACTTAAAATTTGTTTTACAGAAAAATAATTATTGTTACTAATTTTAGGCACCATATTTTATTATATAACAGATTTCTTATCTAACTAAATTTTTTTATTTTGTGGCCAACATCTCCCCAGTTAATTCAGCATATTGAATTTTTTTAGAAAGGAGTTTGAAACCAGTTAGGAGGCTGAGGCAAGAAGGTAAAGAGGTCTAGGACAGCCTGATCTACGTGAGAAGAACCAGGGGATGGGAGGGTTGGAGAAGATACAGTATAAGCTGGATTAGAAAGCCAAACCAACAAATTTGTGACTACAGTAAAATTATGTTTTTGTAAGTACATATGTACACAAATTCATAATAAAGGATGTGGATTACAATGATTATAACAGCTAAGTACTCAAAAATTAATTGCAGATTTAAAAAAAATAAAAGCTCCCAATGGAAATTTATCAACTTACTACAATATTCTAATTGGTTTATGAATGAGTTTATCTTGATTAAAGGCATGTGCAACCATGCCCAGCATCAAACATTGCTTTTATTTAAAATAAATAAATAATAACCCTCAAGAGACTGGAGGCCCCAGGGAGTTTAGAGGTCAGGTGGGGTGGGGGATGGAAGCATCCACGTGGAGTTGGGGTGGAATGGGGAGGAGGTGTGGGATGGGAAGGGATGGGGAATGAAATATGGAAAGTAAAAAATGAATTACAAATAAAATTAAATTTAAAAAAAGCCAAATGTTTCAATGTATCTTAAATAACATGTAGAGATCAACATAAAAACTTGACCTGGTGGTGGCACACGCCTTTAATCCCAGCACTTGGGAGGCAGAGGCAGGCGGATTTCTGAATTCCAGGCCAGCCTGGTCTACAAAGTGAGTTCCAGGACAGCCAGGACAGCCAGAAACCCTGTCTCGAAGAACAAAAAACAAAAAACAAAAAAACAAAAAAAGAACTAACTTAACCTAGTAAGTGTGGCTGCTCCTTAACTTAGCTGCTATTAGGTTCTCAGGGTGTTTTTGGTTGGTTGGTTGGTTTTTGGTTTTTGTTTGGTTTGGTTTGGTTTGGTTTTTTGGGAGTTTTTTGGCTATGAACATAATTTAACTTCTTACAGCTTAATGAATTGTGCTTCTTCCAGGGCTGTTTAAAACTGACAGTTTCTTGGCCTTTTACAAATTACAGAAGTTAATTTGCTTCAGGTATCTGTTACCTATTAGGAGATTATCACAGCAAATTTGTTTTTACATAACAAAAATCAGTATCACCTCAGAGCTTGGATTGCATAAGAAACCCTACAACTGGTAGCATTATTGATGAAGATTTCTAAATATCGATTTCATCCTTTGCTTGAAAACCAGATAATGAAGAATCATATTTCTTTTGGAATAGTTTTTAGAAATTAGTTTACATATGTGTACAAATTTAAAATTAGTAAATTTTATTAGCATTTACATTCCTATTCTACAGATATTTAACAACCATTTCATACCTCTGTCTTTTCTTGTGCCCCCCGCCCCCACCCCCTGCCTTTCTCCTTTTGAGTAGGGTCTCACATAGCTCAGGCTGGTCTTGAACTTGAACTTTTGACCCTCCTAGATTCAGTCCCCCTAGTGCTGGGATCACAGACCTATGCCAGAATAAACTGTCTGTCTCATGAACTACTTTTGCTCTCATTCATTTACAAAATTCTTAGAGAAACTTGAATATTCAAACTTCCAGACTTTTTATATACCAAAGTTCATCACTGTTTATACCTCCTATCCCTGGTAGCACCATTGTCCCAGATTGAACGCTCCTAAGAGTGTTTCATCCCATTCCTAAATGTATGGCATCCAGAAGTCCTTGCTCTGAAATGATGTGTATTGCATAATAAAGTCTTACATTGAATAATTATGCTCTTACAATTTGATTGATTGATTGATAATTGGCTCTGCAGTTAGTTCTACTAGATTTTCACAAAAGGCTGGTTAAAATCTGCAGTGGAGTTGGAAGAATACAATTTGTTTCACAGAACTCTAAGACAGGACACCAAAGTGGTAAAGTACATAGCTAAAGTACGTTAGGTGTGTCCGGCTTAGATAACTCCCCTGTAACGTAGAATGTGGAAGTTCAAGTTCTCAAACTGTTCCTGAGCTTACTGGGGAGAGCAGAGTGGCCTTAAACTCACTAGGATCTATGTGCCCTGCCTCTCCAAGTTCTGGGATTAAAGCATATGCTATGCCCATCTACTTTCTTTGTTTCTTGATATATATTTACACGTGAATAGAAAAACAACTAAAGCTACATGTTGCCTTTATAAGGGTGGTGTTTAAGTGTGATTCAAAAGGAATCCGTTTTTTTTCTACAAAGTAATAAAAATCTACAAGTTTTTTTTAGCCAAACTGAGGATATACACAAAGACTATTGCCAGCTTTAGAAGTAGATTATTTGACAAGTAAGAGAAAAATATTGAGAGTTGGGGCAGAAATTTCAAAGACAAGCAGAAAACAAAATTGCTAAATGACTGATACTCATCTTCTTTACTCCTGATGGGCTATAATCTAGTTATGGAGTCTGTGTTTTTCCAGATATCTGAACCATTTGGAATGTATTTACATACTGTGATGGTCATTAACATAGTCATCACCTTTTGCTCCAGGAACTGAGTTCATCCCTTTAACTAGTTCACAAAGGGTGTGGGGCTCTAGTGATCCTATGGAGGACTCTTCTCTTTTTCCACAGAAATAGTTAAGTGTTGCCGATTTTTTTTCACAATCTACAAAAAGAAGGGCATTGTTAATTGAGTACTAGAATATGAGAGAGAGAGAGAGAGAGAGAGAGAGAGAGAGATTGAGATTGACTATAAAGCTGTGGTCTTTTGTGTCTCTCTTGATGTTATTTTGTTACCTTTGTTATAGTCTATTCATCCAAAAACAAAAACAAAAAAACAAAAAAAACAAGAACAAAACCAAAACAAACCAGAACAAAATAAGCCAGATTTGGAGATTTTTTTTTTTTCCCTAGTGGCTCAGGTAGTTAAGATTTTACTTTTTAAACTAAGGACTAGGTTTCACATTCATTCATAATGATATTTTAACATAATTAGTTGCATCAAAGCAATTAGGCTTTATTTTACTAGGCAAACAAATGAGTTTCCACAAGAAAGGCAATCAAGTTTGATCTTTTTAACCCTAAGTCTTATATTTTGGAACATTAAGCATTTACATTCCTTTCAGTTCAATTAAGATTCTTATTCTCTCCCTTTTTATTTACCCAGTGCTACCCAGTGCTGGATGCTTTAACAGTGAACTTAATCTCTAGTCTCCTCCCCTCCTCTGTTCATGATTGATACCTAATGTGTACTGTCTGTTGTCTTTTGACATTTTTTTTTTACCTGGTTCCATTTCTATTTTTGAATAGAAAGAATCTTAAAACTGTAATATGGGCTTGGTTTTAGATCACCATGTTTCCTGACACACATGTTCGTTCTCTCTCTCTCTCTCTCTCTCTCTTTCTCTCTCTCTCTCTCTCTCTCACACACACACACACACACACACACACACACACCTCTTTCCAAGCAGACTATTTTTTCCTTTTCCTTGGTGACAGGATCTCACTGTACAGTCCAAATTGACTTTAGCTCATGATCCTCTCTGTTCCATCTCCTGAGTGTGCTGGGATTAGAGGTGATGGGTCACCAAGTTCAGCTCCAGAGACTATTTCATTTTCTGTGAGAAGAAAAAGCAATTTCTGCAGAAGTTCACTCTAAGCCAACTAACTTTGCACTTTGAAATTATTTTAATCCAGTATGCCTCAACCTTGCTAATGCTGCTCTACCCCTTTAATACAATTTCTCATATTATGGTGACCCCCCAAGCATAATTTTCATTGCTACTTAATAACTGTAATTTCACTATTGTTATAAATCATGATGTAATAAATATCTGATATTCAGGATATTTGATATGTGACCCCGTGAAAGGGTCTCACAATCCCCAAAGGGGTCATGACCCACAGGTTGAGAACCACTGTTTTAATCTGTTTGTTTCAGATTCAGGTTATTTTGCATACTCTACATCATAAATATGGGCCATTTTCCACTATTAGTCATAGTTGCTCTAAGTTGTTACTTTTAAGCTTTGAAACTTATATTATTTTTTTAAGCAGGAAAACCCTTTTGTATTTATGACTTTTAAGAGGCAAGATTTATGTTTTTGGAGCCTGCCTTGGTTTAAATTTGGTGTAACTTGTCAGTGATGTCAAAGATACTATGTCTCTGTAGAATGAGATGAGAGCATCTTGCATTCTATTTGTAAGTAATTGGAAGCCAGTGCAGGGAACTGGAGTAATTAAGAATAGCCTTGCAAGAAACTTGATTTTGTTTTCAAATTAATTTTTCCACTTTTCTTGACTGAAGAATATAATAACATATAATAATTATATTGAGGTTTTAGAGAAGGTTCCTAATTTGTCTGAAAAGTCCTCTAGCACAAACTTGAAAGGGATGTTTTGAGAAGTCAGTGGGACAGTAGATGTGACTTCTGATTGTACATCTGGAGTTTACACCTACCAAAGCCACAAACCTAGTACAGGTCCTAGTCCTGCACACAGAAATAGAGAGCACTGTAGGCACTAAACCCGTGGATACCAAGTTCTGTCCTCATTTGGAAGAAGAGGCTGGCTCATTTAGAGGAAGAAGAGTGGCCAGCGATCTTTGGATCTCCCCTGAGGTTGTCACTTTCCGTTTCCCTTTATTTGAATAGATGCACTCTAAGCTGGTCTATTTGATTTGTGCGCCAGTTTTTTAAAATACTTTGTTCCAACAAGAGAGGCATTCACCTCTGGAGGCCGCCTTACCCTTTAACTTGAGCCCGGAGTTGTAGTCACCGTCCAAGTATGCTCCCTGCACCTGACATTCCTTCCCACTGGAGCCTTTCGGTGAATAAGAGGAAAGGCTCGGCCAATTATACTAGACAAAGCCGCACAGCTGCGAGTCAGCTGGGAGGAGTTTCCGTTTGGAGCTGGAGCTGGTGGCGGCTGGCGCTCCCACCTCCTTTTTCCCCCTCGCCACCATCCCCTTCTATTCTCAGGGATTACCTGGGTGGAGGCCGGGCTCTGACTCTCGAACCGGGCAGCAGATGCTGCCATACCGGCAGGTGCCACCCACCTCTAGCCTCCGCCTCAAGAGCAAAGACCGGAGGCTCAGGTGGTACCCGGCACCCTGCCTGAAGGTTGGCGGGAGGGGAAGGGGTGGTCCTTACGGCTGGACCCTCCAGCTGACACAGGAAGTGCGGGGAGAGCCTGGCACTGGGCTGGGATCCGCCCCGCCTGCCGCTCCTAGGCTGTGCTGTCTCCGCAGAACAATGAAGTGCTTCCAAGTTTGCTGAGACTCCTGGGGAATGCATCGAACTCTGTCAGCCTTCAAATGTGCCGCCAGTGACTTCCCCCAAGAAGCTGTGTTTTAATAAAAGAAGAAAAAGACACCCTTTCTGGGTAGATCGCTTTGTTAGGAGATCCTCACGACCATGGTCCAGCGCTTTAGCCTCAGGCGGCAGCTCTCCAAGGTGGGTCAGTTTTCTGGTGTGTCTTACTGGGAACTCTGGCTTCTGCAGGGTTTCCTTTTTTGATGGGACTTTTATGTCAAGCCTGCCTTTCTCTGGTGCTAAGGAAGGTCTGGGGAGGAAGCTCTGCCTTTTGTTCTTTGATCTGATGGACACAAAGCTGAAGGTTGCCTGCACTGCCAGCCCCAGGCTGTATGCCCCTAAAACTGTAGCTGTCATCTTCAAATCTGGACCAACTTGTCATATTTACCCCTGACAGTTTCAGAAGAATGTGGGTAGGTAGTAATTGTAGGTCAGATGTATATATTTAATTAGCAAAATAATAGCTTGTAAATCAACAGAAGAAAGCCTGCCTGCTCTGTGGAATCAGGACTTTCATACAAATTTCACTAAACTCAAAAAAAAAAAAAAAAAAAAAAAAAAGCACAAAACAGTTGAAGAAGCCAAAAGCCACAGGAAAATCTTAAAGGTGAGGGGTTGTGTAGAGACTTAGATACCTAGTAGAGTGTGTAGGAAGCCTTCCAGGGAAGCTGGTGGAGCAGCTCTTTAGAGAGTTCTAAAAAGTCAGTTTCACGGAACACTTTCAAATATAAAATAAAAAAGTGTAGTGCCCTTTAAGAAAAGGTAGTTTTTATCGGTGGGCTCTCGTGGGTGCGGGCCCGTATGTAGTTTTAGCTCTATCCTTAGTTAATGCAGAGGCTGTGTGGAAAGAGAAGGTAAGAGGTGAACTTTATTTCAGAAACCATTGTGTTCTTCATAGGCTTTATTTTAAAGACATGGCAGTTGGTGGCTAAATTGTGCCACAGTTCATTCCCTGTAGACAGAAGTATAAACAAACAGTCCATCTGTAGACATTCTTAACTTTTTTTGACTGATAATCAGAATTATCAACCTTGCAATGTGTTAGGATCCTGAGAGGAAATGTTAGCTGCCCACAGGTGACAGCAGTGTGACTGAAGCAGAAGGAGCTCCACACTTGCCCAGCCTCAGCTGTGTGAGCCTCATGTGTCAACCTGGCGGGGACTTTAGGAATATTGAAATGTGTCTTCCATCCTGTGTGCCTGCATGTGGAGGCACAGAAGGCCGCCATTTCTCCTAAACAATATGAAGAAGAATCCTGTGTTATTCCTTCAGTATTCTTTAGTGGTGTATTTTCAAAGATTTGGTACATGTAATAAGTAGATGCTATAGGGATTTTTGTGACACTGCTGCATAGGAAAGTCTTAACAGCTAAGGCCAAACAATAATCACTTAACTAGAATATAACTCTATTCTGGATATTTTGCTGCTGATGCTTCTCTCCAGGTTATTATTTTTAGCTTTAACTACTCCTCAGTGATTATTGTGTGTTACTGTGACGTACTTACACAGGGGCACTTAGGGGTAGGAGCACGGTCTACGTAGAATCAGGGACGGGAAGAAAGCACAGTCTACATATAATTGGTGAAGGATGGGTGCACAGTCTACTATAGAGAATCAGGGAAGGGATGGGAGTACAGTCTACATAGAATCAGGGTGAGCAGAGCAGTTCTTCCACTCACCTTAACGGTGTTTTCAGTTCTTGTTATAAATGGTTGTGAAAAAGCCTTAGGGAATGTGTGCCCTTGATTCAGTGGTATTCAGTGGTGAGCACCATTTGTAAGGCACTTTGAGCATGAGGAAGAACCTGAATAGAATGTCACTGAATTTTTCCCATGCTCACTGAGATTTAAAGACCTCACTACCTCTGCTCTACCATACAAGTAGTTTTGCTAATCAAAAAGAATCGTGTACAAGAATATAATTTTCTTAATATCTCAGTGTTTTAATAGGAATTTGTGTCAGAAAATTTGTGGAAGGAAATATTTGTAAAGGTTTGTGGTGGATTTAACCTCCATGTCTATTGATCCTGAATTCACTTGCCATGTGATTCCTGTAGACTATTCATTGTTCACCGATGGGCTAAGAAAAAAAGAAGGGAAACATAAAGGTACAGGAGGAGTAAAGCTCATCTCTCTTAGTACCTTTCATTTCTAGCATTTGGAAGGCAGACACAGGCAGATCTCTGTGAATTCAAGGGCTTCCTATTCTAGGTAGCTAGTTCTAGACCAAACAGGACTACATGATGTCAGAACAAACAAGAACTCTTTATCCCGAGAAAGTGTGTTTGCTGAGCTCCTTGAGCAGATCCCAGCTTCTTTGCTATTTCAGATCATTTTCCTCCTTGCTAGTTTCCCCCCCTGTACGTTACTAAAGAGAAATTCACTAAGGAAACTGTTCAACATCTCCTAGATGAGCCAAAATGATCTAGCACCTTCCAGTGTGGGAATTTCACTTAGTTCTCCTATTGATTCATAAGTTGATTGATGTTTCAGTGCCTTTTGATTTTACTTTTGAGTGATAACTATTTCTCAGCATTGAAAAAGTAAAAAAAAAATATAAATGAGATTTTGCTTCCAACCATATCTTTTTATGGCAATCACAGCCCTACATCCAAAGGTAGCATGTTTTTGTTTTTTAATTCTTTGTTTATGTAAACATATATAATTTTTTTAGCTTTATTACATGAAAGAAAAACAAATAAGGCAATGCTTGTTGTCAGCTTTACCTTTTAGACACACTCTGAATAGATTCCACTTAGTTCAGGTTTCATATTTTCATTCAAAGTGGTTAACCTCAGAGATGCCCTCCTTCCCTTTCTCCATTCCTGTCTACCTGGTAGTTCCTTCTGGAATTGAGATTATAGGTGTGCAACACCATGCTAAGCACTCAGAGTACTTTATGTACCTTCAATCTTGATGATTTCTCTTGCCGCCATACCAGATTTTCTTCCCATTCCATCTGAGAACTTTGTTATATGTAAGTCTTTCATATGGTGGAAACCCAGAAAATATGTGCAGTTATGCCTTGAGTTTGCCCTTAAAGGGAATACTAAGGTTTGGTGCCAAGGTCCTTCCCAGTTTTGTTGTTGATTTGCTGAGAACAATCTAGGTGTATAAAGCAACTAATGATATTTTAGTCCACAAATACCCTTTCCACATTTCATAGTGTCCTGTTTTGCTACCAGTTTGTTGTCAGCAAAAGAAACTTTGGAGTTATAGCTATTCTCTAAAAATATGGATTATTCATAATAACTTGAATTTTCAGTAAAAACTATTTTTTCTTCAGAAGTCATTTATTGAATTTTTTTTGGCTGTATGTATATAGTGGCATACATGACTTTCTTAATCTTACTGTAAATGTATTCTTATCAATAAAAATAAAATGGATCTTTTATTACTATACTGAATAGATTAATTAACATCATTTATGAGTATTCTTTATAAAGGGCTGGGGAAGTAGCTCAGTGACTAAGAGCATTTGCTCTACAAGCATAAAGACCTGAGCTAGAACTCCCAGCTCGTGCATTAAAACCCAGGAATGACTAGGTGCTTCTGAAATCCCAGCACTGAAGCAGAGAGAGACAGGTCATGAAAGTTCACTTATCTTTCATTATAACCAGAACTGTGAGCCTGTCTGAAAGGACATAAAACAGAGAGTGATAGAAGATAATCTGGCATTCTCTCTTATTACCTCTCGATAGACATATGTACTCGCACACTCATGTGCATGTAGTACACACACACACACGGAGTGGGGCTAAATCATGTTATGTTTATTTTACTACAATTAAAAATTTGTGTGTGGCTGAGCAGTAGTGGCACATGCCTTTAATCCCAGTGCTCAGGAGGCAGAAGCAGACAGGTTTCTATGAGTTGTAGGACAACCTGCTCTAAATAGTTCTAGGACAGCCAAGACTACATGGAGAAACTATGTCTCAAAAGAAAAAGAAAAAAAAATTGTGTGTTATAGGGGCAAGGTATAGATGTGAAGGTCATAGGACAAACCATGGAAGTCAGTTCTCTCCTCCACCATGTATGTGGGTCCTAAGGTTCAAACTCACGATTGTTTTCAGACTTGACAGCAAGTGTCCTTACCCACTGACCCACCTCACTAGCCTCTACTATTTTTAAAAAATATAGTAAACTTGCCTTCTCAATGATAAACACTGTGGATACAGCAAATGATACAGTATTATGTGATTACAACTTCAAGTATATAGGTTGGGAGTCAGTATTGGGTTGGTGCTTCCAAGCAGTAGACATGCAGCATCTCTTTTTGTCATCATCTCTTTTTTTTTTTTTTTGTCCCTTTCATTTAAATTGTCCTTGTTAAATCTATATACTGCTCAACTTCTTAGTTTGAAATGAAATACTTTGCATTTGTATTTTATTAGAAGGTAAATGTTGCATTTTCCTGATAATCATTGACTTGTGTTTTAGGAGGCTTAAATCAGATAGTGCTGTGTGACTGGTTGCTGTGCACATATCACTATGCATTCTGAAATTTGAACTCATCAAGTATAATATATAAAATACTTCTGATGAATTACAAAACCCAAATAGGAATACTAATGGCATTCTGATGCAGTAAATGAGAACTTTAATAAGATACATTTTGAACATGCACCTATGTCAAGGGTAGAGAATGGTTCTCATATGCAAATACAATCAGCAGTAAGATATACTGAAATAGAAATATAATTAAGATATATGTGTAGTGTTGCCGTGAAGTGATTTGGTAATGGAGATGACAGCTTAAAAGTTTAAAATAATAATAAATTCTTGACCATGTAAAGGAAATGCTTCCTAACAAGGTTGTTAAGTGTTAAGTTAATCCTCAGAGGTGCGCCAGTTCTTGTTAGTTATGTTGGGTATTAGTTTCTGGGAGAGGTGGCTGTATTAAATAGCTAGGTTGGAACCGGAATATGTGTACCTAAGCATTAGTTTTGAAGTGTACAGTGTACAGACATACTTGAAAGTGTCTTGAAAACTCTTAAAGGACTATATTAATTTAAGTACTAAGAGTGGTGGTAGTGTGTGTGTGCAGGCCTGTCTGTCTGTATTTGCATGTATGTGCTCACACATGAAGTCAGCTTTCCCTTCTAGTTTGTACATCCTGGGGATAGAACTCAGGTTGTCAGGCTTAGCAGCAAGCTCATTTAGCCACTGAGACATCACTCTATCCCTGATGGAGTTTTATATTCAGAATTTATACTGGCATTTGAGAAAGATATGCTCTTTTTTTCCATTTTCTTTCCTTTTGTATACTTATGAGCTATATGCTGTCTTTGAATTGGTAGCAGTGCTGTCCCCTTAGTAGAGGACATGCGAGACTTAGGTGTGAGAATATCTTACAGATTTACAAGAAAATTCCAGATTTTCTTGAAAACTATCACCAGCGATTTTATATAAAGATAATGATTGAGATTTGATTTGATGTTCTTGATGTCCTCCTAGCCCCAAGGTGGGCACAGATGGAAGCTCCTCTTTATGTACAACACAGAAATCTACAGTAGAGAATCACAAACTCAAAAAAAAAAAAAGGCAGACTTCGGTCTATTAATATGTCATAGTAAGTAAATGACCTCAGAATTCTCAGACTCTAAATGTTATAGTTTGCTGTTAAAACATATCAGCTTAGCAGGATGTGTCTTGTTTATTACTCTCTGCTTGCTAAGCCTGTCTGCCTGGAAGATGCCTTTAACCCTGCTACTCAACATGATATAGATAAAAGAACTAATAGTCTGTTAGAGAAGAACAAAAGAGAAGCAAGAAAAATAATTTTTCTTTAGCTAGAAGATTTCACTGGACCGTTGATGGCTGAAGTTCAGGCAGAATCCCAGAAATCAAAGCAAGTCAGTGGGAAGCAGTGTATATTAGAAGAGGGGGCGTCTGCTCGGAGCCTGGACTACAAGTCATGGAAGGTAGGAGATCAGCTGCATATTTCCCTCTAAACTGTCCAAGTTTAGGAAAGTCCAGGAGTCTTGTTCTGGAATAAGTACAAGGATCTTGTTTTAAGAGACAAGGCCTGTGTGTGGGCCTTCTGAGTCGGGCCTGGGAGTTGGAGCTTACTTGCTATGATGGTTTGAATGAACATGGCCCCCAAAGGTTCATATGTTTGTATATTTGGTCACCATTTAGTGGAACTATTTGTGAAAGATGAGGTGTAGTCATGTTGGTGGATTATCTCTGGCTTTGAGGTACATCATTTCCAGTGTACTCTCTACCTTCTGCTTGTGGATCAAGATGTGAACTCTCATCTCCTGCTCTCACTGCCTGTCCCTGTCTATGCTTTTGTGATGCTGTGCCTTCACTCCACCATCATAAATCATAATCCTCTGTAAACACTAGCTCAGTTAAACGTTCTTTTATAAGTAATCTTGGACGTGATGTTTCATCACAGAAATAGAAAAGAAACTAATACATTTTGGCTTGCACTGAAGTAAGTCTGATGACTCACTTTAAATCATTTCAGGGCTTTGTGCACTTGCTAAAACCAACCTGGAGTCTTGGGGGAAGCCTTGAAGTAGAATCTGTCTGTAGATTTCCCATAAAGAAAACCATTATTTTATTATTCTTAGAATAAACAAAGGACACATGCTCCACTATGTTCATAGCAGCCTTATTTATAATAGCCAGGAGCTGGAAAGAACCCAGATGTCCTTCAACAGAGGAATGGATACAGAAAATGTGGTACATTTACACAATGGAGAACTACTCAGCTATTAAAAATGATGAATTCATGAAATTCTTAGGCAAATGGATAGAACTAGAAAATATCATCCTCAGTGAGGTAACCCAATCACAAAAGAACACACAAGGTATGCACTCACTGATAAGTGGATATTAGCCCAAAAGCTCCAAATAACCAAGATACAATTCACAGAACACATGAAGCTCAAGAAGGAGGAAGACAAAGCTGGGCATCGAGGCCAGCCTGGTCTACAAAGTGAGTTCCAGGACAGCCAGGGCTACACAGAGAAACCCTGTCTCAAAACAAAACAACACAACAACAACAACAAAAAACCAAAAAGAAAAGAAAAAAAAAGAAGACAAAAGTGTGGGTGCTTCAGTCCTTCTTAGAAGGAGAACAAAATACAGGAGCAAATATGGAGAAAAAGTGTAGAGCAGAGACTGAAGGAAAGGCCACCCAGAGACTGTCCCACCTGGGGATTCATCCCATATACAGTTACCAAACCCAGACATTATTGTGGATGCCAAGAAGTGCATGCCAAGGAGTCTGATATGGCTGTCTCCTGAGAGAGGCCCTGCCAGAGCCTTACAAATACAGAGACGGATGCTCACAGCCAACCATTGGACTGAGCGCAGGGTCCCCAGTAGAGAAGTTAGAGAAGGGACCAAAGGAGTTGAAGGGGATTGCAACCCCACAGGAAGAACAACAATATCAACCAACCAGTCCCCCCAGAGCTCCCAGGGATTAAGCCATTAACGAAGGAGTACACATGGCTCCAGCTGCATACATTGCAGAGGATGGCCTTGTCATGCATTAATGGGAGGAGAGGTTCTTGGTCCTATGAAAACTTGATAGATGCCCCAGTGGAGGGGAACTGAGGGCAGGGAGGCTGGAATGTGGGTGGAGGAACGCCATCATAGAAGTGGGGGGTGGGGGGTGGGGTGGGATGGGATAGGGGGCTTCGGGGGGGGGGGGCTGGGGGCCAGGAAAGGGGATAACATTTGAAAGGTGGGGGGTGGGGTGGGATGGGATAGGGGGCTTCGGGGGGGGCTGGGGGCCAGGAAAGGGGATAACATTTGAAATGTAATAAAGAAAATATCCAATTTAAAAAAAAGAATAAACATGCATTCTTGGATCAAAGTGTTCCCCTAAGAAGATGCTGAAATTGTTGAGGGCTGCATGTGTCCCGAGTATTGATTTTTCTCATCAGTGAAAGGGATATGCTTTGACAGGAGTGGACGTGAGTCGGGGGCGTCTGCTGTATTGTAGATATTGTAACCAGCAGTTGATGGATAAAATCTCATTATTCCTTCAGTGCTGGGAGGGCTGCAGTTGGGATTGAGAGTTGCTCTGGCAAGTTGTGCCATTGCTTAAATAGTTTTGCACTATTTTTTCTGGTTAATTTTTGTATCCGAGTGTTGTTCTCCCCAGCACATGGTAGGTACCTAAAAGATGCATTTAGTATCTGACTTCATGTTTGCTTCACCTTAGTACCAAACTGCTTTTTCTAATGAGAAGTCTCCTCTGTGACACTAAGAGTTTGCTATACTTTTCTAGTTTTCTTCTTTTTTCTGCTCTTTCTTTTTCCCCTCCTCCCTTCTGCTCATTCTTTAAATATTCATGTGAATTTCCTCTGTTTCAGAGGTTGTTTTGTTTTTTTGTTTTTTTTCATTCTGTCCCAGTACTTCCCATGGGCATTAATCATTGCAACAATTTGTTGTTCCATATGGAAGATATCTAAATCAATGTCTCCAGTGGAGAACTTTCTTCTGAGCTAAGCTTTGTTTCTGTTTTATTATTTATTAACTCATTTAGCATACATTAATTGAATATTGTACCATCTGTACAAGGTATGAAACCATAAGTCACTGTTCTCAGGTAGGTTGAAGTGACTAGTCAAAGGAGATTACAGATGGTGATAAAAGCTACAAGACCCTAGATCAGGGTAATAATAGATTAATGTTAGAGATGAGATGTGAGGGCAAAGACCAGAGGTTTCTGTTCAGAGGAGAAGATGTAACGAAAGTGGTACAACTTTTATGCAAAGCTGAGGAGAAACTGCCTAATGTAAATAAGCCCTAGCCAGCAGACTTGATAGAGAGGAAAGGGTCCATATGAGGTATAGATTTGGGGGCAATTATAGGGCGTTTGATTCATTTTAAAATTTAGTAGGGTGATGTGACTCAGTAATTGTATACCAAGTATATGTCCCCTGTGTTCAGTTTCCATTACTGACATAGTTACATATATACATACATACATACATACATACATACATGAAGTCTTTTAAAGTTTTAAATAGAGAATAACATGAGATTTATACTTTTTAAAGAGCATTCTGGCCACAGTGTGAAGTCCAGAGAAGGAGACAGCAATGCCTTGCAATAGAGGCACAGTGAAGATATGGGGCCTGTGAGAAACTCAGTGGATTAAATGTGAGAAATGAGGGATGAGCCAGTTGCCTATTTGACATTTGTTCTAGGATATTTCCTACTGAATTCATTTTTCCCTCCCCTTTTCTTCCTATACCTACCTTTCCAAGTATTTGACTGCTTTAATTTGGGTCTGAAGTCAGTTGTGCTCCCCACCCCACCAAGTTATATGTCCTAGTCTAAAGTAACTACCAAAGGGCGCATGCTGAGACTTGGCTACCAGCTGTGGGCCTTCTGAGGGTGGTCGATCTTTAAATAGTGTAGGCTAGTCTGAGGACTTGAGGTCTAGGGACACACCCTTGAAGGAGATAGTAAAATTCTAGTCTCTCCCCCTCTCAGTTTAGTTCTGTCATATGCTTCATCACCACAACCATGCCATGGGCTAAAACCTCTGAGAATGACAGATCTGCTCTTGTAAGTTGATTATCTCAAGCACTTGTGTCAATGACAGAAAGCTAAGCATGTGCCTTACTGTATATCACCTGCTGTGTGTGCCCTGTTGCTCAATGCAGACGCTATGCATTATCTTCTGTTTCTTCTCCCCCACATACCCTAACCCAACAGAGGTCATCAGTTCTGCTTTCTGAATGCTTCCCTAATAGCACATTTCTTGGTGTCCATGCATCTGCCCTAGTATCCTTCTAACTAGTTGGTCTCCTAGCTCCTGTCTTTTCCCGTGTCTGTTGAAATTGATTCAGAAAGATTTAATCATTACACTTCTGTGCTGAAATCCTTGACTGATCCTGAGGATCACATCGAAAGTCCTAGCAGGATCTAGAAAGGTTCTTAGGACCTAGTCCCATGAACCTCTTCAGCTTTATCTTTCAGCCTTCCAGTCCATGTTCCCACCAGCCACACAGAGCCCTCTTTCACTTGCCTGTGAGCTCTGCTCTAGCTGTCCTGTGCTTGCCTACTTCTCCTAGCCCTTTCCACTCACTCCCTTGCATTCCTAACAAAAAGCAAACCTACAGAGGTTCTGGTTGTTCTGGGCTCACTTAATCATTCTGACCAACTTGCCTTAGGTGAATTCCTCTGCTCCCTCCAAGAAATACCTCACTGTTTTCATTCCCTTTTGTTTTCCACGGAATGAGAGCTTCTTGAGGCTCTTACAGATGAGGATGATGATGACGACGACGATGATGATGATGATGACTCCTCTTCTTTTTCCTCCAATGTATTTTATTGATTATTTGGGAATTTCACATAATGTACCCAATCAGGCTCAGCTTCTTAATTCATATGTTGAAAGTGATCTACAGGAAGCAAGGGAGTGTATTAGCTAAGCATAGTGGCACCTGTAATCCTAAAACTCTGAAGAGAACTGGCAAATTTAATATACATGGCAAGTTCCAGGCCAGCCAGAGCTACGGAGAGGGACTATCTTTTAAAAAAACAAAACCAAAAGCAACACTAACAACAAAAATGAAAAGTGGTTCACTAATTGAACATGCATAGCATGATATTTTTATAGAAAACTACAGAGTATATAGATTATTTTACTACGCTGATCAACTAAGGAAAGAGACTTTTAAGTGTCTGAACATGGTCTTTGTTATCACAGAAACTAAGGAACTATTCTATTCAGCACATGGTCTTCCTTCTCCTTAGAAGCGCTGCCTGTGCACATGGCATCTTTGTGGTGCCTAGATGGCAGCTGAAAGGAAACAAACCTCTTCCTTGTGTTAATTCGTCAATTTGATAGTGTTGAGCTAACTGGCAGGTGGGGGCTTTGTTTTGCTTTTTCAGTTATCACTTTGTACACTGAGTTTGGGGTGAGCACATTTTTGTTTAGTCTTATAAGTATATAGAACATTTACATGGTTATGAAATTAATTCTATAAAATAGCATATTCACTATTTGTTTAGTCTTACAAGTATATAGAACATTTACATGGTTCTGAAATTAATTCTATAAAATAGTATATTCAATAGTCTAGTTGCTTTCCTTATCCTTATATTTCTTGCTATCAGTAACTTTATTTTTTCCCTAGTCTTGATGTCCATTTTCTTCTTGATTTCATTTTCTATCTTGATTTCTACTTGGCTCCTTGTCCCTCAACTTTCCTGGAAGTCCCACCTCTCCCAATAGGTTTCCTTTTAAAAATGGAGATTTTAATACACTTATTTCCTATGATTTTATCTATTCTGAGGTCTCTTGACCCTTTTCCTTTTTTAAAACTGGGAGCTTTTTTCAGTGTGGAGTGATAATAGACTTTTATTTTTCAGACTTTTATTTTCACAAGTACAGCTGCAGTTAGCTCACTTATTCTTTTCTTTCTTATTTAATATTTTTATTCATTCAGTCATTTTTGTTGTTGTTTGAGATAGGGTCTTCCTACGTAGCTCTGACTAACCTAGAATTTGCTATGTAAAACAGGCTGGTCTCAAAACTATTTGACATGCGTGTTCCTTCATCCTGAGTACTGAGGTCACCAAAGATATATACTTCGTTTTGTTTTGTTTTGTTTTGTTTTGTTTTGTTTTGTGAGACAGGGTTTCTCTGTATAGCTCTGGCTGACCTGGAACTCACTCTGTAGACCAGGCTGGCCTTGAACTCAGAAATCAGCCTGCCTCTGCCTCCCAAGTGCTGGGATTAAAGGCATGCATCACCACTGCCTGGATATATACACTTATTATTTTTAATTATGTGTATGTGCCTCTGGACTATGTGCACATGAAGTACAAGTACCTACTGAGGCCAGAGACTGGATCTGCCAGGAGCTAGAGTTATAATCTGTTGTGGGTCACCATCTGGGTGCTGGGAACAAAATTCAAGTCATCTGGAAGAGCAGCAAAGGCTCTTAATCACTAAGCTAGCTTAATCACTGTCTAGCTTAGTTGTTCTCTTTTCATATTCTTTGCTAGTTTATCTTTGGATTACTTGCTGAGAGTAATTTTGCTAGGTTCTGTGATACTTCTGTCAAAGGAGGGCATATTGATTTTATCCTATCAACTATTTCTGAGGAGGGCAGTTTGTAGCTTTTCCTTTTTGTCAACCTGATATGGCAGAAACAGTGTTTCACTGTGAGTCTAATCTAGTTCAGTTCATTGTGAGCAGTGCTGAGTATCTTTCCTGTGTGGAAAGTTATTTGTATTTCTCCTTAGCTGCTTGGATCTCCTTAGACTTTTGCATCTTTTTCTTTATAAAGAAAGGATAGTAATTTTTTTTTCTGTTAAATAAGTGACCTTTTTTACATTGAATTTTCTCTCTTCCTTGTTCTCCACACTGAGTAATTCTTCTGTGTTTGTTTTAGGTGTCTTTCTTACATTGTTACCATTTTCACAGCCTCATTTAGGTCAGAATCACTTTCGGGTTTTGTTTTGTTTAGATTTATTTATTTTATGTATATGAGTATACTGTAGCTGTCTTCAGACACACCAGAAGAGGGCTTTACATAGATCCCATTACAGCCCTATTTTATTTTATTTGTGGAGATAGAGTCTCTCTGTGCATCCCAGTCTAGTTTAAAACATAAGAGTACTCTGCATCCGTATCCCTGAGTGCTAGGATTCTAGGCATCTGCCGTCATGCCTGTCACACTTTTTTTTTTTTTAAAATAGTGTGTGTTAATTCTACAAAATGATGAATTTTTTTATTACATTTTCAGACTTGTGAAGAACACAGTTTGATCACATTCCCTTCTCCTGTTACTTTTACCTATTCTTTCTCCTCACTTCCATTAGTCCCCTTCTTTTTATTTTCCGAGTCTATACTGCAGGAAGATTTTGATAGTGTTTCAAGTATTATACCAACTGACCTTTTATGTAAATATATTTAAGCTTGAGATTTTTGCTTTTTTATTTAATTGCATAGGAGAGGTCATTACAGAATCTCTTAGAGCTTCAAATAACTGTCCTAGAAAGGTTAGTATTGCTGTGATTAAAAAATATGACCATAACCAAAGTATCTTGGGGGAGAAACTTTACTGTTCATCATGGAAGGAAGCCAGGGCAGGAACTCAAACAGGGCAGGAACCTGGAGGCAGTAGCTGATACAGAGGCCATGGAGAGGTGCTACTTACTGGCTTGTTTCTCATGTCTTGCTTAGCCTGAGCTGACTTTCTTAGAGAACCCAGGGATGGCCCTACCACAATGGGCTAGGTCCTCCCCATCAATTACTAATTAAGAAAATATCTTACAGA
The DNA here is from genome assembly GCF_000001635.26 of Mus musculus. Classification (NCBI taxonomy): domain Eukaryota; kingdom Metazoa; phylum Chordata; class Mammalia; order Rodentia; family Muridae; genus Mus; species Mus musculus. The sequence continues at coordinate 116,094,185 of NC_000072.6, read as the reverse complement.
CTTGCCTACAGTCCAATGTCATGGAGGCATTTTCTTAATTGAGGTTTTCTCCTCTCAGATGGCTTTAGTTTATGTCAAGTTGACATAAAGTACACATCCTTAGAAGATCTATTTGCTTAACAAGGATAATGTGGGTTTTCCTTTAATGACACATAGGAAATATAAGTTACATTTTGGCCAGCTATGGTAGCTCATACCTGTGATCCCAGCCCTTGGAAATCAGAGCCAGGAGGATTACCATGAGTTCTAAGCCAGTTAAGGGACAGAGTGAGACCATGCCAAATAAAAAACAAACCAGGAAATGGAAAATAATTTTTTTTGGCCAAAAATGCATTGTGTGGAAGACCATTTGCATTTATAACACACATGACCAGTAGAGGCCTAGAGTTGTAACACACAGAGCCATGACAGTTACTGCTTCATTGCTGAAGAGCAGCAGAATGATGTTAATTGCTTTTCACCCAAGGACTAATAAGAAAGAGCATTTACAAAGGCTTTGTTGGGAGTGGGGGGCTGTTTGTTTGTTTGAAGCTGTAGACTGAATTCAGGTCCTTGTGCTCTCTAGGCAAACTCTCTCAATATTTAAATCTGCAACCCTTGCCTTCCTCAAAAGTAGTTATCATCATCATCATCATTAAAGTATTTTTGAAGTAAAATGAGAAGTGAAAACTTACTTTTTAAAAAAGATTTATTTATTTAATGTATATGAGTACACTATAGCTGTTCAGATGGTTGTTGGGAATTGAATTTAGGACCTCTGCTCGCTCCGGTCAGCCCTGCTCGCTCAGTCCATGCTAGCTCTAGCCCAAAGATGTATTTATTATTTCTAAATAAGTACACTGTAGCTGTTTTCAGATGCACAAGAAGAGGGCATCTGATTTCATTGCAGGTGGTTGCTGGGATTTGAACTTAGGACCTTCGGAAGAGCAAACAGTGCTCTTACCCGCTGAGTCATCTTGCCAGCCCCAAAACTTAGTCTTGCTTTTTTTTTCCTCCTGACTGAGTAAAACACACAAATTTCTGTTGCCTTCAGATGTCAGCATGAAAACATGGACAATGAAATTGAAAACCTGTTGCTTTAGGTGAGCAAAGTGGGCAGAGAAGAGAGGAGCTGACTGTATTACTGCAGTGCATTCCTGAGCTTTCTCCTGGCCTGGTATGTGCAGTGTGTTCAAAACCCTTACCTTCTCTGTTACTAAGGTTGTCAGTTTGTAGGTTCCAAGTAAATGCAAGCTGTCTTCCAGTCCTGCTGACAAACTTTATCTTCATACTCTTTATGCCTGTTACAAAAGAATTCAAGAGAAAGACAGAGGTGGAAAGACCTTAAAGCTTACATAATTAAACCCTTTGTTAGTGGATACATAACCCAGCTACTGAGAATGCAAGAAGAGAAAAGCTTTACACAAGTAAATAACCAGGTTATAGCCTACTCTTATTTTCTCTTATGGGATATATTAATTTCATTTGGAACTGTAGTATACAGTCTCAACACAGACCCATGTTTTTCTCGAAAGTTCTCAAATTGTTTTTGAAACAGATAAAGAGTAAATGGTGTAAGTTTCTCAGGGCAGAGGACAATAAGAAAGGGAAACAACAAACTGAATCTGAGTGAAAACAAATACCCAGATCTAGTTGCTTAAGTCGTGTCTTATTAAGCATTTCTCACCAAACTTGTTTATAAAAAAACTCATGGGCCTATTAAAGTCCTCATGCCTAAGCGTATGCACAGTTAAAGCTGATTGTCAGGGCTTGAGAACATGGTTCAGGGGATAAGAAAATTCGCTGCTCTTAGAGAGGACACAGGTTCCATCTCTCGCACCCACATTACGCATCTCACAACCTCCTGTAACAAAGGGATAGGATTGCTCTGTGATCGTTCCTGAAGATAGCTATACACACAGGAAGCACACACACATAAAGTAAAAAATCTGTAAGAAAAAAAATGTAGACACCGCCTCTCCCCAAACTATGAATGTTGGCTCAGCAGTTAAAAATGCTTGCTGTGTAACCCAGGCCTTGATTCCCAGAACCCTCAATGGAAGGAGAAAACTGACTTCTGGTAGTTGTCCTCTGGGCTGGAGAGACGGCTCATCGGTTAAAGGTCCGGAGTTCAATTCAGTCTTTTGTTGTGTGGCTTAGGTGTCAGGGTGACTGTGGCCTCATAGAATGAGTTTGTTAGTGTTCCTTCTATTTCTATTTTGTGGAATAGTTTCAGGAGTGTTGGTATTAGCTCATCTTTGAAAGTCTGGTAGAATTCTGCACTAATACCATCTGGTTCTGGGCTTTTTTTGGTTAGGAGACTTTTAATGACTGATTCTCTTTCCTTAGGAGTTATAGGACTGTTTAAATAGTTTACCTGATCTTGATTTAATTTTGGTAAATGTTATCTGTCTAGAAAATTGTCCATTTCATTAAGATTTTCCAATTTTATAGAGTACAGGCATTTGAGGTAAGACCTAATGATTCTTTGAATTTCCCCAGTGTCAGTTGTTATGTCTCCTTTTTCATTGCTGATTTTGTTTATTTGGATACTGCCTCTCTGTCTTTTAGTTTGGCTACAAGTTTATCTTGTTGATTTTCTCAAAGAATTGGCTCTTGACTTTGTTGATTCTTTGTTTTGTGGGGGGGTTGTTTTTTTGTTGTTGTTTGTTGTTTGTTGTTGTTTGGTTTTTTTTCTTAACTGATTTCAGCCCAGATTTTGATTATTTTCTGCCTTCTCCTCCTCTCTGCTGTGCTTGCTCCTGCTCCTGCTCCTGCTGCTCCTTCTCCCTTCTCCCACCTCGTGTCCTTTCTCCTTTCTTCTCCTTCCTCCTCCTTCTTCCTTCCTCTTCCTCCTTCCCCTTCTTTTTTCTTCCCCCTAGAACTTTCAGGTATACTTTTAAATTGCTGGTATGAGAACTTTGTAATTTCTTTATGAAGGCACTTAGTGCTATGAACGTTCCTCTTAGCACTGCTTTCCTTGTGTCTCATAAATCTGGGTATGTTATGCCTCCATTTTCATTGAATTCTACAAAGTCTTCAGTTTCTCTTTGTTTCTTCCCCGACCCAGAGATCACTGAGTAGAGAGTTGTTCAATTTCCATGAGTGTGTAGGCTTTCTGGTATTTCTGTTTTTGTTGAAGTCTAGCTTTAATCCATGGTGGTCTGATAAGATACAAGGTTTATTTCATTTTTCTTTTTATCTCTTGAGGCTTGCTTTGTGAAAGACTTATGGTCAGTTTTGGAGAAGGATCCATGAGCTGCTGAGAAGAAAGTATTGTTTTTTTACGTTTAAGAAATTTTCTACGACTGGTGAGATTGTTCATCGGTTAAGACTGGCTGCTCTTGGAGCTGGAGAGATGGCTCAGCAGTTAAGAGCACTGACTGCTCTTCCGAAGATCCTGAGTTCAAATCCCAGCAACCACATGGTGGCTCACAACCATCCGTAATGAGATCTGACTCCCTCTTCTGGTGTGTCTGAAGACAGCTACAGTGTACTTACATATAATAAATAAATTTTTTAAAATCTATTTATTTATGTATATGAATATATATACTGACATATACTATGTTCAGACACACCAGAAGAGGGTATTGGATCCCATTACAGATAGTTATGAGCCACCTTGTGGTTGCTCGGACTTGAACTCAGGACCTCTGGAAGAGTAGTCAGTGCTTTTAACCACTGAGCCATCTCTCCAGCCTACCATCTGTTTTCTTATATTGAGTTAGCTAAAGGATACCCCCGTCTGTATTGCTAACTATCATTATAAGAAATAAGTATTTTATTTATCATATATATTTAGACATCATTTATTTTAAAAGAAAAAACAAAGGGAATAGAGTCAAATTTTCTAAAAGTTATATGTGTTGGAAATTACAATAATTACAATCTGCTCCTTCCTGACATCTAAAAATGTTATTTGTCAAAACAGGCAATATGCTGGAAAATACCAACATTAGAAACACTCTTCTGCCCAGTCTTTCTTTCTTTATTAAGATTTATTTTATTATTTTATATGTATAAGTGTTTTGCCTGAATGTATATGTGCACACCACATACACACATACTTAAGGAGGCCAGAAGGGGAAATTGGATTCCCTGGGACTTGAATCCACCATGTGGATTCTATCACCATATTTTATCATATGTGAGTGCTAGGACTTAAACTCAGGATGTCTGGAAGAGCGACCAAGTACTTTTAAATGTGAAACTATCTCTCAATCCCTATTATTTTTCTTTCTTCCATTTTTATTTTTAAACAGTTATTTTCATCAAAAGTAACCCAAGCCAGCCAGAGGGTTTGAAAATTTGGGAATGTCTGAAGAGCTTACTGTCATTGTCTGTGTAACTCTAATTTCATTTTAAATAATGTATCATGCCTACCACAATAGTTTTAATTCTCTTTGACAAAAGCTGTCATTCTTTGCTGGCAGCTTCTGAGTAGTGCCATCATTGTGAGGAAATGCAAAGGTCTTCCCTTATTACCATATGAAAACATTCACTGTATTGTCACAGACCAAGGGAAACCATCTTTGATAATCATCTAGATGAGTGCTTCTCAACCTTCCTTAATGTTGCAACCATTTCATACAGTTCTTCATATTGTGGTGACTCTCAACCATACACTATTTAGTTGCTACTTCAAAACTGCAGTTTTGCTCCTGTTATGAGTCATAATATGACTGTCTGATGTACAGGATCTCTGATATGTGACACCCAGGTTAAGAACTGTTGATCTAAATCCTCCTGCCTTAGCTTCCCAAGTGCTGGCATAGAATTATAGATATGTGTCATCATGCCCAATGTCTCCAAATTTACAAAAAGAAGTAGGTGTTCAAATACAAGAAGCATTACAGAACTCCAAATAGGCATGGCTAAAGAAGAAACTCTCCACAACATATTATAGTCAGGGTGTAAAAAATAAAAAGCAAGAACAAAACAACAACAATGGCAGAAATATAAGAATTACCCAAGACTTTTTATCAGCAACCATTAAAAAATGGAATGAACTATTTCAAGCTCTGAACATTAAAAAACAAAACAACTGTAAATGTTGTACCCTGCAAAGCTTATTTTTCAGAGTTTATGGAGAAATGAAGGTATATTAAGACAAACACAAATTAAGACAATTTATAACAAGCAAGCCAGCACTACAAAAAGGCTCTTAATGGAATATTTTACAGGAAAGAACAAAGATAGCCTTCTTCGTGTGAATGTATAAGAGTATGTGCCCCATGAAAGCAACAAATAAACTAGAGAAACATAAACAAACAAACTTGGGAATAAGACAGCTGTGTTCAATGCAATAGCTCATCAGACCCTCAAAACTAATACTGGAGAAGGGAAAAAAAACAAAACTGTAACCCAACAACATAGAACATCACCTAGCAAATTTATAGAAAATAGTGAAGTCCTTTTATAATCTTAAATATAAATATAAACGACCTCAACTCAGCACTAAAATAGTATAGACTAATGAACTTTATTATAAAACAAGAAGCAACTATATGTTGTCACCAAGAAACACTTAGCAAAAATACCCAAAAATTTAGTGTCAAAAAATAGAAATTAAGCAAATGGAAGCAAATAGAAAATATAAATAAGCATCCATAGCTCTCCTATCAAAATAAAACTTTAAATTAATTATAAGAGATTAATGGAATACTATATATTAATAAAGGAATAACTCATTAAGATATAACAATAAGCCAGGCAGTGGTGGTGCATGCCTTTAGTCCCATCACTCAGTAGACAGAGGTAGGCAGATCTCTGAGTTATAGGCTAGCCTGGTCTACAAAGTGTGTTCCAGGACAACCAAGGCCACACAGAGAAACCCTGTCTCGAAAAACCAAAAAGGAGGAGGAGGAGAAAAGAGGGGGAGGAAGAAGAAAAGGAGGAGGAAGAGGCGGCGGTAGAAGAGGAGGGAGATATAACAATAGTAAACATTTATGCTTCAAATCTTACGTTGATTTTGGTGATGAATGATTATTCGGTTTGGGTGACTTGAGAAATCTTGTGTAGGGATATATTTAATAAATTATCAACCATTGTGTGCTATAAATATGGGTTAACTAATATATAATGAGTGATAGGTTTGACCCAGATCCAAGTAAGAAAGGAAAAGGTAGAGTCTCAGGGTTCCTGCAGAGAGAACAGTGCATTCTGTTATTGAAGTCATTCACTGTTCCTGCTCCAGTGGTATCAAGAGAATTGGCCTAGCTTTACTACTGATATCTGGGTAACAGGGATGCTGGTTTTGGAAACCAAGTTTAAGGATATTCTTACATAGTGGAAGCATTCGCTTCTTTCTAAATTTATGAAAGTCCAGATTATCCATAACTTAAATAAGTTTTCTGTCCTTCTCACATGTAAAAGCAGGTAGACTCCCTGACACGGGGGCTGCTGAGGCTCCTCATTCCTCAGGATAGGAAGCCTAACATCTTAGAACTCCAACATGAATGTTGGAAATAGAAAAGACAACACCCTTTCAGAGTTGTTTTTCTGATGCGAAACTGAAATATTTACGTCTGTTTCCATAGGATAGCTCCTTAAAAATGGACAGTATGATGCAAAAAAATACACACAGATTTTGAGCCGAACAAAACATTCTTTGATTTAGAGGATAAAAGCACTCTATGACAGTGGCATATCAAAGAAAGTATTCCTGATACAGGCCAGTGAAACTGTACAGAAAAAAAATACATTTTCTATAAAAATTCACGATGATGCAGTGTTTATGTCTGCTAAAAGAGTACTCTTTTGACAAAAATGAACTTACCATTTAAAAATCTGCAATATTAAAACAAAACCCAGCAGGTCCTCAGAGTATTGGAATTTTTACAGGAAAGAATGTGTCTGTCCCTGGCAGGATTCATTCTGTCCGTATACCTGGACTTCTGTCTGAGTACACATATGTGTTTCTAGAACATCCATTTGTCTAAAAACAAAGAGGTTGTCCCACTTTAAGGGAATATATCATAGAAGTCATGCTCCATATTAGACATTCCTTTTCCATATTATCCTGTATACCACTTCAGAATCAAACTGGCATAACAATAGGGTAGATGTAGTAGTGAACATCTTTAACCCCAGCACTTTAAATTATGAGTGTAGTGTAAAAGATAGCTTTAAATGAAGGGATTTATTTATAGACAAACCAGATATTATGTATATGCTCCTTAAAAGAGCTGTCAAGTGTTATTAAGCTTTTGAAAGAAACATGGTTTATAAGGCAATCATAGAAGCTGAAGGAAGAGTTTTTTAATTAAATATCAAAATGATAACTATATAAGACAACTTTTGAATAGGTCTTTTACAGACAAATTTCTTCAGTGAATGAGTAAGGTTTTACAGAACAAATAAGAACTTAGATCTGAACTCTATCGGGTTATGTTTGATAAGATTAGACTGCAGTTCTGATTCTGGTCTTCATGAGAGCCAAAGCAAAAGGTTACTTAAGGAACCTCAGCCTTGAATCCAGGTCTATTCTGGGCTTATACATAAATGTATATGTATGTCCATTTGTTCCTGGAGCAAGAATGGGTTGAATTATTGTCATTGTTGTTGTTGCTATCTCCTTTTCAGAATATGATCACCTTCAAAATGTTGAAATGTATTTTTTATATTGGTTACTAAAAGGACTTGAATTTATTTTTAGAAATCTTTATAGTCTATATTAATGGGGGCATGTAAATGTAAAAATTTAATCTTCAATTATATGGAGAATTAGCAATTTATTAGTATATGCCTTAAAAATTACACTGATCTATTGATATATTCTCACAGCAGTAAATTAGAGTAAATAGGATCCCTTTGTACTGCTAAGACAGAAACTCAGATTAAAACACTAGCCCAAGTTCACAAAACCAACAGTAGCCCTGAAAGGTAGCAGTTGTTTCTTGTTCCAGTTTGCTCCAACCCAGAGCCTGCTATGGGCCTGTATGGGTTGCCGATGAGGTAATATTGACCAGAACTGAACCTTGCTCTCCACACTGGAAAAGAATTCAAAGGAATCAAAGTACAGAGAACTAAAAAACTGGGGCCAGTGAGATGGCTCAGTGAGTACAGGTGCTTGCCACCAAGTTCAACCTGAGTTTGATTTCTGGAATTCAAGTAGTGGAAGGATAGAACAGACTCCCACAAATTATCCTCTGACCTCTATTCATGCAATGTTTGCATACACACATACACAGTAAATAAATATGAGAATTAAACTAGTGTAACTTCTTCTAATCCTAAAAACAATGATAAGGTAATTATTTCTACACTTAATATTGACCCCTTTTTTTCTCTTCCTGACATCTTTATGGGAAAGCACCTTTTACACAAGTTTACAAGTTGAAGCAATGTATAAATATGACTTGACCCACTGTTGAGTGCATTAACAGAAACTAGTTTTAGATCAGGATTGCTAATACTTCATGTTGCACAGGAGTCTACATATTTTCAAAAATAAGTTTTAAGACTACATATCTATTGAATCTTCTCCAGGATACCTTTTTTTCTATCTCTCAGCTGAGGCAGGGATATGGGTGGAGGGCTAAAACCCTGAGGATCCAAAGTGTCTGGCAACGTTACCCTAGGGGACTGCACACCACAGCTGTAGATGAGCACATTTCCCATCGGCATTTGCTCTGAGCACAGGGTTCTTGTAGAAACAACTAGACTAAAGAAGTCAGAGCTGCTTTTAGCAGAGGTTGAGCTTCAGGGCTATCTATGCTGAGGCACTGCCCCCCAGTCTTCTGACTATGGACTTGAAAGAGAGCCTGCCGAGTGGGTGATGGATATGACGGCGAGGTGCTTTGTAATCTCTTCATACAAGCCAAAGAGAAGAGTGAGTTTCCAAACATGAATACATGTGGAAAGCTGTAAGAACATACTCTTCTGTTGTGTTTGTCTGGATTTTGTGCTCTTAAATCAGAAAATCTATTATATTGGATGGACACATGGAATCTTCATGTCATTCAACACATAACATGTACTATTTTCTGAGAAATTGCATTCTCTTTGTTACATCATAGAGATAAAGTTGTTTCACTTTCTGAAATGTGAATTTTACTTTCTGTGAGTAATAATTCTTGCTGTGCTCTAAAATTTTAGCAAAATGGGCTTTCTACAATGAAAAACCTAGATTTTGAATTCCTTCTTTGTCTCCTGTCACCTGTTATCCTAAGCACATTTCTTGTCCTCAAAGCTTTATCTTTGAGTTGAGGATTTTGGTGCTAATCATGACCTAGGCCTGTTAGGACAATTGTGTTCACTGTATATAAAACCCATGGAGTAGAATCCAGGGACTTATATGAAACTACACCCCTAACCCATAGAACTCTATATGGAGATGTGTGTTGTTATTGCACACTCACGTCTATTTTCTGTAGAAAATTGTAAAGATAAATGTGTTCTTTCAACTTAAAACTACTTGATGTTCTAAAAACTCTGTGACAAGCCATCCTCTTTGTCACTGGTTCCATGTGTTCCTTTGACTTAGCAAAGCTGTTAGACCTCACAGTATTATTAAAAATACAGGATGAAGATGTAGGGCTCCTACGTCTTACAACATGTAAACATTCATTTTGTGCCTAATATGGTACATGGAATAGTATTAGTGAAAATGAATCTGTGTAAAAACTTGGATTTTTGTTTTGGAGTTTATTGTTAATACTATTATTGCTGCTGCTGCTATTGTTAAGTTGGTTTTTGGTTTTTGAAATAAGATTCCATGTAAAGCATGCTAGCCTCACTCTAGTTGGAGTGGACCTTGAATTCATGATCATTTTGCCTCTGTGTCCTGAGTGCTGAAATTACTGGTTTGTACCACCAGACCCAGAAAACTTGAATAATGACTTTTTAAAATTATTTTAAAATCCTTATTCTTTGATGTCTTTGGAGTTTAAGAGTCCTTTCACTGTGGACAGTTTCATTAAGAATCATGCCTTTGGAAAACATGTGCAGCTTGGCAAATGAAACTATCAAAATGCAAAGGAAGGCTTTGATTTTATATGAGAGGTTTTCTTTTTTATCTCAAATTATAAGATAGACAGGAGGGTATGGGTGTTACATGATGATCTTAAAGGTTATGAACTGAACCCACAAATGCCTCTCAACCACGTTTAATTATTTGTTTTTAGAGATATGAGTGAAGATTTTCTTTAAATGTGGTGTTAGGTAGGAGGCAAACAAGAACTAGGCATGCACTAGGTAAGCGCACTGCCTCAGAGTCACTTTCCTAGCCCGAGATGGTTTTTTCTTGTCAGAAAAGAGTATTTTATAGACAGGTTAAACAATTTTATATGCCAACTATAATATGCATGCATCCCTGATCTGCTACATATAATAGAGAGGTAAACTATTTTTAAGGTGAATATTACTACTACTATTACTATTATTATTATTATTATTATTATTATTATTATTATTATATAACTGTAGAGGTAGGGGTGTGTGCATGTTGAAGTGCAGGAACAAAAATAGCCATCTCTCTAGCACCAAGAGGTGACTCTTATGAGAGACTCAGTTCCTATCAAGAATCTCTGTCTCCCAGTAGTAGGTATTTTGTTATTCACTTAAAAAGAGGAGGCCAGGTATGGTGGCACATGCCTTTAAACCCAGAAGAGGCAGATGGATTTCTCTGAGCTATAGGCCAACATGGCCTAATAAGTTCTAGGCCAGCCAGGAGTACATAGTCAGACCTTATTTCAAAAATAAAAAAAAGAGAAGAAGAGAATTTCCACAAAGGGAACTAACTCAGAGACTTCCTAAGGGCTGTGGCAGTTGGGCTTTGAAGATCACAGTGGCCTTGGATGTGTAGATGCAAAAGGTACCACGTGAACATTACAGTGGTGAAATAATCCAGTTGTGTTGAGCTGTTGTCACGGTGTGGTTCTGATAACAATGAAAGTAGGGCAGTTACCCCTCCAGTAGGATATATAAGTTAAGATGAAGCATCTTCCTTGGGAATTGGTTAATCAGCTGAGATAGGCCACAGTAGGGGAGTATGAAAAGCAGTTAAATAGCATGTTAAAGTTGAGCAAGTAAGTCTAAGTCACTCTCTCTAAGTCTTAATTTTTTTCATCTTCAAAAATGAAGCCAATAAATGTGGATGTGGGATGGCACATGCCTGGAATCCCAGCACCCAGGAGACTGAGATAGGAGGACAGAAAGTTCAAAGCCGGTTTGGCCTTAAGAGCTTAGCATATAAGTGGTCACAATTCTTTTGGTGGTTATGGTAATAATAGTACTTGTTTTTAACTTTAAGTCAACATTTTATGTTAGGCACTGGGAAATGGTATGCCTACATGACAAGCTCTAGATTGATCTATCTTCCCTTGCTTTCTACACTATTTTATATAAGGGACTTAAACATTTGCAGATTTTGAAGTTCAGGGAAAATGGATATAGCCTCTGGTCCTCCTTGAATACTGAAGGCTGACTCTGTTAAATGTACTGGTGATAACACGAGCTGATAGTATATGTGTCTCTGTTCTTCAAGGGATGCAGGATCCTTATAAAGAAACCTGTGATTAACTGTTCTGAAAGTTGTACATGTGGAGTAGAAATACAGTACTAATCCAGTTCTGCCTGATGTCTTTATTGCCAGCATGACTGTAGCTGGAAAGATAATAGATTCTGGGAGGAATAGGATGAAAGATTAAGATTATTAGATATCTAAGAGCTTAAGGTACCTTTCCAAAAGGGTGGTGAATTCTAAGGTTGGTGATCTCAGTGGTAAGGTGGAGCAGTGCCCTGTGTTCACAAGATCAAAGGTGCCCTATGTGATTAATCTGTGAGGCCCAGAAGAGCTGAGCTTGGAAGCACAGTCACATAGAGCTTATCCAGTTGCCTTTCTGGAAACTCTGCATTTCTTTAAGTCAAAGGAAAGGCAGGATCAGTGAGGTGATGAAGTCACAGTGGGCAGAAGAGGTAAGTACTGAAAGCTGAGGAGCAAAGCTTGGGGGACGACAGACTTGGCTTTGAAATATGAAGAGGTCATTTCTTAGAAGTCTCCTATTTAAATTGAACATTTATTTTTGTCTATGTAGTAAGTATCATTCTGTACCAAAATTCTGTATCTTTCAATATGTCAGAGTTATTTTAAAATTTTTGTGTCTCATTTCCTTATATCCTGATATGAGGATGTAAAGTCACTTTAATAGGCATCAGTAATATCTCACAGATGCAGAATCTTGAATAAGTTAAAATTAAGTTAAGATTGTAGACCAGTATGTTACACACAAGAACAGAGAGATTCCATGAATGAGGGTGTGACAGATTTGTCTTTGCTGTTTCTTGGTAACCTCATCACTTTCTATGTCTTTACAAAACTAACTCTTCCAGCTCAGAAAAGCTTTTTCTTTTTCTCTATAGTCATTTTTCAGGTGTTGCTTGATTTTTCTGTTTTCTGAAGTTTTGTTTTCTGAACTTCTTTAGAGTTTTGTTGTTTTTGTGTTTTGTTTTGTGTTTTGTTTTGCTTGCCTAATTCTGGGTCACCAGAAATTGGTTGGAAGAATAGTGCTTCTTGTTATGTGCCGTGTGGCAGGAGTAGACTATTGTCACCTTTTGTTTGATTTGAGTACTTGCAATTTGTCATGATGGGTCATGTCAGTGGGTGGCTGGTTCCCTGGCAGTACAAGCATTTGGCAGCTGCTTCCTCACATCTCAGCTAACCAAGAAGCTAAGACAGACCTGATTGATGGTCAAACTCATTTAAGCCTTTCTCAACCTTCCTGTGGTTAGTTCTCTAAGCATCTTTTTAGTACTTTGTAATGAAGCTCTGATCTTTGAGCAGTCACTGTAGTCGGAAAGTAAATTTTTTCAGCATTCCTGCTTTTAAGGTTTTGGTGTTGGGAATCTAACCTAGGACCTCATTCATACTAGGCAAATGCTTTACTACTAAACCAACATTCTTGATTTTTATTTAACACAAAACTTAAATACTCGTGGGTACTTGGAATAAACTATGTTAATGATCATTGCATACTACTTCTTCCAATAGTTGAGAGCTCCTGGGAGCTGGGCAACATTGTCTGGGAATATAAACTAAACAGATACACCAGAAAAAGAGTTCTTAAAGAAAGACCATATCCACTTTTATTCCTTCATCTGTCCTGTGCTGTTTCTCTTTTGACACCAAGTGCAAAGGTTAAGCTTTGTCGCTGTACTGCATCCACTGCTGCTGACTTGAAGTTATTAGGTGGCGGAACTGCTGCTCTTTGATGAAGTTTACCTCTCAGAGATACTGACATGTTCACTGGCACAGAGATGCCCAGGACTTTGAACACTAATTCTGATCACCTTTCAGTTTCTTCATGAAACGTTCCATGAATGGACTAAAAGAGTAGATCTGAGATAAAAGAATGGAGTAGGAAAGGTAACTGGTATATAATTGAGCTTGTTGTCAACGTGAGGCATTTGAATCACGTGAAGACCAAGTAAAGAAGTTTGGAAATCACGGACTTTGCTTTTACTTTTATTCTACTCAGCTTCCCAGAAGTAGCAGGACTGAGTATGCATACATACATACACACACACACACACACACACACACACACACACACACACACACACACGACATTTGATCTTAAAAAGGCATTAGTTGAGACAAAGCAAATAATTGCTCATTTTGTGTACATTTGCATGTAAATAATTCTTTATCTGAGGTCCCACTCCTGTTTAAGTAGTGTTTAGGATCAAGGTATCTGAAATTGCAGAATGGTTTTCTAAATCTTTTCTTTGAATAGCTCATCAACACAGCAATGGGCCTGTTATGTGATGGGAAACTAAAATGTGGAGAGGTGGGGGTGATTCCTTAGCTGTTACTACATAATTCCTTCCTGGTGCCCCCAATGAATTCAACTTTGTGTTGACCATCTTCTGTTAAAAACCCAGATTAAACTCTGACATTTGAAACCAGTATGCAAAGAGGTATATGAGCTGTCTGTCACTTAGACTGTTTCCCAGTATCAAGGAAGATTACCAAAAAGCTGCAAGCTTTGGCTGGTTCCTGTATTGAATATAAGATTCTAGCTACTGGGGCTGGAGGGATGGCTCAGCCGTTAAACACTAGGCTCACAACGAAAAATATAAGAATCTAGCCACTGAACCCTGATTGTACAGCAAGCCCTTGCTTTACTTTATAGACATAAATAAGAATGACGCATGAAGGATGCCTTCCTACCTTTCATAAAATCATTGTTAATTTTTCTTATATATTTATCTACATATATATTCCTTGCTTCATTTAAGTTCCTGATGAATTCGCTAACACTTTTTTTTAACAGCTAACAAAAAATTAGAGTGAGAACTGGTGTTGCCAGAAAAAAAATCCAAAGCGCTCAAATGTGTTTACTTTAGTTTATATCAGTCTGTAGTTCAATTATCTTTCTTCTCTCCTTCAACCCCCCCCCCCCATATACCCCCACAGAGCTGAGGACAAAACTTAGGGCCTTGCGCTGCAAGCACTCTACCACTAAGATAAATCCCCAACCCCTACCTTTCTTCTTATTCCCCTTTATATTTTGTTCTTGAATCATATTTCTTACTGAGCTTTTAAATGCACATAAACTTGTTTTTGTTTTGTTTGAAAGAGCCTTTCACCAGGTAGTGGGAGCACACTCCTTTGATCCCAGCACTTGGGAGGCAGAGGCAGGTGAATTTCTGAGTTCGAGGCCAGCCTGGTCTACAGAGTGAGCTCCAGGACAGCTAGGGCTACACAGAGAAACCCTGTCTCAAAAAAAAGAAAAGAAAAAGAGTCTTTGTAATCCAGGCTAACCTCAGATGTGTAATGACCTTTCCACCTACCAAGTGTTGTAGCTACTAGCCTGTGGTACCATCACACATAAACTTTGTAACTTATCTTAAAATCATTTTTTGGAAATAAAGTAAGATGTGAATTAATAATTCACCAGTTATTACAACAGAATTAAAAAATAACATGCAACAAAATTATATAATATACAAAAGCTGAGTCAGGATTTCTAGTCCTGAAATACATGAGCAGAGATGTACTTTTTGAAACACAGCTTTAGAATTAAGGAACCAACTGTGAAGGTCAAAACTCCTGGCTCTAAAGAAAAAAAATGAAGGCCTGAAGATTATCAGTTTTTTCTCCTGCCCTGAATAGTATGAGACATATACTAATTGGCTCCAAGCCTTTGAAACAGTGGACTGTTGTCATTGGTCACTGAGACCACACATCTCATATAGATGTTTTTAGTCTGTTCAATGAAACCAATTTCTATTCAGCTGTCATCACTGCTTGGCTTTTGGAGACAGAATCTTGCTATGTAGCTGGGGCTGGTCTCAGACTTTCAAATGCTAGGATTACAGGTGTGTGCCACCACCAATCTCCAGGGTTTTTTGCTTTTGCGTGTGTGTTTTTGGTTTTTTTCTTTGTTTGTGGTACTAGGTCTTGTATATGTACCATGCTAGGCAAACAATCACTGGATTGCATCCTCAGCTCTCATGTCTATATTTATAAATATTCTGGACTGTGTAATTTATACCCAGGGATTCAGTTTTGGAGTCCAAGATCAAGGTACAAGCAGATTAATTTTTGTGGATGGCCTGTTGTTCCCTTTTGGATGGTGCTTTCTTGTTGTATCCTCATGTGGTAGAAGAGACAAGGGAGTTGCAAGAAGTCTTTCATAAGGGCACTGATTCTGTTTCTGAAGGTGATTAAGAAGTCACTTGACAAGATGGGGGGGGGGGCTGATCACCAGCATTTGAGCTGTGGGCACCGAGATCCATAGGTTTAGCAGTATGTGTGCATATTCTTGACTAAGGCAGGGTCAGAATATTGGGGCTGTTGATGTGCTTTTGCTCTGCTGGGAATTCAACCCAGGGCCTTGCACATGCCAAACAGGTACTGAGCCACTCCACTGGGTGCGAGCAGCATAACTGGCATATAAACTGTGTAGGTTTTCCTTTCTGTTTCTTGTGGTATAAATATTTTAAGCATAAAAATAAAGAGAATAACATAACAAACACCTAATAACAGTGGCCAAGCTTTTTACAGTATTTGCTTGATGTAGAATTTACTTTTATGTACTACTCCTTGATCTTTAGAGGCAGTTTTCTAAGATTTTTTCATCAGTACACATTTGTCTATGTATTACTTAAATTGAGAAGCACCCAGGAGATTAGTAAAGTACACCTCTAGGTGTGTCTACAAGTGTTGCTAAAGGATTGAGGAAGGCAGAGGGTGTCACACTCTTACTGTGCCTTTTATTTCATCTCCGCTTGAGGCCCAGATGAAATAAAAGGCAAGGAGGAAGGAGCTCAACTACAGGCTTCCCTCTGCTTCCCAGCCTCCAGGACAGCTCTGTCCCCACCCCAGCTGATAGCTGACATTTCAGGAAATGTGAGCTTGTGAGCCCGACCGTCACAGGGCTAGGTGGTTCAGCCTTGTGCTTAGGCTGGGACATAAGATATGGCTTGTTACCCTAGTGCTTAGGCTGGGATGTAAGATAGGTCTTGTTACCCCTTTGCTGTGTCTTCCCCTCCAGCAGGTGGCTGAGCTGAATGCAATTGTAGCACAGTGGTATAAGCATAGAAGTTATGATTAAATAGCAGGTAAAAGGGGTTTTGTTGTTGTTTCTGGTTTTTGTAATATCATACTTGTATTGGACACATCACATGAAGAAGCTGGTAGGATTGACTGAACATTGCTCTAGGTGAGTCAGGGAATGAAGTGCGTTGACTAAAGGACTATACATTTCTGTAATGTTTTGTTCTTAGGATGCATGAAATTTTTTTCTTCAGTAATAATCTAACCTTAGCTTATTATGAGTCATTTTACTTTGTAGACTTTTTTATCCTTTGATAATAACACTTAAAACCCACATACATGCTAAGAGTGGTGGCTCACCACCTTTAATCCCAGCACTCTGGAGGCAGAGGCAGGAGAGTCTAAATTCAGCCTGGTCTACATAGTCAGCTCTAGGATAGCCAGTACTATGTAGAAACTCTGTGTGTGTGTGTGTGTGTGTGTGTGTGTGTGTGTGTGTGTGTGTGTGTGTGTGTGTAGAGGAAAAGAAAAGAAAGTAAACATTTTACAGGTGTTTAAAAATATTTTCTTTATATGCTAAGTTTAGAAGCTTTTTTTCTATGCAGTTTTTTTTCCTTTTTAAATTTTTCTTTCTTTTGTTATTTGTTCTTATTTTGTTAACAGCTTAAGGATGGAGTGGGCTGGACCAGATGGTTCATCAGGTTATCAAAGGCCATCAGTCATGGGCAATCTGAATTCAAGGTGGAAGGAGAAATTAGAATCCTGCTAGTTGTGCTCTAATCTCCACAAGAGTACCATGGTTTCCCCTAGCCCATGTAACCCCTGTAAATAAGCAAAAACCAACACAGTCTATCAGGGTCAGTTCCACATCCTATCCTAGAAGTCAAGCAAAGGTGAACTGCACTAATGGATTTCCTCTTACCTTCTATGGTAACAGTGTCTTCTAGATTCTGCCTGATGTATATTTAAAAACAAAAAGCTAGGTCTACAGAACAGGACATGCTATGAACACAGGAACCACAGCACACTGCTTACCAAGTGCTCTATACATCATTGCATTGTATGTCTTTTGTTTTGTTGGTTGGTTTTGTTTTTGTTGTTGTGGCTGTTTAGTTTTTTTAAACAGGATCTTACTATGTAGCCCTGACTGTCCTACCACTTACTATGTAGACCAAACTGGTGTTTGGTCACATTCAGAAATCTGTCTGCCTTTACCTCCACCTCCTAAGTGCTGGAATTAAGGGTCATGCTCAACATTTTTGTTTGGTTTTGCACACTTTTGATTGTCTTTGTACTGCTTAGGATAGAACTCATGGTTTGCTAGGTAAGCATCATTGAGTCACATCTTTAATCCTTTTTTTTTTAAAGACAGAATCTCTAACACCTACCATAAAACAACTATTTGAAAACTCTGAAAGGTATGCTGTAAAGGTAATTTCTTTTCACAGAAATAATGCTTCAGAATCCAGTCTAGGCTAACAAGCACATGAGACAAGAAGTATACTTGGTTTTATTCTAATACAGGTGGAGACTGTGTCTTTTCCCTGTTGTCTGGAGTATGGCCTTATAGTCTTGAAATTCGCTAGTTTTAAAAGAATTAATGAGCCGGGCAGTGGTGGCGCACGCCTTTAATCCCAGCACTTGGGAAACAGAGGCATGCAGATCTCTATGAAGTGGAGGACAGTCAGGACTTCATAGTAAGACTCTGTCTGAGAGGGGGAGGGGTGGGAAGGGAAGGGGAGAGAAGGGGAGAGAGAGAGAGAGAGAGAGAGAGAGAGAGAGAGAGAGAGAGAGAGAGAGAGAGATGAAATTACAAGGTGGTGGAGGGATTATTAGTCCTTAGTAGGCAGGCCACCTTTGATGGGGGAGGGTAATTTTTTACAGAATTAGGACTTTATTTATTGTCCTTCCATATCTTCAAGATTTTTCCACAACCCATAATTGGACCTCACTGTGAGTAGAGAAAATCCCAAGAAAAGCCCTGAGTTCAAACTGAAGGAAATGGAAAAAGCAGTATAATACTCAGAAAAAAGCACAGAAAGGCCTTGTTTTTCTTTTTTCTGTTTCTTTCCTCTCATGCTAAAAAACTCAAACAGTTCTATAGTAACGATAGACTGAAGTATAGCAGGAATCTGGGGGTGGAAACCATTCTCTCTGATCAGTGGAAAGGGGTCCCAAGAGGTTGAAATGAACCCTGTTTGCTTTCTCCACTGAGCTGCTTGCCTCCAAACAGTCACTCTTTAGAAATTATGTGGCTGAGAGAAGGGTGTTCTCAACCTTCTGACTGGATAAGGAGGACCCCATTTGCCCAGAAAGTAGTGAGGAGAGTACATTTACGGGAGTTGGAAAGTAACTCCTTAAATGTTTTCACTAACCATTCAACTTGCCTATGTGCCCACATTCATGCTATTCATGCACAATTTGGCCCCAAACAGGCTTTGAGAAGCAAAGTGTGGCTTAGACCATGGCTAGGTACCAGACTAGTGATAGGGCTTGGTGCACAAGTGGAGCAAATCTGCTTAACATTGCAAAGACTTTGACACTTAGTTCAGGTTGGAACATAGTCTACAGAAGGCTGGCTGGAAAATCTAAACTGAGGACAGCTGGGTTGTCTCCACTGAGATAACAGTGTTATTCTTTATATGTACTTATCATTGCCTGGATTTTTACAACAGTAATCTCAGTATCTAGAACACAGTACAAAGTGGACAGACATATGAAATAGTAATAAAGTCACCAGTTCACAAGGAGTAAGAAAAAGACCAAGATAACACTGACATTAACACCAAATGTCTTAACAATACCAGAGCTGTAGAACTATGAAAGAAAGCCAATCATTCCACAGATTAATAACACAGATGACTGGTCTTAGTGATTTATAGAACCCAGTAGGCAGGAAGGAAAGAAAGATCCAGAAGAGCTGAGCATCTGCTCTGCACTAGATTTTAGAACGTGTGAAACAACAGAATATGTGCTACTTTGAATGTCTGTAAAACGTTCATCCAGATGGGCCCTGCCTGTCATGGGTCACAACACTAAAAGTTTTAAAAGTGATTTAAAATCTATTCTTCAAGTAAAACAAATTAGGGGATAAATTGACCTTAAAAATCATAAGTCGTGTCAAAATTAGGTAGAAAACCAGACATGGCAGTGAACCCCTTCAATCCCAACATTTGAGAGGCAGATGGAGTGAATTGCTGTGAGTTCAAGGCTAGCCTGGTTTATATAGTGAGTTCCAGGATAACCAGGGCTACATGATAAGACCCTGTATTTAAAACATAATAATAATAAGGTAGATGCAGGGCTAAGGACATGGCTCAGTCTGTAAACCCTTCCCGAGAACAAGCTCAAGGATGTCCAGAACCCATATAAAAACCAGGGCAGTGGCACATTTGTAACCTCAGTGCTAGGGGGGAAGAGACAAGGATTCCTGGTGTTTGCTGGTCAGCCAATCTAACTTAAATCTGTGAGTTCCCAGTTTGGTGAAAGACACTAAAAGGTGGAGAACATTTGAGGAAGGTAACCAATGTCATTGACCTCTAACCTACACATTGACCTCTAACCTACACACACACACACACACACACACACACACACACACACACACACACGTATGCATAAATTTCTAATGTCCAAAAAGAAATGGGCTGTCACCACACTTCCCATGATATAGCAAGATTGTGAAAGGAACCAGGAGGAACCAGGAGGAACCCTGTATTCATAGTCTCCATAGACTCACCAAAAATAAAGTAGATAAGTTTTTTGTTTGAGACATTCTCATGTACACGAGGCTGATCTAAAATTCCATATGTAGCCAAGGGATGACCTTGAATTTCTGATCCTCTTGCCTCCGCTCCAGCGTTGGGATTAGAGGGTTACACCGCTATGCCTATTTATACTGTGCTGGGACTGATCCCAGAGTCATGTGAGTTCTAGGTGAGCACTCTCCCAGCTAAGCCATAGCTTCACCCACACACTCACATAACATTTTTGGTGAACTAAGAAATGGTATATGTGAAGTTGGGCAGATGTGAAAAGTGAAGTTATTAGGCATACCTTCAGTCCCACTGTGTGTGTGTGTGTGTGTGTGTGTGTGTGTGTGTGTGTGTGTGTATGTGTGTGTCCCCATTACCAAAGGCATATTTTCTGAATGTTCAACCTGCTCTGTATTAAAATGGCAGAGAGGGTTTGAAACTCCTCAGGTAGGTCACAGGGTCTAGAAACAGGAGGCTTCCAACCTCCTGTCCAGTCAGATTCAGGATGTTTGTGATATCAGTTGAATGAATCAATGGCTTCTTCAGATTCCTCACTTCCTTTTTAAAGAGAACTTTTTTCCTATCTTTTACTAGTGTGAGCTGTTTATGATCGGTGTTGAAGGTGTTTTTTATGTCATTGCTTAATTGGACTGGAGATAATCTCATGTGACAGCATGGAGCTCTTGTTTTGGAGTTGCCATTACTTTCTAGAACAGCCATTCTGTATAGCTGCCAACATGCCCTGGGTACTCTTGCTTCATATTGCAGTGATACTGCTTTGTCAGGGTAGAATTCAGCCTCACAGGGCTAGAGTCAGTCTGCTGACCTCATGCCACAGTACAGCATGTTCAAACCTGGGAGAAACCCAGGGGTTACTCGGCATATTCTTCCTCCTTCCTTACAAGCATGGAACCGTCACTGTCCTCGGAAACCGTATGTTGTATATGTGTGTGTATCTGTCTCTTTATAAATCTCCTCATTACTGTAGTTATACAGCTTTAAGTGGGGGGCTGGTTGCGGACACAGGAAACTGACCGAGCTGCTAGAACTTAGCACTTCTCAACAGCAAAGCTCAGCCAGGGCATGTGCTATTTTTAGACAGTGAATTTGAGATAATAGAGAATCCTGTTATGTTTTCTGTTTGTTTCACTCATAGCTATTCGGACTGAGTGCGAGGGGGTTTGTGTGGCTATGTAAGTCATGATTGGATCATACTAAAGTATCCAACACTCGGGTATGGGAGCCTGTTTCCATGCCGAATAGACGTTGTTTGGGGTGTTTCAGGGTAAAAAGTTACCAGAAAATAAGCATTCCCTTCAGTGAACAAAAGAGTTTCATTTGCCTTGACGGATTGGGAAAGGCTTGGGTTAAATGTGAAGATGCCAGGCATGCATAACAAATAGGAATTTGAGTTAAAGCCAGTTTGAAATATTTCTCACGTTCTTCTTTTAATAAAAGGATTCTTATCACTGAGCTACTTGTTTTCAGAGCTTTTCCTGTGACACAATGGTTTCCTGAATTATGAATTATGTACACCTCTGTTAATTTTCATCTTTTGATCAACACCACAGGACTGTGTAATGAACTAAACAGGAAGATGATCCAGCTTTATGCAACATCCCCCTATGTTCACATTTCATATTTAGTTCTGAATAGAAACTAGGCCATTAGATTGAATTTACTATGGGTCGATTTTATAAACACTACATAATACTTTATAGAACATGATTTTTTTTTTTAAAGCAAAACCAGTTCTTTAGAGGGACACACACACACAGTCTAAAATTAATACTGTTTGCTGGTGAGCAGTTGGACTTAAGCTCCAAACAGATTTTTTACTCTGGAGTTTGATACTTTAAATGCTGGCTTTATTAGCAGATTTGTGCCTGTGATCTGTACTCTCTTTTTCTGTTTGTTCTAATTCTTGAATCCTAAAACCTTGGCAGATCTTGTGTTTGTTCTGAAGTTATAAAAGGTCAGTTTGTTTATCAGTGTTTTATTAAGAATGCTAATACATGAGCGGGAGAGATGGCACAGTAGTAAGAGTGCTTACTCTTCCAAAGGACCCAAGTTTGGTTCTGAGCACTTACAGCAAGTGAATCTCAACTGCCTGTAACTCCAGAACTGGAGAACCTGGCACCTCTGGCCACGGTGGAAGTTGGGACTCTTATTTACAAACACATAATTAAAAATTATAAATCTGTAAGAAAGAAAAAAAGAATGGTAGTGCAGGATGAGCTGGGTGATATGAAGGAAAGTATTCATAGAAGTGCCTTAAGAGAGAGGGAGACACCATCAGTTGCATCTTATACGCCATCAGTGCCAATGTGGGGCAGAGACATGAGACAGAATTGAAACACTTCAGTTGCCTTTACCTAGTACTTCCATTAACTCCTAATGTAGAGATCTTTCTAGACCTGGGGTGACCTAACAGAATTTAGCTCAGTTATAGATACTTGCATTGCATGCAGAAGCCCTAGGTCCAGTTCTCAGTATCCCCTACATACACACAATTTTCTGAAACATAATGTACCTGAGTTTCTTAGATTAGACTATATCCTTAGTTCACTATCATGTCTCTTACTCAACCTAATAATCTACTCTGGTCACTAAAGTGATCTCATTGAAACAAAAATGTAAATATTCAGCAATGAGATACCTGCTTCCAGCATCTCAGCTTCCTGACAGGACTAAAGACATCTAGAGGCTGTAAACTGAGATCTGAATTCCTTTCTACACTACAGAATTAACAATTCGGAGAAAAAATTCACAAAATGAAAGTGTAGCTGACTGTAGGAAACCAGTGTGGAATTTGAAGAAAGGGGAACTCTAGTAGTCAATGTCTCCAGAGGTCGGTCCATTCTAAAGATTTCTGCCCATTTCCTTTCTCAGTAACCCTGCAATGGCCACA
Organism: Mus musculus; assembly: GCF_000001635.26. Lineage (NCBI taxonomy): Eukaryota > Metazoa > Chordata > Mammalia > Rodentia > Muridae > Mus > Mus musculus. Next base: position 116,071,033 of record NC_000072.6, on the reverse strand, counting down.
CCTTTAGGTATTATTGTTAAAGCCACATGTATAATACAGACATTTTAGACAATTCCTTGACTGTATCAAATGAGCTTTTTCTACAGATGCTCAAATATTTATTGTGGCAACTTAGAACAAGTTAGCCACATACAATCGCTGTACTTAAGTATATTTTAAAGTTTAAAGTACAGTGTACTTTAAACCTAAGTTTTATATCTAGTAAGCTGTTACTTTAAGTGGTTGGGTTTTTATGATATAAGATTTCTCTCACAGTCAGACCTCTGACACGTGGAGGCTAAAGGTCACCTTCAGGTGCTCTTCTTTAGGAGCTGTCTACCTTGTCTCTTTACAGTAGGGTCTCTTCCATGAACCTTGAGTTTACCATGTAAGATAGGCTGGCTGACCAGCAAGCTCCAGAGTTTGGCCTGCTCCTGTCTCCCTAGCACTAGGATTCTATGTGTCCTCGTGCCTGGCTTTTTTATGTGTATGGGAATCAAACCCAGAACCTCAGTCTGTGCAACAAAAGCAAGACTTTACTGACTGAGCGAGCCTTCTCCTCAGCTCCTTAACTTTCCTTATTAACATAAAACCAGGGGGCTGGAGAGATGGCTCAGCAGTTAAGAGCACTGACTGCTCTTCCAAAGGTCTTGAGTTCAAATCCCAGCAACCACATGGTGGCTCACAACCATCTGTAATGAGATCTGACTCCTTCTTCTGGTGTGTCTGAAGACAGCTACAGTGTAGTTACATATGTATAACAATAAATAAATCTTTAAAAAGAAAAAAATGTAAAACCAGGTCAGAAGATTGGAGAAACAAAAGAGGATAGAGGTTTTTTCCTAAACCAATGTCTCCTTTGTGCTCAGAAGAGGGTATCACATCCCTTGCTCCTCTGCAAGAGCAGCCACTGTTAACCATTATCAACCAGAGTTGAGCTCTCTGTCCATCCCCCAGGGATGGTTCTTAATGAAATTGCCCAATACCTGTTTATCTCGTGATTGTCCCTTGTGGGAGCAGTGGTAAATTGTTTGTGTTACTTGTTTTCTTGTTATTCTCCATTGAATTAATTATATTCCAGATTACTTCTGTGTTTTGGGGCTAAATGGAGGAAAGAGGAGATAGGATTTACAACTAAGAACAGCTTTTGACATTTGCAATGAGGAGATCTGAAGAGCTACTGAACTACTTTGAAGTGTAAAAACTGGATTAGAATCCTACAGATACCTCTGTGGCCATGTGGTCAGGGTTCAGTCTGAACAGAAGCATTTTTCTCAAGACAGGGTTTCTCTGTGTAGCCCTGGCTGTCCTGGAACTCACTTTGTAGACCAGGCTGGCCTGGAACTCAGAAATCCGCCTGCCTCTGCCTCCCGAGTGCTGGGATTAAAGGTGTGCGCCACCACCACCTGGCTGTGCCTGCACTTTTATTTCTTATTATGAAATAAGATTCACTAGAAAAGTCCTAAGGATCTTCCAATTTAGGGTACTTAAATGAGTACATGTATATGCTCACACACAAGGACAGATTTGTATAAATTGGCTTTTAAGATAAAGTAATATAAGAGCCAGCAAGTAAGAACACTTGATAATAAGCCTAATGCACATGAGCAACCCCACCCTCTTTCACACATACACAATTAAAGTAAAATGGCTTAAAAACAGTTGCCACCAAGCCTAATGTCCTAAGTATTAGTTCCCAGGGTCCACATGGTGGAATGAGAGACCTGACTTCTAAAGGAGGTCTGAGGTTGTTCTCTATACACACACACACACACACACACACACACACACACACACAAAATAAAGCAATGTAATAAAACTTTTAAATAAAAGTGATATATTTCCCTATGGCTCTCAGAAATAGATATTTAAGCTACAAACCTACATGTATTCTCTGGTTATATTACTTTTAGAAAACAGTTTCCTAGGGCTGGTAAGATAGCTTAATAGGTACCCTGCCTTGCTACCTTGCCTGACAGACCTGAGTAGTTTGATTCCCCAGGATCCATATAGTGGAAGAAGAAAACTAGAGAACCAAGTTCTGCAAGTTGACCTTTAACCTCCACATATATGGGATACAAAAGATGGATGGATGGATGGATGGATGGATGGATGGATGGACGGACGGACGGACAGATGGATGGATGGGTCGACAGACAATAAAAAACTACTTAAGACTTAATCTTCTCAGAGAGAGCCAGATGTCTCTGTAAGTGTGTTGGGAGCCAGGTATAGATCAAAACTGAACCATGGCTGAGGAGAGCATATGAAGGACTTAGACTGAACATACCCCAGCCTTACTATCTTTCACAGAAAACATTTGATCTCTGATTCAATATCAGTAATTGCTAACATATATGTGTGTAGTTGGTGCCTCTGCAGAGAAAAGCCTTACATCCAGGTAGAGTTCTGTGCTTATGTAATCAACCTGCGAGTTCATTGTTGTTGACTTGACTGCTTAGGATCAGCCACAAGAGAAGACAAAATGCAGTTATCAACAGCACACATGGATTTCGAATGTTAGTCTCAGATTTAGCTTCATATCTAAGTAGTCCTTAGTCTTTAAAGCATTCCACCCCCACATTATCTTCAGGCTCCTCGAGTTAAAACTGAAGAACAGCTGAATTGCAAACAACATAGGTGAAAAGCCTACTCCTTTAACCTAAAAGTAGATAATTTTTAGTATTTAGGTACATATTTTTTTATTTAGTGCATATGCATATAACCATTTGTGTAAGAGACTAGGGTTTTTTTTTTCCATTACAACAATTCAGAGAATTTGAATTTAAAATTAGAATTTTCATTCGAAGAAATAACCCTGCTTTCAATTTCCATATTGGAGTCTCATTCTCTTACGCTGGAAACAAAGGCCCCACTGTTCTTCACTTTTCTCCTTCATCTCCAGCACTTTTTAACATCTTCTGATCGTTGCACTCTATGTGTGAGTAATCCTCTTAGCAGTCTCTTTTCCTCCAACCTTTTGGCCCTTAAGTAAAAACTACCAAGGCAGAAGATCTGGAAACAATGTGGAGAAACATTGCAGACAAGGTAGCTTAGCCTGAGCTCATCCAGCACAGGATAGAGCAACGTTCCTTTTTCCTTCCTAATCCCAAAGATGCATGGTTTTGTTCATAGCATTTATTAAATACATGCTCTGTCTGGTGTTGGTAACCTCAGGCAGCTCACTGGCCTTTGACAGCTCACCTTGCTGTCCTGTGTATGCTTTGTCTGTTCTCTTCCTGGTTTTTTGGTTCGAAACTTTGATTTATTGTAATTGCAGTCAGTTTTCTGCTGCCACCATGTTCTGGAGCTAAAACCCAGCTCATCAGGTTTGACGGCCAGCGCCTTGCCTGTTCTTCTGCCGTCCTGTGGGCCCTGGCTCTGTTAAGCACCATAAATCACAGTTTCAGAGGGAATGGGTGGAAAAAATAAGGACTCAAATCTGTCTACTAGGCAGACTAGCACACTTCAAACCCATTTACTTACTATGTATGGCCTGGTGGTTTGAACTTAATGTTGCCAAACAATAGAGTTCTGTCATGTGATGGCTTCTCAAGAGGAAGGGTGAAAGGCTAAGAAACTGATCGCCTGGTCCTTCATTGGTAATAAGCTCAAAGAAGTTGACAAGATTTCCTTTAAGTAAGTTGCCAGCTAATAGCTACTTTTCATTCCTGTTTCCTCTTCCTTCTCCTTTTTCTCTTTTTATAGCTCTTTATCTTCAGTCTGCTAACTATCTTTAATATTTAAAAGATGTTTCTTTGAAATTCTGGGGTTCTCTGCAACTTAGTGGCAAAGCAACGGTGATGAGGTTAAGTAATTAAATCATGTCATGGTTTTGTACTTTTTCCCAAGATATCTGTGACAACTGATATTTTACAAAGAACAAATTAAATAAATCTTTGTTTCCACGTCAGATAACATTCTTATATTTTTAGTAGTTTTCTTATTTTCTGAAGATGTATTTCATACTTATGTAACTACCTATTGAAAAGGAATTATTCAATGGTGCTTGGTGGAGCATCGTGAGGCAGGCTGTAGGGACCACATGTAGTGTCCCACAGTAAGGAGAGTACAATACGAGCAGGAGCTGTAGGTTACGGATGGTCATGATAGAAGATGGCCAAGAGAGGAGAGGGTTCTGAATGACTTAGCTGGGCAAGATTCCTCCCAGAGGCAGTAAGACAGGACAGAGAGCCAGGTCAGACACTGAGGAGGATACATACCCAGAAAGGATTTCTAGCTGAAACTTACTTAGCTAATTTTGCTAGAATTGTATTTTTAGAAAGGACACAGATATGCCTAGGAAAAAAAGCTCAGAAAGCTTTGAAGACTCTTTGTCAATCCCTGACTGGCATGTTCTTCGCCTAAGATTTAGAAATCATGAAATAGCTATCTAAGTGGAGTTTCAAGAGAGTTTTTGTCCCTGTAACAGTAGTTCAATAAAACAGCTTTTCATGTGGTAAAATAACAGTGCACTTAAAAAGATTTCTTTTATGAGTGTTTTGCCTGCATGTATGTATATGCACTATGTGTATGCCATGCCTGCAGGGGACAGAAGAGGGCATCAGATCCCCTGGAAATGTATTTACAGATAATTGTGAGCCCCTGTGTGGATGCTAGGATTCAAAATCAGGTTCTCTGCAACATTAGCATAACCTCTGTGCATAACCTCTGAGCCATCTCTCAACCCCTTTTTATGTATGTAGATGGTGCATATGTGTTTGTGACTACATGTGCACATGTGTGAACATGGATGTAGAGGAATAAAGTTGATGTCAGGTGTCTTCTTCAGTTGTTCTCTACTTCATATATTGAAGCAGAGTCTCTCCATTTGAGCCTCAATTTGTCTCTGGCTAGTCTACTCCACCAGTTTGCTGCTGGGATTACAAGTAGGCTATCACACATTAACTACCTAGCAGTTACCATGGGTGGGAGTGGGGGTCTATGGATATGAACTCAAGACATCTGATATTTGCCTGACAAGCACTTTGTCCATGGATCATCTCCTGCCCTTGTTACCTTTTTTTTTTTTTTTTTTTTTTTTTTTTTGGTTTTTCGAGACAGGGTTTCTCTGTGTAGCCCTGGCTGTCCTGGAACTCACTTTGTAGACCAGGCTGGCCTCGAACTCAGAAATCCGCCTGCCTCTGCCTCCCAAATGCTGGGATTAAAGGCGTACGCCACCACGCCCGGCTCCTTGTTACCTTTTTTTAAAGAATAGTTTACCCATGCTTCCTCTAAATGATAGTTACCTGGTAGTATACTGAGTTATGATGATTCACTGTCTGCTTTTGAAAGTGCTGCGTTCCTTTATTTAGCATGGAAGATAGAGCTTCATTTGGAAGATTAAGGCAGCCTGGGTTCCATGGTTATTTGCTCTTTCCCTTGTTCTTATCTTGAACCTGAATTCTTGTACATGCTACCATGTACTCTACCATGGAGAGACAGCCTCAGCCCAAGAATCTTGTTTGTTTGTTTGTTTGTTTTTCTTCCTGAAGAAGCTGCTCTACTGAAACTGTCAAATCAGTGAAATGTCACTTGCATTGGATGCTTACGGTCTAGGTTCAATTCTTAGTGCATCCAAAAAAGGGAAGGAAAAGGGAAAACATTTATAATGTTTTTGTAGCATTGTATATTATCTTCATTTAAAATAACAACAAGTAAAAGACTTAGACACAGGTTTTTTTTTTTTCCTCCTCCAAATTAAGCCCAGGCTGACCACAAACTCACAATCTTAATAGCCAGTTATATTTCTGAATAGCACTAATGTAGTAATACCATGTACAGTTCCACATAAAATTAAGTAGATTGAATGTCATTTTAATCTGTCTAAAGGTAAAAGTGCCCTGGACCTTTGAGAACCTTGAAAACAATTGTGCCTTGTGGGCTTTAGGTCTGCAGACTTCCTCTAGTCTCATTACCTTAAGAATATTAGACTCTTCATCTTACTTACAAAGTAAATTTCTACACACCTCTTGATTTGCTAGGAAGGATTTCTTGGGAGTTTCCCAGCACTTCCTCATGTAAGGCCCTGTGTCACCATGCAGGATTTATGGTGTCTGCTGCTAGGAAATCATTCCCTGCAGCACCCTTTGTTTAGGTGGTTGTCATAGATTAAAATGTACCCTCTAAGAGTTCATCTGATAAAACATGATTCCTGGGCTGGTGAGATGGCTCAGTGGGTAAGAGCACCCGACTGCTCTTCCGAAGGTCCAGAGTTCAAATCCCAGCAACCACATGGTGGCTCACAACCATCCGTAACAAGATCTGACTCCCTCTTCTGGTGTGTCTGAAGACAGCTATAGTGTACTTACATATAATAATAAATAAATTAATTTAAAAAAAAAACATGATTCCTCACATCAAATGTTAATGGTATTTGGAGGAGGAGCCATTGAAAAGTAATTAGGATAAGATAAAATTCTAGTGGTGTCCTCACAATGGCCTGAGCAGCTTCATGGAGAAAGAACACTGTCAGCATGCTTGCCCCATCTCACCATGCAATACCCTGTACTGTGTTAGGGCATCAGGAAGGCCCTGACCCAAGTGCCAGTGCTGTACACTTCTGCATCCAGCTTCCAGAACTGTAAGCTAAATTAATTTGTATCTCTATCAATCACACAGTTTTTTAAATTTTGTTATAGAAACAGCACACCAGATAACAGTGAATGATATTATAATGTGTGGTTCTTTTGAAATAGGCAGCACCTTAGCAAGTAGTCTGAAATGCTTACTATACTGTACTTTCACATGTTTACATTTATTTTTAGGTATGCTTGCATGTGTCTACATACATGTATGTGCAGATACATGTATGGATTCTAGGCATCAAATTCAGGTCATTGAGTTCCTCTACCCACAGAGCCTCCCTATACACTGTTGTTGAGATGGGGTCTCTAGATAACCCAGGCTGTCCTGGAACTCAGTATGTAGACCAAGTTGACCTCAAACTCACAGAGATCTACCTGCCTCAACTTCCTAAGTGCTGGGCTTAAACAAGTGCCATCATGCCCCATCTCTTTATTAGTTTTCAAGTATCTTTTTAGCTAGTCTGAAGTGGTCAGTAACAATATTCCTTTTTGGAAATCTTATAACTCTGCTACTAAGAAACAACTCTGTCGTTCTCCATTCTGAAGTAATTGGTTCTAACAGTAAAAGAAAATGCTTTCCCTGTTGAGGTGCTCATATGACCATTTCCAGGTCCTTGCTTTGTAGTTTTTCTGTTTCCCTGCCTACTGGCTGGTGTTAGCTTTTGTGTAATTGAGAGCTGCTGAACTCAAACAAAAACCTCCCTCTCCCTGAATTCTAGCGGAAAGTTAATACAATTTTGGACTTTGAGCTGAGCTAGCTTCTGAGGGGAGAACAAAAGAGTCCTTGGGGGGAGATGCAGATTCTCAGCTGACTGGTCCCTTGTCTTATCCCAATGCCCCTTGACTCCAATGCTCTGGCTGTCCTGGAACTCTGTTTAGACCAGGCTGGCCTTGAACTCAGAGAGATTCACCTGCCTTTAACTTCCTAACTGCTGGTATTAAAGGCATGCACCACCATACTCTGGTTATAGGAGTTTCTGAGATGATATCTCACTGTCTATTTCCTATGTAAACCATGTTGGTCTTAAACTTACAATAATCCTACAGCCTCATCCTCACAAATGCTATAATTTATAAGATTCCGTCTTATAAGCTGGGCTAGAGATGACTCAGTGGTTAAGAGCAGTTGACTTCTCTCTTCCAGAGGTCCTGAGTTCAATTTTCAACAATCTTATGGTGTCTTACAACCATCTATAATGGAATCTGATTGCTTCTTCTGGTGTGCATGAAGACAGAGTATTCATATGTATATAATACATGGATAGATAAATCTTCTTTAAAATTAAATAAAGTAAAATAAACTGTACTACCAGCCTAGATTTTGTTTGTGTTTTGAGACATCCTGGCTGGCCTTGAACTCAGAAGCAATCCTGGTCATTTCAGCTAAAACCATAGGATATGTCTCATGCCCAACACCCTGACATTCATTTTATTAAAAACAAGTACTATAGTGTTAGGGTCCAAGAATTGCTGAAGGAAGACCCCAGACTCAAATGGTATTCAAAGGCAAAGAGTGTTTATTCTGAAGAAATTACCAGTATGCAGGGGTCAACCATTCATCAAAATGGTTGATGGCAACAACTTGTATTCAAGGCTAGGGGAATTTTCCAGAAGGGTTTGGTAACCTCTAATATGATTGGTAGGGGCAAAGCAGTGACATTGGTACAATTTTGATTGGTTGCTATGTTTGTTAGTTTCTCTATATTTGGTGAGGCCTTGAAGAATTTTGGAAGCCAGCTCAGTCCTGGCCTTGTTATCTCCTCCAGCTAGGTGTCTCGGGAACTGACCCAGCTCCAGACTTACCCTGCCTCAGTAAGGGCCATCATTGACTAAAGGCTCATTGTCAGTGACTCCTGAGGAGCCCAATATGCTACCCAGAGAATGGAAATCTTTATTCCCAAGGTTTTTAGTCCTCTCAATAGTAAGAATAAAGCTGGTCGTGGTGGCGCACGCCTTTGATCCCAGCTCTTAGGAGGCAGAGGCAAACGGATTTTTGAGTTCAAGGCCAGCCTGGTCTACAGAGTGAATTCCAGGACAGCCAAGGCTATACAGAGAAACCCTGTCTCGAAAAACAAACAACAACAAAAAAAAAGTAAGATTAATTGTAATGTTTTGGTCAGTAATCTAAGTTTAGAATGTTCTGATAATAAACCCAAGGGACTATGCTGGGGCCTAGCAAACACATAAGCGGATGCTCATAGTCAGCTATTGGATGGATCACAGGGCCCCCAATGGAGGAGCTAGAGAAAGTATCCAACCCTATAGGTGCAACAACATTATGAACTAACCAGTACCCCAGAGCTCTTGACTCTAGCTGCATATGTATCAAAAGATGGCCTAGTTGGCCATCACTGCAAAGAGAGGCCCATTGGACTTGCAAACTTTATATGCCCCAGTACAGGGGAACGCCAGGGCCAAAAAGGGGGAGTGGGTGGGTAGGGGAGTGGGTGGGAGGGTATGGGGGACTTTTGGGATAGCATTGGAAATGTAAATGAGGAAAATACCTAATAAAAAGTATTTAAAAAAAAACAGGAGAAATAAGAATACATGCAGTACTCAGGCTTGATATTCTGATTTCTACCCGAGTAGATGAATGTGTGTGTGCTGGTATTGTTTTCCTATCGTTTTAGACTTGGGCTTAAACTCCAGGTACCACCCATGTTAAGTGACATTCTGCCACTGAACTTCTCTCCCAGACTGTGGATTTGAATTCTTTAAATGCTTCTGAACTATTAGATGGATTTTTTCCCCTCTGTCTATAATGTTTGAAGTTTTAAACATTCATGACTTTATTTTATTGTAACTTTAGGGATATTTATGTGCTTATTTAGCTTAGAAAGCCAATAAAGTTACTGCATAAGAGTCTCCATAAGGATTTCAGGCCGGGGGGAGTGGGGGGAGGAAACGACATTGAAATCTAACTTACTAATACCCTCAAAGATAGTGTATTAGTCAGGGTTCTCTAGAGTCACTGACAACCAGGAATAGCCACTACAGATAGGAAGACGTTTCATGCTAACAGAAGCCATGACCTTTCTGAATTGCAAAAATATACACAGAGATCTATGGCTACAGTTCTAACAGGTACTCAGCCATTGTCCAAAGTAAACACACACACACAAAAGACCTCACTAGTCCCCATCTGGAAGAGCTCTTCCTTCATTGTATGAACCAAATTTTTTACTCAACATAAATAAGTGACCAAAAAGAAGAGCCTAACAGACTGAATTGCCTTCTGGTTTCTGGCTGCATGGAGACAACAGATACGTGTCATACCTCTCGAGTCATATTTAAAAAATAAAAGCAAATTCTTTTTCAGGGCTTCCATCAGGGAGGACTCATTAATAACTGATACATAAACCAGAAACAAAGCCAGAATCAAAGAAAAATATTGAGAGAAGAAATCAGCAAAATCTAAAAGGTACCTCCTTTTAGAGCAAAGAAGATAACATAGCCAGATTTAAGTAATCCACAAGCCCAGCCTCTCCAGGCAACTCACTGATTCAATTCTCCATTCTGCAAGTTGAATCCATTAATATCTTGGAATAACCCTTAAATTTATGAAAGAACTTTTTTATGTTTTGTGCGCCTTTGTTGTTGATAATGAATCTCATATAGCAGAGACTGACCTCAGACTTACTATGTAGCTCAAGCTAGTCTTGAACTTCTGACCCTTCTGCTTCTGCCTCTAGAATAATGAAAATATAAGCATGATCAATTACACTTAAATACTGCCCCTTTTCTATTCCTGTTTATTGTTTGGGGCTTTTTTTTTATTTGTGGTGTTGTTGTTGTTGTTGTTGTTGTTGTTGTATTAGAGCTTGGTGCTCACCAGGCCCTCTATCAGCTAAGCTGTATCTCTAGCCCCTTTTAAAAAGTTTTTAATAGCTGAGTAGTACTCCATTGTGAAAATATACATTTTCTGTATCCATTCCTTTGTTGAGGGATGTCTGGGTTCTTTCCAGCTTCTGGCTATTATAAATAAGGCTGCTATGAACATAATGGAGCATGTGTCCTTGTTATATGTTGGAATACATGCCCAGAAGTGGTATAGCTGGGTTCTCAGGTAATACTATGTCCAATTTTCTGAGGAACTGCCAGACTGATTTCCAGAGTGATTGTACCAGCTTGCAATCCCACCAATAATGGATTCTTTCTCCACATCCTCACCAGCATCTGCTGTCACCTGAGTTTTTTATCTTAGCCATTCTGATTGGTGTGAGATGGAATTTCAGGGTTGTTTTGATTTGCATTTCTCTGATGAATAACGTTGTTGAACATTTCTTTAGGTGTTTCTCAGCCATTCGGTATTCCTCAGTTGAAAATTCTTTGTTTAGCTCTGTACCCCATTTTTCAATAGGGTTATTTGATTCTCTAGAGTCTAACTTCTTGAGTTCTTTGTACATATTGAATATTAGCCCTCTATTGGATATAGGATTGGTAAAGGTCTTTTCCCAGTCTGTTGGTTGCCATTTTGTCTTATTGATAGTGTTCTTTGCCTTACAGAAGCTTTGCAATTTTATGAGGTCCCATTTGTTGATTCTTGATCTCAGAGCATAAACCATTGGTGTTCTGTTCAGTTTCCCCTGTGCCCATGTGTTCAAGCCTCTTCCCCACTTTCTACTCTATTAATTCTCATGTATCTGGTTTTATGTGGAGGTCCTTGATCCACTTGAACTTGAGCTTTGTACAAGGAGATAAGAATGGGTTTATTTGCATTCTTCCACATGCTGATCTCCAGTTGAACCAGAGCCATTTGTTGAAAATGCTGTCTTTTTTCTACTGGATGGTTTTGAAATTCTTAGACAAATAGAACTAGAAAATATCTTCCTGAGAGAGGTAACCCAATCATAAAAGAACACACATGGTATATACTCACTGATAAGTGGATATTAACCCAAATGCTCAGAATATCCAAGATATAATTTACAGACCACATGAAGCTCAAGAAGAAGGAAGACCAGAGTGTGGGTACTTCAGTCCTTCTTAGAAGGGGGAACAAGGGCTGGTGATATGGCTCAGTGGGTAAGAGCACCCGACTGCTCTTCCGAAGGTCCAGAGTTCAAATCCCAGCAACCACATGGTGGCTCACAACCATCCGTAAGGAGATCTGACTCCCTCTTCTGGAGTGTCTGAAGACAGCTACAATGTACTTACATATAATAAATAAATAAATCTTTAAAAAAAAAAAAAAAAAAAAAAAAGAAGGGGGAACAAAATACTCACCAGAGGAAATATAGAAACAAAGTGTGGAGCAGAGACTGAAGGAAAGCCTATCCAGAGACTGCCCCACCTGGGGATCCATCCCATATACAGTCACCAAACTCAGACACTATTTCGGATGCCAAGAAGTGCATGCTGACAGGAGCCTGATATAGCTGTCTCCTGAGAGGCTCTGCCAGAGCCTGATAAATACAGAGCCAACCATTGGACTGAGCACAGAGTCCCCAATGGAGGAGTTAGAGAAAGGACTAAAGGAACTGAAGGGATTTGCAACCCCATAGGAAGAGCAATCCTCTCTTAGGATTTCAAGCATGCTTCATGCCTGTTTCCCTAAAAAAAAAAAAAAAAAAAAAAAACATACGCATGAGTGAACAGTGAGGTGAATATTTCTCACACAAAGGTCCTGCTTTAGGCCGGAGAAACTCATATGGTAGAGGCTCTTACAACCAAGGCACTTTGTCTCACATGCTTTATTGGTAAAATGAGAGTCTAAGAAGCAAGCCTCTTGGAAATGCTTTGACCAGATGACATGCTCCCTGCCTTTCTTTCACAATCCATTGGTTGCAAGTAATCACAGGATTACAAGGGAAATGTTATCTTGCTCATGTGTCCCAGAAGGCAAGGAGCATTAAAATATCAATCACTGGGAGCAGTTTTGCTACAAATTGTAATATTAACCTTATAAATTCAATACAGTACCTATCCAGAGGAGAGGACATGGTCTCTAGCATTCAGCTAATTATTAAGAAAATTCTTCCCTAATAGGTTTTATATTAGGTTGAACATAATTGAATAGTTAAGTAAATATTTAACATGTTACCTCAAGTTTATTTAGTATATGAATATATGATATTACTTAAGAAAAGTGTTTATTCTCAAAATAAAAATTGAAATCATAGCCAAACATGGTAGTTCACACCTTTAATCCCAGCACCCAGGAGGCAGAAGCAGGCAGTCTTTATTAGTTCAAGGCCAGCCAGGTCTACAAAGTGAGTTCCAGGACAGTCAGGGCTGTTAGAGAAACTTTGTCTCAAAAAACAAAAACAAAAACAAAAAACCAAAAAAAAAAAAAAAAAAAAAAAAAAACCCAAATAATGAGGAGGAGGAGGAAGAGGAGAAAGAAGAAGAAGAGGAAGAATAAAATTGAAATCACAAGAGCTACTGGTTTTGATAACAGAAAATACATGCATTTATAAAAATTGAAGGAATAGAAATCACAGTGGCAGGACTGGAGGAGATGGCTATGTGAAGAGTGCTCACTTCAGAAGTATGAGGACCTGAGTTAGGGTATTAGGACCCACATAAAAAGTCAGAAATGGCTGCCGGTGTCTATAAAATCTGCAAGCTTTGGGTCAGAGACAGATGAATTTCTGGGACTTGCTGTCCAGTTAGCCTGCATTTAAAAGGAGGGGAAGGCAAGCTTCAGGTTCAGTAAGAGACCCTTTCTTGGGGAATGAGGAGAGTGACTGAGGACAACACAGAAATCAGTGTTGATTTCTTTGAGACTAGGAAAAGCAGAGGAGGATCTTGAATACAACCTGGCCTGCGTAGTCATATCCTTCCTCAAAAAACAACTTAAAGATGGTGCAGTGGAGCAGTAGGTGCCTAAGCAGACCAAACCCAGGCCTGGGCTCTCAGCATGGTTTTTGCATTCATTATTGGATCTCAGAATTGCAGTGTTTTCTAAAAAGAAGTGGTTTCTCCTGTCTGTAGTGTCTGGTTTTAGGGTTTCATGCCTTCTTGCCTATTTCTTGCTCACTGTTTTTACTCCTACTCAATTGTCATTGCATCGTTTTCTAAACAGAGGATGTAAAATAGAGATGAAGCATTGAGAAAGTGGAACTGCCTCCTGGTGTTTGATGGAAACCTTTCCTTTGTGTTTATTGGACTAAGCAACCCCCAAGTGTTATTTTATTGAGAATTGTTTTTACTTTGTCTGCTCTCCTCAACCACACTTCACTTAAATGAGGAAACAAATGTTAATGTGGGAAAAAAAAATGTCCTGTAGCTTTAAATGGAACCAGTTGGAAGCTTTTGTCTTTTATAAAAGATGCTCACAGCTGGAGCAGAGAGGCAGATACTATCTGTGATCTTTGCTCTCACAGTCAAACTGTTCATTTGCATTTAACAACCCTAGCAAACTGCATAATTGGGTGCGTGCAGGAGCTCATGCGCGCGTGCGCAAATTCACACACACACACACACACACACACACACACACACACACACACACACACGCAGCCTGTTAGGCTGAAGCATTCTGTTTATTCAGCACAGTCCTCCCAGACGCCCAGATGTAAGGCTACAGAGTTGATGCAGAACTGAACTGTACATAGACCGAGGTGGGCACTGCGCTGCAGAGCATCCGCTATGCAGGATGTTGATGTGATGCAGCTCTGCCTGCCTGTTGTGTGCAAGCCACTGCTCTAAGATTGAAGGTGAGAAGCCCAAGGATCGCCTAGAAGCTTCATTGTGCCCAGCCCTTTGGTAGAAGATGCGTCCCCAGTGGTAGCTGCCCTCATTTACAGTGTGCAAGAGTGACAGAGTCTGCCGATGCTCCTCTACAATTTGGAAGCTGGAAAAAAAAAAAAATGGAGAAATCTTACAGCCAAGAGAGGTTGTGATTTGTTTACAGAATCCAAGCTTTTTCTGGTGTTCACACACGGAGGATGGGCTTTGTGACAAGCAAAATCATCAGACTGCCTGACAGGGGTTTTTGGTAAGATAAATGTGTTATGAAGAGGGGGGGTTTCTTGTGTTTTTTTATTTTTCTATATCAGCTACATAGAATTGCACCTTAGTAGTATTTATTCTGCAGAATCATGTTGGGTGGAAAGGGTTGAGCAAAAGAGCCAGAAAAAAAATATTTTTGCTGCTTATCCGAGTTGTGACCTTCAGATATATTCATCAGGTTTTCTCAGATAAATGTGAGCAATTAGAAACTTGGCATTTTTAGAGTGTGGGATGCTCGCTTACAATTCTGTCTTTTTCTTTTCTTTCTTTTCTTTTCTTTCTTCTTTTTTTTTTTAATGTCTTTGGATAGTTGTAATTACCTCCCCCTACCCCCACCTCCCAGAATTTTTTTAAAGTCTGCAGTGGAGAAAGGAGAGGAAAAAAAAAAAAAAGCTTTCATCCTGTTACTGGGTCATTCCCCTGGAACAGTACTAGGCTGAGAACATGAGTATAGATGTGAAGGAAGGCATGATGAGCGAGCGGAGGCCTGTCTCTGGCTCCTTGTCATTGCTGGTCAGTATCCCACAGTGGTTTAAGCTTCATCTCTTTGCCCTCTATTATAACTGAATTTCCTTTCATGTTTGCTTTTGCACATTTTTCTTTGCCAGACCCAATTCTGTCACAGAGCCTTTTTCTGTTATTGTTAATACACAGTGTTCTTTATCAGAGAATGGACAGGTGTAGAAAATAGCCCTAGAGCACAAAACCTGGGGCTCATATAGTCCAGCACCACAGGAAAAGAGACAAAACAATCCTCAAGTAGTTTTTGGTCCCTAAAACAAAATAATGAACGCTTTCTCTTTAAAATGTAGGTTTTGATTTTAGCAGACTTAAGCTTCTTAATTTTAAACCTTAATTTTATTTTAACTAAATTTATTTTAAATTTAATTAAAATTTAAAAAGCTAAATTTTAAATAAATAGAATTATTTAATTTTAGCTTTTTTTTAAGTTAAAGAAATGTATCTTTATAGAGAGTTCCAGGAATAAATAAATAAATAGAAAAGAGAAAGAAGGAAGGAAAGGAAAGAGAGAAGATTACAGTAGGTCCATGAAGTCCTGCCAGGATCACCTGGCTCTAGTCCCGTTCTGAGCTGGGTACTATTATAATTTCTAAGGATAAAGGTTTCCTTTTCTTCACTATAACTTGGCCATGTGTGGTTGGGAGGTCTGTGACCTATTTCATTGACCAAGCTCAAATATTGTCCTTGGACCCCTCCTCTCACCAGCAGGCACAGCCAAGTTTCCTAGCAGCTAGAGTGGGCACAGAAGCTGTCCATTGACACCTGCCTTTCTGCTGACTCATTGGTTATGTAAGCCTTGAACACAGCCATCCAGACACCCTCTAGGCTGGGAAATAGGGACTGCCTGTTTACTCTCCTTGAGCTCTCCCCTCAAGCCTTTTTGTTCACATGGTTCCTAGGCTTCATTGCAGTGAATAGATACACCCTTTTTCTCATTTTGAATTGCTGCATTTTTAAACTCTAATTGCATCTCTCCATAATGAAATTCCCATCTGTTCTCTTGGCACATGAAACCTTCAAAAATAGTGTTTTCTCTTACTTCTTGCCTGATTAAAGTAAGGACTTCCTTTTCTATCTTTGAGGGCTCAGTTTGAATGCCTCATTATAGGTGCCTCTGGACTTTCCATATAAAGTAGGAAGGTTTCCTTTTTCTGTTACCGCTTTCCTCAAAGTACCCTGTTCTTTTCTTCATGGTGGTTTCTACAGTTGACATAGTTGAGTTACTGGTTTCTGTGTTTCTGTCACTTGCCATTCAACTGTGAGTCTCAAGAAGGCAGAGATATTTCATTCATTGGTAAATACCCAGCAAATCACACAGTGGAGCTTACAGAAGGACTGGTAGACAGTAACATGCACACACACCAGGGTGAAAGCAAATAGGGTGAACACAGTGTGGAGAAAGCCTATGTGATGAAGGTGAAAAGTGAGAGACTATACATTGAGGCTCGGCGAGATGGGAATAGATGTAGGGCCAAAGAACATAAGACTGCAGAGGCCACATTCAGATTCTTGGGGTTTGCAGGGTCTGGGGAATGTTTGAGCGTTGTTGGTTTGGGTGCTGGAGCTTCATCCATGATTAGGCAAGTACTGTACTACCTGACTATACCCCAACCCCAAACTTTTATTCTTTATTTTGAAAACTGGAGGGCTAAGCTTGGCAGTGGTAGTGCATGCCTTTAGTCCCAGCACTCTGGAGGGTAAGGCCAGCCTGGTCTACAGAGAGGGTTCCAGGATACCCAGGGCTTAGACTGTTCCAGGGATTAGACTGTTGCTGTTGTGAAACCTTCAGTGATGATCTTGGGGATGCAGGTAGGGCAGTAGTTTAGACCTGTAGATTGCAGCTTGTCTCTCATCATAGCCTCTCCCTGAGCCATGCTGTTACAGCCTCAGGTTTTACTCTGTCATTCTAAAGTTCATTTCTGTGCCATTCCTTATTCGAGGCTGCTAGCTTGAAAGGTCTTTCCTTATTCCTTCTGTCAAAAACTTCTTTTGAGGCTCATTTCACCATCACCTCCAAGAAGCTTTCTCTGTTTCCTTTCCCTTGTTTTGCTGTGTTTATGTTTTTGAGACAGTCTCTTTAAGCTCAGTCCACTTCCTTCAGCTTTCCAAGTGCTGGGGGTATAAGCCTGCATTGCCACACTTGGTACCTTCAGGGAATATGTTGGCCAAATCTACCATGTTGTCTTAATTGGACCTTCCTTTCCGTGGTAGTTAGGTTTTATTGGTTAGATCATCTGTTCTTGGAGAACAGAGATTCAACCTTTATTGAATGGGTTTTTTTACAAAGAAGCAAACAATAACTATAAAATTAATTGAACCAGGTAATATGGATGTGTGCATACATGTGTGTATACAACCCACATCTACAGTGTCTATCACAACACCATGATGTGCTTCTGCTTCTATCCCTATCTGGTTCAATAACCCTGTCAAGACTGTCCCACATCTTAGCAGAAACAGCTCAGTTAGAATATAAAATATAAAATGTCTTTTAAGAGGTTTAAAAGTTAAAAAAAAAAAAAACCCTGAATTTGTCCTTTTCATCATTTTCTTTTAATTTATTTGTAATTTGTGAGAAAAATCAAGGTCTTGCTATTATTCACCATTTGTAAATGAGTGGCCAGGACAGGATGTGACAGCGTCCATGCTAGCTGCTCTTGTTCCTGAGCTTCTTCTTTTCCTTTCCCCATCATTTAGAGTAATTCCAGAATGTGTGCAGTATCTTTCCTGCTGGTTGTTTTAAGCATTTAAAATGAAGTAACTTGATGGGCCTAGTGGTTTATGCTTACCTCTGTTTCCAGCCTCTGCCACTGTTCTGTGACTTTTCCTGATGAAGTGTGAATAAATGTCTGTTCACCCTAGCTATAATACCAACAACAAACCAAAGAAACTAACCCACATTCACCTTGATGTGCCTACTTAACAAAAGTGTGGGTGACGCAAAGGCAGTTGTGTCACTAAAAGGCCGCCTTGCCCTGCGTGGCTGACAGCTGACAAAAGCAACATCCCTGGAGCACCTGCCTATTAGACAGTCCTTGAGAGCTCTCCCTCTCCCCGCCCCCTCCCCCCAGTGATTATTACTGCTTCAATAACCTATAATCTTGGGAAGAAGTTCTAAATTTGATAACTTTTCAAGCTTTTTGGCCCTTCTAAATTTTGTTAGCTCCTCAAGTGTTACAAAGAGCTTCCTTCCTCAAGGAGGGTTTCAGTTGGAGGAGATAGCTACAGTGAGTTATAGGCCAACCTGGGTTACAGAGTGAGACCCTGCCCACCCTACCCAACTCCAAAAACTAAAAATCACACAAAAAAAAAAGAGCCATAGAAGTGTGTTATTTCACTATAATATCAACGCTGGGATGCAAAGATAAGAGGATCACCAAGGGCACCCTAGGCAGAAAGTAGAAGTTCTGGCTCAAGAGCAACAGGAAAGGAAGGAAAGAAGAGAAAGAGACAAGGTTAGCACAGAGTGAATGAAAAGTATCAACACTGTAGTGCAGGAGGAATGCCTGTGGCTGGCTGGCACTCTCTCTCTCTCTCTCTCTCTCTCTCTCTCTCTCTCTCTCTCTCTCTCTCTCTCTCTCTGTGTTTGTGTGTGTATAACTTTTTTTTAGATTTATTTATTTTGTTTATATGAATACACTGTAGCTGTCAGACACACCAGAAGAGGGCATCAGATCCCATTACAGATAGTTGAGCAACCATGTCATTGTTGGGGATTGAACTCAGGACCTCTGGAAGTGCAGTCAGTGCTCTTAACCACTGAGCCATGTCTCTAGCCTCCTGTGACTGTTTTCTAAGAGACCCCTATATGTCAGGAGAGGGAATAGTATCTGTGTCCCTCTGTCAATCAGTACAGGTCCTTCACCCCCACATGCAGCCACACACTAATGTGTGCGTAATGTAGAAATACAGGAGCATCATAGGACCTTCTCATTTCAGATTCCTTCAAAAAGACAAGCATTCAGCTTGCTTTTTCAGACATTTGAATAATTAAAATTTCTTGTCATTTTAATTGATATCAGTATGCCTTCCCTAAAATCTTCTGGTGCCTTAATGTTGGTGATTTCTTACACCTGTTAGAAAGTACAGATAACTTCATTTTAAATCTCAGAAATGGTTGTGCAACTTGGTGAGATCTCAAGTGAAGATTTATAAAAAGGACTACAGCTAGATCAGTGATAGAGCACTGGCTTAGCATGTGCAAGGTCCCAGGTTAGAGCTCCTGCACCAAATAACTGAGATTATGTCCTTTATGTTCCTGTCTGAGGGAAAAATAAGCAAATCTAGCCATTATGTTGCAAAAGAAGGGGTATAATCAAAGTAGTTAATGTTTCTAGGATCTTTAAAGCCACAGATAACCATGTTCAGATATAGAGAAAGTTGTTAAAACAGATACAAACACCAACTGCAGAAGTGTAAAGATAGTTGTTAAAGCAGGCATGGACATCAGCTGGAGATGGGTAATCACTTTATTCTGTTGTCTAGAAAAGCAACTGTGGGACTGGAAAGTGCTGGCGCACGCCTTTGATCCCAGCACTTGGGAGGCAGAGGCAGGCAGATTTCTAAGTTCGAGGACAGCCTGGTCTACAAAGTGAGTCCCAGGACAGCCAGGGCTACACAGGTTTCTGTCTCAAAAAAAAAAGAAAGAAAAGAAAAGAAAAGAAAGAAAGAGATAGATAGATGAGTAGCAGACTTAAAGAGAACGATCCCTCTTCGACAACAAATAGAAAAAGTAACATATATTGAAGATACACAGAAGTGAACTGTTCAACCCCATGTGAATGTCGTTCAAGGGTCAGTTTAGAAACTTGATGCCTGCATGCTAAGAATATTATAGGAGGAAATGTGGCTCAGTGGGAGAGTAATTGTTTAGCTGTTCTGGCTTTGAATCCTAATGCAGGTGGAGTATAGGAGCTATTGATCAACTGTCAGAACAAGTACAAATCATCCATCCGCTTCACAGTGAAGTGCTCACGCCAAAAGTCAGAGGTGCACAGGAGAGAGCAATCTGGCCAGGTGTACTTAAGCTGTTACTGCTATGAGAAAGTGTAGATGGATGGAAAGCATGATCCTGAAAAGCTATGTCTTCTATACAAGTGCTGGGAGACTACTGGTTTCCTTGTTTTTGATAGGCATGAAGTGTGAGAGAGTTAATGGCCAAATCCAGCCTCAAAGTGCTGATACTAAACTGAAAGCAAAGCACCCTGTCTCCTAAGACAGGAACTTATGCTCTTCGATGTCCTGCCTCACACAGGCAGAAAAACACAAGCCCACATGACCAACCAGCATAGCTTGAGTTTACTGCTTACTAACTATGGAACATATTCCTTTGTGGTTCTTAAATTGAGGCCAAGATTATGAGTCGCTGAGGATTATAATTTGCAAGTTTAGCCAGGCACAGTAGCCTGAATACCTGTATTTGTTAGCACTGAAGATACTGAAAAAAAGCCGAGCTACATAGTGACTTCCATGCTAGCCTGAAATCAAGTAAGATCTTGTCTTAAAAACAAACAAGCAAAAATGCAGATTTGATTTTGGAGGCAATATTCTAAAAGTCAAATATTCAACCGTAATCCCTACCACCACTGCCTCATGAATATGTAAATTAAGCCCATACTCCAATTCTGATTCAAAAGCAAAGCTGTCTCTATCTCTGACATAAAGTATTGGCAGAACTGTGAAACTTGGTCTGCAGGTGTTCAGCATCAGCTCCAACAGGCAGTGGCACAATCTGCCCTATAAAACCTTGCCCTGGAAAAGAGCTATTTTCAGAAGAGACACACTCCTAACAAAGCTGTGTATGTCAGATGAATTACAAAGACTTCCCCATTTCCATCTGTTTTGGTTTTTTTTTTTTTTCTTCATTCCAAAGGACATGATGTGTGTTGTTTAATGTGTAGAATATAAGATTTCCACCAGAACTTGGCATTGAAGATAATGATATGAGTCCAGGATTGGGGGCAGGCGGGGGGGGGGGGGGGGGGGAAGCTGACCTTACCTGACCTGCTGGCCAGGTAAGGCGGTAGGAAAAAGTTCCCTTGTTGTTTGCCATAGGCAGAGATGTAGTACTTGGTGTATTACTCTCAGTTGGCTTTTCTTGAATCATGAAGCATTTCATTCTGTAGAATACGCATTCCAGTAAGTCAAACACAGGAAGACTAGCTTCTAAAGACAGAGAAGGGGCTAACAAGATGCCTCAGAAGGTAAAGGTGTTTGCTGCTAAGCCTTCCAATTTGATTTCAAGCCTCAGAACCCACATATAAAAGAAAAGAATCAACTCCCACAAGCTGTTCTCTGATCTCCACACATGTCCCATGGTACACACATATCCACAATCTCAGAGACAGAGACAGAGACAGAGACAGACAGACAGACAGAACTTGAATAAGAAGTAGGTGGTCAGCCGGGCGTGGTGGCGCACACCTTTAATCCCAACACTCGGTAGGCAGAGGCAGGCGGATTTCTGAGTTCGAAGCCAGCCTGGTCTACAAAGTGAGCCCAGGACAGCCAGGGCTATACAGAGAAACCCTGTCTCGAAAAAACAAACAAACAAAAGAAGTAAGTGGTCTTTAATCACAGCACTCAGGAGACAGAAGCAGGCGACCCCTGACTTTGAGGACAGCCTGGTCTACAGAGTGAGTTTCAGGACAGTCAGGGCTACTCAGAGGAACCTTGTCTCAAAACAAACACATAAACAAAAACAAAATAAATAATAAATAGATGTAATTTAAAAATTAAACTTAGAACATTTAACTGTCTTTTCAGAGGACCTGAATGTGGTTCCCCGCATCCACATCAGGCAACTCAACAATCACTTGTAGTTCTAGCTCCAGAGGATCGAATGCCCTCCTCTGGATGCCACAGGCAGCTGCACTCAAAAATGTGCATACCCACACATATAGGCACATTATCTTGAAACGTAAAATATATATATGACACACTTCCCACAACAAGGCCACACCTCCTAATAGTGTCACTTCCCATGAGCCAAGCATATTCAAACCATCACAGAGGCACAGCACTTATTAGGCAGAGACGTGTGGTTATCTGTGAGTTCCAATCCAACAAGGTCTGCATAATAGGGTGAGAAACAAAAGGTGTGACATTTTTAACCTCGTCCTGTTGGGATCCAGTCTAGGAGCTAAGTCCAAAGCAGTGATCACCTGTCATTTTTATTTCATGCTATATGTCTTAGGCATAATCTAACACTCCCCTGGTGTATGTTCTTGTTGGGCTCAAGCCCCAGGACCTCTCTTGGACCAAGTAGTACTCTTAATACTTGCTGTATATATCCAGTCCCCAATTTAATATATTCAACATCTTTTCAGAACAGTCTTAGGGAAATAAACTGAGTGAAAAACTTAAGCTCTGAAAGGACACATGGGCAACCCAGAGTCACAACTGGTGAATTTGGAAAGTTCATAGTGAACTCAAACCATTGTTCTTTGCGCCATGTTCTGGAATATTGCTGTGTGCTATTGTGTCTTCCTGTCTCTGCCTTTTGCCCTTAGATGTTATGTGTGTCTGTCTATCTCTTGTCTGCCCTGCCTAGGATTTCCAAAGTCTTCCTTGTAGCCCAGGCTGGCTTCCACTTAAAAAGCAATCTTTAATATATTTGCAAATGAAAACTTGCAAAGCAGTTAAATGCTTTGTCAGGTACTATGCTTTAATTGACTTCCCTCTGTCCCTCATGAATCTTTTCACATTTTCTTTTAGTTATTTTCTGGTCAGTTAACTTCTACCAGTAGGTAATTTTAGTCTGATTTCTTAGTAGAGAGAAACAAATATATAGAGCAGTGTGACCTGTAGCTGCTGCACAGGAGCCGATTTGCAATGACAACTCAGAGCAGCAGAGAAAAATACAGCAGGTGGTTATCTGCTGCCTCCTCCTGTCTGCTGACAGCTGGCTGGGGGAGATGCTTTCCTGACATTGTTTAGAGCTTATTGTGAGGATTGTAAGGTTGTTTGACCATGGGCTAAGCCACAAAGCCAACTTTCTTTCTCTCTCTCTCTCTCTCTCTCTCTCTCTCTCTCTCTCTCTCTCTCTCTCTCTCTCTCTCTCTCTCTCTCTGGGTTTTTGAGACAGGGTTTCTCTGTGTAGCCCTGGCTGTCCTGGAACTCACTCTGTAGACTAGGCTGGCATCGAACTCTGAAATCCACCTGCCTCTGCCTCCCAAGATCTTGGACTAAAGGTATGTGCCAGCACTGCCCAGCAAAGCCAATTTTCAAAGTGTGACCTTCACTATAGAATTTTACCTTTGTTCTGGATTCTATGTAGCTTGCTTAGAAGTGAGTATGATCTGGAATCTACTAATGATGAGATCTTTAATAAGAACAGCTCACGAGCTATTTCAGTAATAGCCAGTGCCAAAAGCCTGCTCTGCCAGGAGCTACTACAGCACTTTCACACTCATGACTAATCTCATCCTTAAAACAGCCTCCTGACTGTTCCCTCTCCTTACCGTTGAGCAACTTATGGCCCTGTCAGTGCTTCAGGGCAGAGTATGTCAGTCATCTTGCTCTTTCACGTTTATGCCTTTCAAGAAATTCTAGGGCAATACCACTGCTCAGGAAGTTGAGGCAGGAGGGCTATAAGTTTGAGGCCAGCTTAGGGATACTACTATCAAAATACTTTATGTTATGTGGCTCAGTGGTTGAGTGGTTGACTCAGGGTTTCATCCTCTGTTCCCCCTTTGGTAGAGGTATTTTTTAGTATCACCTTTGAGAACTTTGCTTCACATTTGGAACTGAGTTGCCTGGAATGAGTTAGGGATCCAGTTCTGTATGTTACCTATATCCAGCGGCAAAGGAACTGCTTTTTGACTGATAGATTCATTTCTCGAGGCCAGGTATTCATGCTTGGAGTACAGACTTCCCTTTTAGAACTTGGTTCCTGCTCCATTTCTGAATTTCTCCCCTTTAAAAATTGATACCTTCCCAAATTAGGAGATATTACTGAATATTGCAGTGACTTTCAGTTTCTAATGTCAACTGGCCTGTTACAGGTGTGTTTGTCTATGTTGGAACTCTTCATAGGAAGACACACTTGCCCTGGGTAGAACAGGAATTAAAGAGAGTCTGTTTTATTTAGTTATTTTATAGAGAAATAGAATTCTAACCAAATGTGATCATTTATAAACATTTGTATAATAAAAATTATTGATTTCCTTTTAAATGGTTGAACCTTGATCCTTGTCTCTAACAGTTTTTATTTTATGTGCATGAGTGCTTTACCTTTGTGTTTGTACCACATGCATGTCCAGTGCCCTTGAAATGGCACATACTATGACATTATGTAAATGCTAGGAACTGAACTGAGGCCCGCAGCTAGTGCTCTTAACTGTTGAGCTATCTCGCCAGCCTTCTCCAACAGTGTTTTCACCAGTATGATCAATTTCTTTTTTTGTTTTTTTGTTTTGTTTGTTTGTTTGTTTCGAGACAGGGTTTCTCTGTATAGCCCTGGCTGTCCTGGATCTCACTCTGTAGACCAGGCTGGCCTCAAACTCAGAAATCCGCCTGCCTCTGCCTCCCACAAGTGCTGGGATTAAAGGCGTGTGCCACCACCGCCCGGCTGATCAATTTCTCCCTCCCCCCCCCCCCCCCCCCCCCGATCAATTTCTTTTTTGTTGTTGTTGTTGCATGAGAGAGAGGTGGGTGGGGGGGGTTAGGACAACTTTATGGGATCAGTTCACTCTTTCTACCATGTGTGTTCCAGGAATAGAAGTCCGGTTCTCAGACTTGACTACAGTATGTGTCATTACCCATTGAGCTATCTCCCTAGACCCTGATATGGCTAGTTTGATTTCACAGATTCATAAACTTGAACACAGGGAAAGCTTGGTTGAAAATTCTTCATATCTTCTGTGGAATATATGTGTTCCATATATTCTGTGGCAGATTTTGAGCTTAATTATTGGACATAGATAAGCAGAATGGTATTATGCACTTTAGTTATAAGATGTTAAATCTTGGGCTAGAGAGATGGCTCAGTGGTTTAGATCACTGACTACTCTTCCAGAGGTCCTGAGTTCTATTCCCAGCAACCACATGGTAGCTCATCATCTGTAATGGGATCTGATGCCCTTTTCTTGTATGTCTGAAGACAGTTACAATGTACTCCTTCCTATGCATAAAATAAATAAATAATTCTTTTTTTTTTTTTTTAAATGCATTCCTCCATAGTCTCTGCTTCTGCTCCTGCCTTGGCTTCCCTTGATGAGGGACTGTAACTTGTAAGCTTAGATAAACATTTAATTAAAAAAAAAAGTTTAAATCTCATTCAGAAGGAAAATCCAGCAAGTGGGAGCTTATGCAGCTAGATTTGCATACACACACATGCAAATGATTATATAGCAACAACAAAAGAAAGAAATTGCTTATTCTGATGAAAGTGGAGAAGGCTGGAGGGATGACTCAACAGTTAGAGCACTAGTTGTGGACCTGGGTTCAGTTCCTATAGAGCAAGGTGTTTTCAGAATTTTTACTGCGGCTCTTGACACCTTGTCCATCTGAGATTCTGGCTGCCTCTCCCTTCACAGTCTCTAGCCACTGTGTTCCTCAAAGGTGAATCAGTATTGTTGGAAGTAATGCAAAAGGCATTGTACTAGTCTCTGTCAAGGGTGTCTGTCTCTTGCTGTGTTGGGGATGGAAGGCAGGGCTCTTCCACTGATCTGTTTTCCTAGGCCCAACATTTAGTTACATTGAAATAAGAAGAAAAGAATACTGTTGGCTTTTTGTTCTCCCCCATCCTCCAGTATTAGTCATCACACCCAGAGCTTCATGTACTAGGCAATTACTGAAGTATAGCCCTAGCCAATATGATTGAACTACATATATTTATAAAAGCTCAGAGGTCAGTATAAATCCTGCCCAGATGATAAAATGAGGCTCTGTATATCTAAGATGAGAGAGGATACTTTGAGACAACAGGTTAACTATTGGCATTTCCTGGGTATATAAGATAATGAACATGTAGGGGTTGACCTCTGTACAGTTCTTACTGGCACATTGTCATAGGACAAACTATGGAACAGAACCAAGAAAACAGTATTATGACCTTAGTCTACAGATGGCCAAGTTGCAACCTGACCCTCACACTGGGCATTTTTTTATTGCCCTAAGAGGCTATTTTATATTACTACCCTTTCTGCTACTACTCTAAAGAGCAGTTAATAAACTCTTCCTTGGATCCTACTCTAAATGACCAAGCCACATACAGGGGCACCCTCCAGTTTCAGCTACCTGCTTTGACATTTAAGTTTAAGCTTTTGCTGGGCAGTAATGGTGCATTCCTTTAATCCCAGCACTTGGGAGGCAGAGGCAGGTGGATTTCTGAGTTCGAGGCCAGCCTGGTCTACAGAGTGAGTTCCAGAATAGCCAGGACTACACAGAGAAACTCTGTCTTGAAAAAAACAAAAAAAGTTTAAGCTTTTAAGTCTGAGCACTTGTCCTTTCTTCCAGTCCTTGTAGTGACTCTCATCCATATGAAAGAACAGTGTGTGAGCTTTGTAGTTCCTTTCCTAAAGCAAGCTTTTTATTGGATAAAACACAAAATTTGGGCCCCAAAAGATCTGACCTTCGCCTGTGATTTGTTTAATCACTTACCTTTCACTGTCCCTATCTATTCCTGCTGTCTTTCTGGGTATACCACAGTTATTTTAATTCAGTAGCATTCAGCAGCATATCCTCTGCCTGTCTTCCACTGCAACAAAATGTCCCAAGAATAGAGAATGATCTCACTACTCTGGGTTTGACTTATGCAAACAAACACTGTGATAACAATTGGGTGCTTATATCTCCGTATCAACATAGCATTCTTGCTAACCTTTTCAGGAGACCAATTTGTGAGTGTGGCTCAGGATGGCTGATTGTGTCTGAGCACTAGAATGGTTTTCATAGTATTACATTGAAAAATGACATGCTATCTTACATAGATTTGCTTCTGGGCAGAAGTATGCATAGGAATGAGAATTAATTCATTCTCTCAACCAACAAAGGGAGCTTTGTTATTTAAAGAAATCCTGTATAAAGACTAGCCAAGAGGGCAGCAGGGCTTTTACAGGACAAGGGGATGTGCAGGTCACCCATCTGTGCTGAGAATTCAGCATAGACATATTTTCAGCACATTTTAGCACATTGATTCTAGACTGCTTCTAATATCCACCTCTTGTTTTTAAAATGTTAGATCGAGCGTTTGGAAGTAAGCAGCCTCGCCCAGACTTCCAGTGCCGTGGCCTCCAGCACTGATGGCAGCATCCACACAGAGTCTGTGGATGGAATACCAGATCCTCAGCGTACAAAAGCTGCCATTGCACACCTGCAGCAGAAGATCCTAAAGCTCACAGAACAGATCAAGATTGCACAGACAGCCCGAGACGACAACGTTGCTGAGTACTTGAAGCTTGCCAACAGTGCAGACAAGCAGCAGGCTGCTCGAATCAAACAGGTGTTTGAGAAGAAAAACCAGAAATCTGCGCAGACCATTCTCCAGCTGCAAAAGAAGCTTGAGCATTACCACCGAAAGCTCCGTGAGGTGGAACAGAATGGGATTCCCCGACAGCCCAAGGATGTCTTCAGGGACATGCACCAGGGTCTGAAGGATGTGGGTGCAAAGGTGACTGGCTTCAGTGAAGGTGTAGTGGACAGCGTCAAAGGTGGATTTTCCAGCTTCTCCCAGGCTACCCATTCAGCAGCAGGGGCTGTCGTCTCCAAACCCAGAGAGATTGCCTCACTGATTCGGAACAAATTTGGTAGTGCAGACAATATCCCTAACCTGAAAGACTCATTAGAGGAAGGACAAGTGGATGATGGGGGAAAGGCTTTAGGGGTGATTTCAAACTTTCAGTCAAGTCCAAAATATGGTAGTGAGGAAGATTGTTCTAGTGCCACTTCAGGCTCAGTAGGAGCCAACAGTACCACTGGGGGCATTGCTGTGGGAGCATCCAGCTCCAAAACCAACACCCTCGACATGCAGAGCTCAGGGTTTGATGCACTGCTGCATGAGGTCCAGGAGATCCGGGAAACCCAGGCCAGACTGGAGGACTCCTTCGAGACCCTCAAGGAGCATTATCAGAGGGACTACTCCTTAATAATGCAGACCTTACAGGAAGAGCGGTATAGGTAAGTTATGCAAAATCTAAAGCCTAAAGTATTTGTTCCCTTTTCTTTGAATATGAAAAAGTGAATTTTAAAGATGTCTGTCTCTAAAGTGTTCAGATCTGTCTGTAACAGCCACAAGAGTTTTTCGTCAGTCAGCAAAGCAGTTAAACAACTCCTAGATCACACACAGATGCAACATTTCTTAACTTCTCAGTCTTTTATCCCAGTTTATGACTTTAACGCGAAGCTCAAGCTTTCTGAGGTATTTCTTCAGTTCACTGAGATGATGAAGCATAGTCAGTTGAAGCTGACTGGATTGTATTCAGAACATCTTAATCCTGAGAACTTTGTAAACTTTGTAAAAATACAGCCCAGCCAAAATGTAGTGAACTTTGTATGTATTTGGCCTTAAACATACTTATGTGAGCAATTAGTTTAGAAAAATTAGATTAGAAGTAAATCCAGACAAATGTCTGTGATGTTTATAAAGAACTGGCCCATTTGGATGAGAGTAGACAGACATAACATTAAGTCATTCTCCTGCAGTTAGAAAGTGTTCAAAGAGCTCAGAGCTTTTCAGTCAGAATCTATACCAAAGTTGAGAGTGGGTCTGTAGGATGGAGCCCAGGGCTTTATCCATGACCATCCTTCCTATACTGAGTCTGGTTTTTCACATTGTATCATAGATTCCTGCTAGACCACTCTTAGCAAGTCTCCAAAACCTTGCCCTGTCTTCCTAGTATAGACATAATATCCTCCCCAGAGAAATCACTCAGATCCAAATTTGTGGGCCAAACACTGGCAGCCTCCTCATGCAGATCAATAAACAGTGTTCTGAGAGCTGCTTCTCTGCATATAAAGCCTTACAAGACTTGAGTTTTAGTCTGTCCCAGTTCCTAAGTAGAAGGAATCTCCAGTACTTTACTAAGACATCAGGGTTTGAACAGAGGAAGTCTCTTCCACCTCTTGAAAAGTAAAAGCAATGTTTTAAAACTTTACTTTTATGAGGTGACCTCAGTGTCTGAAGTAAATTGTTCATGTTTATCATTTGGCTCTAAAGATAACAACAACATGCTTGTTTCAGATGGTATTTAAAAAAAAAATACTAAGCAGCAATCCAGTCTGCCTCCTTTTGTAATCTTCTTGAATTCTCATTGACACTTTGAGAGGCAGGGTCTGAGGCTCAGTTGGTAGAGTGCTTCCCTAACATGACTGTATCACAGGATATCTCTCTAATTCCAGCACTTGTCTGCTGAAAGCAAGATCAAAAGCACTTGCTGCTCTTCAGGGGACCCAAGTTCAGTTCCCAGTACCTATTTCATGTGGCTAACAATTATCTGTATCTCCAGCTCCAGGGGTTAGCCATCTTTTGTCTTTTATTGTCTGACATGAACAAACATGTGGCAGACACATAGATAACACAAAACTACAAATAAAATGTGTTTGTTTGTTTGTTTGTTTGTTTTTCTTTGGGTTTCTTGTTGTTGGGTGTTTGTTTGTTTGTTTGTTTGTTTTGGAGACAGGGTTTCTCTGTGTAGCCCTCACTGTCCTGGAACTCACTGTGTAGACCAGGCTGGCCTTGAACTCAGAGATCTGCCTCCTGAATCCTGGGACTAAAGGCATACACCACCACCACCCAGCCTCCTTAAAAAAAAAAAAACCAAGTTCATCCATAGGAAATTTGGGGACAACCAGGACCACATGAGACCTAATCTTAAAAAATAAAAGTAGACATTTTAAAAAGAGGGTAGGTAGTGGCAGAGTGTTTACCTGACCACCAAAAAGAGGGTAGGAGTACTACTGGCAAGGTAGTCCAGCAGGTAAAAGCACTAGCTGCCAAGATCTAAGTGTAGCTCCCATAAGTTGTCATTAGCACCTTTGCATACACGCACCCACACACATACACACTAAATACAATGTAGTGGGTTTTGTTTTGTTTTAAAGATTTATTTATTAATTAAATGTAAGTACACTGTAACTGTCTTTAGACACACCAGAAGAGGGTGTCAGATCTTATTATGGATGGTTGTGAACCACCATGTGGTTGCTGGGATTTAAACTCAGGACCTTCGGAAGAGCAGTCAGTACTCTTAACTGCTGAGCCATCTCTCCAGCCCCATTTTGTTTTTCCATAAAGAAAAAGACTTGACAATGGTGAAAAAGGAGTAAGTTTAGGAAAGGAAAAAAGGTATATGTATTACTATTTTCATCAGTGTTTTCTATATTTAATAGCCTGGGAAAATAGTGTTTAAGTGGACTGATTAAAATTAAGACACTGGTCCTTTTTTACCATATTAAACCAAAATTCCACTACCATTTCTGTTACTAGCTGTGAAAAAAAGATTAACATCTGTGTAAGGGCTTCCTGCCTATATCATAACAGTAGCAAAGGCCCTGCAAAAAATTGCTACAACACTGAAATGAAATAGTGTGTGAAGCTTGCAAGCCAGTGCTGGCCCCCAATGCTGCAGTGATGTCAGGTAGCCACTGCTGCTGAGCCCCAGACCCACCCTCCAGAGGACCTCTGTCCATTATTTAAAAAATTAATTATTATTCCTGTTATTAAATTCCTCTAGGACTTAAAATTCATTTAGAGATTATTTTTTTTCAAGTTAGATATTGACCACTGTGAGAAAAGGAGAGCAACACATCTGGAAAAGTCTGCCTTTGTTTGTCTATTAGATTAAGTCCGAGATGGGTCTGTCATCTCCTCTCAGTGCCTTAGGATTGTGTCTCAGCCCCTCGTGCACATGAGTAGCATTCTCCCTTTGTTGTACTTTGGGATCTCTGGAGTAGCCAGGTTTCAAGGAATAGAAAGTAAAGAAGCCTGAACCCTGTTGGATGTGTAGTCTCCCTCTGCTCTCCTCTCAGCCTCACAATGATTTTTCCTTATAACAAAATCCTGAAGGCTCCATTTGAAAAAGCCACAATATGAGACTCCATTTACATATTTATACACACAGACACACTCACACTGACAA
The DNA here is from genome assembly GCF_000001635.26 of Mus musculus. Classification (NCBI taxonomy): domain Eukaryota; kingdom Metazoa; phylum Chordata; class Mammalia; order Rodentia; family Muridae; genus Mus; species Mus musculus. The sequence continues at coordinate 116,039,910 of NC_000072.6, read as the reverse complement.
TTGCCTAAAAACAGCAGTAAAAAGATTGGCCTTCTTTGTATGTCTCCATTACAGCAAATATATTTGTTTAGCATTGTTCATCTTTTAACAGTTTCACAGAAATGACACTCTTCTCATGAATGAAAACCTGTTTTAGACACCAAAACTTTTCCAATTTTAAGCATTTTTGGAGACATTTTCTAGTAACACTTGACAAAATAACCCAGCTGAGTGATGATAGCTGAGAAGAGAAGCAGTGCAGCCAGGAGTGCTCTGGGCTGACAGGGCTTATGTGGTTATACATGTCTGCAGAAAATGCTGGCAGCCTTTTGTTTGTGTGTTTGTGTTCTAGCTTGTCTTCTTTACATAGTTTCTCTCCATTCCCTACCTGTTCCATGCTACACTATTAGGGAGCTGCCTGCAGCAGCCCCTAATTTGTTTTGTACCCCCTTTGGTCTTGTACATGCTAGATAAGTAGTCTACCATTAAGCTACACCCCAGCCCATATATTTATTTCTACTTTGTTGCAAGCTTGGATTGTCTAGGAAGAAAGTACAGGTGATGGGTGAACTATATGACCAAGAATTAATTAACTTGGACATGGCTGCTGCATTGTCTTTTGTGTTTCTGTGCTTTATCCTACCAGCACCTAAGCAGGTCAGCAACCAGTGTTTTAGCTTGGATGGTAATGGGGAGGAGGAGGAGGAAGAAGAAGGAGGTGGTGGCAGTGGTGGTAGAGGTAGAGTTGATAAAACTATCACTTTTAGAATTTGCTGAACTGCTGTGATGCACATTCACTAACCCTCCCAGCAACTTGCAGGTAGGCTGTGTTATCCCATTTTACAGTCAACAAAATTGAGATCCAATGTGGGGAGGTTTTTTGTTTGGTGAGTTGGCTGTCTGGCTTTTCAATACAGAGTTTCTTTGTATAGCTCTAGCTGTCCTTAAACTCACTCTGTGTGTACTGGGCTGGCTCGAACTCATAGATCTACTTGCCTCTGCCTCTCAAGTTGCTGGGAATAAATAAAGGCATGTACCACCTCACTAGACCAGTGTGGTTGGTTGGTTTGTTTGTTTGTTTGTTTGTTTTTTAATTTGCTGAAGGTCAACAGCAAAGCCAAGACTTTATCTCACCTAAAATCCAGTGTTCTATAACAGCACACGTTGTTTTTCAATCTCAACCCTGCTATCTGTGATTGAATGACCGTTGTAATTTTGAGACGCACTGATGACTGCTCTGGATGCTAGCAGGCTTTCCCAGGTTAGAGTGTGTGTGTGTTTATTTAAAGGTGAGTCGCTATTTTGAGTATATTATAGAATTCTGTGAAAGCTAATACAACCAAAACTAATATAACAGTGTAGGTAGTGAAATCTCCTTGAGACCCTGGAGCCCTCTTCCCCTTCAGAGCCATTCTCATCAGTGCCACCACTTGCTTCCACGCTTCCACTGTGTTCTGCCCCTGTGAACTGGAGATAGTTTGCTTAACTCTGCCAGTAATCAGATATTCCGGTGCCTCTGTCTCACCCACACACTTGTGCCTGACAGGCTGGGCAGCCATGATAGCAAAGCCTACATCTGGGCTCTGCTTCACCCTTTGAAAGGAATTAGTTGTGAGTCTTTATAAGCTTTGCACCAGACCTCTTTTTTTTTTACATATTTTTCATGTGCATTGGTATTTTGCTTGCATATCTGGGTTTTTTTTTTGGGGGGGGTCAGCTCTTCTGGAACTGGACTTACAGACAATTGTGATGTGCCATATGGGTGCTGGGAATTGAACTCTGGTCCTTTGGAAGAGTAGTCAACGTTCTTAACCACTGAGCCATCTCTCCAACCCCTATATAGGACTTTAAATTATGAGTGAGATCCGTGAGGAGAAAGGAATGAGGTTTAATAAAGTTTTAAGTGATGAGAGCCCTGTGGACTTCATATTTCCTTACCCAGTTCCCTTTGTCATCTCTCTAAAGTTTTAGTATAGGTTTGCTAGTGGCTCCTGGATTCAAAGCGCTACTCAGAGAAGGGGCTTCTGTATGTGGTTGAACCTGATGACACATGCATGCACTGAGGCCAGAAAAGACAAATGGTTTCACCATGTCACCCAGGAAATCGCTTCACATGCACGTAGTTACCAGTAGCAACTGAGAGGTCTAGGCTTGTTCCCCGAGTCAGTATATTGGTTAGCAGACTGGTGAAGGTTAGGCTCAGCTATAGCAAATGCACTGACAGTATGAAGGATAGAAAGCTCTCCTGTAGAACTCCTGGCTGTGTTTGCTGCTGGTATGAGCAGTTGTATAGAGTGGGCAGAGGTGTTGATGAGCAGTAGTGCAATTTAAAAAGCTTCTATTTTGAGGGGATTACTATGCTTTGGAACCAGCTTCTGAGACTATTGGTATTAAGGCCAAGGATATTCTATACCACACTGAGTCACAAGGGCAAAGGGAGAGGGAGAAGCAGCATCACATGCAGTAGAGCATTGAGTAACGTGGCTGACCCAGTCAGGCCAGGCTCTCCTACACTATGTTATGTAACTTTTATTCGCCTGATGTCATTGTCATCTCTGAGGTTTACTGCCTCCTCAATCAGCTAACCTGGACCTAGTCCTGAAATCTTTTAGCCTCTGTACAATGTAATCTAGGCTTTGAATGTTTTCAGCCTCTGAGACTTGCTACTGAATAAGCTCACCCTTTCAAGCTCTTTCTGTCAGGTTCAGCTCAGCTAGCTGTTCTGGCTCCAGCTCCTCTCCAAACTGATGAATTCAATCTAACTTCTCTCTCAGGCACTGACTAAATTGCTCTGCTTGGCCTCATACTAACTGACAATCTGTTCTAATCTTCTGGCCCCTCCTCATTCTCTGGCTCATTCTCTTTTCACCAGTGTCTAGCTTGTTCACTTTTCAACCTGTCTGTAAAACGTTCCCTTCTCTTTCTCTTCTGCACTGTTTCCTCTTACATTGTCTCTCTTACCTCTCACTTCTCGTGAGAGTTGGGCATACCCTATTCTATCAAATCTTTCACCGATTTGTCACTTTGTCTGCCACTCAATTAGATATCACTTAAAAAACATGAGTGTTTCCTTCTACAAACTAACTTTACCTTCATTATGTGGGATTAAAGGTGTATACTAAAGGCATGTCTGTATTCCAGCCAGAGGGATAAAGGTGGATGCTAAGACTGAGTCACAACACAACTGGAAACAGGTTTTTCGAGTAAATAACACAATCTCAGGGTTCACAGTGTGATCAGTATTTCAACATAACAATGTAAGTGGTGGTTTAAGCATGGTTTTACTGTCATTGGATATGTTCACATGTAGTTGTTTTAACCCCCTTTCAACTGTTAATCAACTGAAAATTGATCAGCATCTCTAGAGTTGTGGGCTGTACTTAAACAATAACTTTGAAATAGAAGCCAAGATTATTGGAATCGGGTTAGCCTTTTGCTTTAAAAGTGTGTATGTAGAGGAGGGTCCTAGTTCAGAGATATTCTTATAAAAGGTAAGACCTGCTGTGTACAAAGAGATTCCCAGGTGTGTTCTTCCTAGCTTAGTCATTAAAGAGTTATAGAGGAGGAGTATGGAAAGAAAAAAGAAATTAATAATACCTATTAATTAAATCATCAGATCTGGACAAGCTTGCCAGTTCTGATACTTCTAAATTACATGGCCTTGAGTAGATCATACAATTCATTTGAGCGTCAGTTTCTCTGCCTATGCAAGGTGATATTTATTTAAAAGTGTCATAACCATTATTAAATGGAATGGAAAGGGGAAGGGGGGACCATGTACATGGAAACATCTTAGTAGGGTGCTTGATTTAAGTAGAACTCAGTGTTGAGGGTGTAGATGAATGGTAGAATACATGCTTAGCATATTTGAGACCCCAAAACCAGTTACCATCAATACCACACGCATCACCACGCTAGGTGTTCAATAAACAACTGTGTTTTTTTCCAAGTGTGTCCGAATTGCTACACAGTTGGCATTGCCTGATATCCAAATTGCCAGAATCCCTATGTAGATTTCATTTCCAATGCTCTTTGGGCACCTCTTATCTTTGTATTAAGAAAAATTAACTGTTTAAATTCTTAAGGGACTAATATTGTGCTCTGCTCTCCTTTTTGAGACAAGGTCTCACTAGGTAGACTAGCCTGGCTGAAATTTTCAGTTGTCCTTCTTCAGTTGTGCAAGTGCTAGGGTTAGTAGTTCACTGTTGCCTAGCCTCCTCATGTACTTGAGCACAGTGAAGTCATAAGACATATACCAAATTATCCATTTCCCCAGCAGAGGCTGCAATTGTTCACATTCCCGCATTTCATATTCCATACTCAGCTGTGACTCCCAATTCTGGTCAAACCTTGTCAGAGTCTACCTGTGTGTCCCAAATGCATTTGGGAAATGGTACAGGAGTTTGCTCCCAAGATTGCCTGCCTATTTGTGTCAGTTCGTGTGTCTCAGAACTTGCTCCACAAACCTTACCAGACATCTGTTCTACTGACCTCTTGTCTAACCAAAAAAGCCCCACGGGCTCACCAGGTGACTCCAGATTTTTGAGCCACACCCAAAAAAGCTTTAGATTGAAGTTCCCAGCCTAGGCATTTACCTAGTTTCTTTTTCATTAGAAATTTAACCCAGAAGAACCCCTGGTTTATCTTTGATCAAGGAAGATGCTGTGTTGCCCATTCCAAAGACCAAAAACATTTACTTCCAACATCAGTAGTTATTTATGAATTATTTACCTCCACAGAATCTGGACATAGCCAATGCAGTTTTTATTACCAGCAAGGGATGATTTCAGCCTGCTTTAAAAACCAAGCTGCACTCAAGAGGCAGAGGCAGAGTAATGGCAGAGAGTGAGTTCCAGGATAGCCAGGGCTACACAGAGAAACCCTGTCTCGAAAATCCAAAAAAAAAAAAAAAAATCTGAGTCAGCTCGACAGTGGTTCAAGTCACACAGTCACAGTGAGGGCTGAATGTGGCTCTGTTGACATGATAGCTTAAAGCTTGACCAGAAGAGGGCTGAGTAAGAGTATAGACAGACTCAGATGGGAAAGATAAAATCAAGTATTAACAAAAATAAAACAAAACACCCGGCTGGAAGAACCATTATGTTCCATTAGTGAGAACTTTAAAAAGTTATTTAACAAAGAATTCCCATAAAGCCTATAACATCACTCCAGGTGCATGTGTCAGAGAAATGGAACTTCTTTGTACATATGACATGAACAGGGATGAACTTATAGTACCATGTGACAGTGTCCTAGATATTTCCAGATTCTGTATCCTAAAGTGCTTGCAACTTGCTGTTCAGTTTAGTGTTTCCCACTGTACTTGATACTCACAGGATATCAGGATATGAAGCAGGGGCTATGCTTTTCCACTACCTGTACCTAATTCCTAAGCCCTGACTTTTGCCTTCATCCCCTAATGTGGCTACTACAGACTGTTCACTTGGGAAGCAAAGTGCCCATGATCTTTTCATCCTTTTTCCACATGTTAAATACACAGGCCACATACAGAGGTGCACACGCGTAATCCCAGCACTTGGGATGCTGAGGCAAGAAGACTGTGAGTTCCAGACCAGCCTGGTTATACACAGCAAGTTTCAAGCCAGACCGGGATACACAGTGAAATTGTTACACTTATCTAAAACAAAACAAATGAAAAACATTTCAAAGGGGCTGGCACTGTAGCACAGTTGGTACAGCAGGCCTTACCCAGAATGCATGAAGCCTTTCAGGTCCATCTTCACCACTACACACGCACGCACACGCGCGCGCACACACACACACACACACACACATTGTGTGTGTGAATAGTAGTCCAGTGATAGATATCTGGGGACATGGAAACGACATCAGAAGGGTTCAAAGTTATCCTTGGTTACTGCGAGGTAAAAGGCCAGCCTGGGCTGCTTGAGATTTTGTCTCAATAGACAAATGGAAAGCCAAATCATTAAAAACAAAATATCCTAAATTATGAATTATGTTATCCTACAAGGGCAGTTGCAAGGCTTGAAGCATTCTCTGGAAGGAGCCTGTGATTTCTAATTTGGCCTGATGGCATCTGCTTGGCCCCACTGTCCATTCCTAGGGCAAAATCAACAGCAGAGAAAGCATCTTGCCTTTATGTCAAGTGAGGTGTTATGCCTGAAATCCCAACACACAGAAGGCTGGGAAAGGAGGATAGAGCATTTAAGGCTTGGGCTACATCATTTAAGGACAAGCAGAATTGTGAGACTGCCTCTAAAACAAAAACAATGGCATTTTGTTTTTTACCAACAGTATCTGGTGAGAGATACCATAATTTATTTGTTTTGAGACATTGTCTCCAAGCCCTGAATGCCCCATGTAGTAGAGGATGATTCCTGAACTTCAGATCTGTCCTCCTCAGTGTTGGGTTTGCTGGTACATCACAGCTCACCCAGTCTATGTGGTACTGAGCTGGGAACCCATGGCACTGTGCATTCTGGGTAAGTAAGCATTCTATCCAGGAAGCTCTATCCCCAGTGCCAGAAATGGTTTTTTAAATTAGTTAGTTAATTTTAATTATGTACTATGCACATGTAGCTGAGTCTGTTTAGTCCAGGGTTTGGATTCAAATCCAATCTTACAACTTACTAGTCTGAGACTCTGTCACCTGCCATGCTATAAACAAGAAATCTCCCTATTTCAAAGCAAAATCATGTCACTAAGGAGACAGCTGGTAAAAGCCTGGAGAGGCAGTCCAAGCTACAAGACTGCACAGGCTTCAATACTCTTATTTTGTGATCTTAGTCACTCAAAAAATCCCTAGGAGGGGCAGTTCAAAAAAAACTTCTTGGGTTGCCAGGGTGGCTCAGTAGGAAAAGTCCCTGCTACTAACCAATGTTCTGTCCTAGAACTCACATGGTGGAAGGAAAGAATAAAACTATAGCAAGTTGTCCTCTGTCCCCCAACTACATGCAGGTGGCAGGTGGGCCTCTCTTCGAAATAAAGTAAGTAAATGTAACAGCAGCAGCAACAAGACTGCTAGCTGACTTTGTCACATGGTCTCCAGCAGTGACGATACTACTTACTGCTCACTAGTTCCCACACAGAATTTTTTGGACCCTAAGTCTTCATTTCCCTCCATGTTCTCAATTTTAGTTAAAGTTTTCACTGTTTTTAGTAACTGAAAGGTTTTTCTTCTATTATATCACCCAAATGGACTACTGGGCACATAACCCTCTCAACCTTCAGTTACTTATTTTTCTGCAGCACACAAAGCTTTTGAATTTAGAGTGAAGCAAGATGCTGTGGACAAGGCTGACAAGGCCCCAGAAACTCCTTAGCCACAACTAACCAGTGTGAGTTTACCTTTTCACATCAAACAATTACCTGGAAAATGAGGACTTCTGGAAAAAGAACAGAAAGTTTCTGCTGTTATTGTGTAGCTGAAAACCTACTAAACTTGTAAAACAGGTGCTTCTTATTAGCATAGAAACACCTCTAATCTGCAGGAAGCATCAAGGGAGGAAAGTTCATAAGCCACAGAGAGCATTGCAAACTCCTAGGCACAGAGAGTTTGGCCGCTTTGTTGGTGTCTTGGAATGCAGATCTCCTACTCAGATCATTGCTTTGTTAAAAAACAAACAAACAAACAAACAAAAAACAAAAAAAACTTTTCCAAGCTAGGTGTCTGTTGCACACCTTGGGGAAGGCTGAGGCAGGAGGATCATTGACTGAGGCAGGACAGGGCTACAGAGCAAGACTATTGTGATAAACAAGTACGAAAACACACCTGACCTGCGTTTTTCACTGGACTCCAGGCAGCTGTCACTAAGCTTTATTCACACCCCTACTTCCTGCTTTTAGATTTATTTTATTGTCTGTATTCTTTTTCTGAGTTACTAATCAAATTCAAAGTCTGTACAACAAAGGAAAGGAACACTGCATCAGCTAGCTCCCTCACCTGACCATTCAATTGCTAAGGCCCAATCAGCAGCACTGGCACTAACACGGTTACTGACACAGCCTCAGCTAAGGTTCTGGTCTGAAACAAGCTGGCCCGAAGAGCCCAGCAGAAATGCTGTGCTATTCTCTTTGGAGGGGGAGTGAGTGTGGGGGAATTCAAGATTCAATCTAATCTACTTATTCATCATGAGCACCAAAACTTCCAAGTGCTGGCCCCTGACAGTAACAGAAAGGTTAACTCTGAACCCTTCACTGCAGGGTCTGCCTCCAAGCACTGACATTTACAAAGCTATTTCACCAACACCTTCATTCCCTCCTCAATTCCACAAGTAAGGAAATAGGAGGCCCAGGAACTTCTTAAGTTTCTTTAAATTCTTTTGTGAGGTGGGCAAGTGTCTGACCCACCTTGCCATGCCTCAGTTTGTTTGTTTTTTTGGTTTTTGGTTTTTCGAGACAGGGTTTCTCTGTGTAGTCCTGGCTGTCCTGGAACTCACTCCGTAGACCAGGCTGGCCTCGAACTCAGAAATTCACCTGCCTCTGCCTCCCTTGTGCTGGGATTAAAGGCGTGTGCCACCAGGCCCGGCCGATTTTTTTTTTTTTACTTTTTAAAGGACCTTGTAGATCTTGACTTCTTATCTAGTTTCAAAATGGCATAACAGTATAGAGTTTTAAAATGTAGGTTTTTAAAAGTCAAACTTGGATTCACATCTTTCCTCCTTCACCCTGTGGCTTTAGAAGATAGCTCTAGGATCTCTGAATTTTAACTGTTTCTTCTGAGGAGAAGATAACGCCTCCCACCTTCCAGGAGCCCTGATGGGTTTGCAGAGTAGTGTCTGAGGCAGCTGTAGCTGTCTGCTGTTTCCAGTCTGCTCTTCAAGCACATGAACCACATTTAATTCACAATAAAATGTTCTAGCGATCTTTTTGAGGGGCTGGGGGAGGGGGACAGTTGTATGGTTTTTTTGTTTTGTTTTGTTTTGTTTTGTTGTTTTCCAAGGCAAGTCTCACTATGTAACTCTGGCTGTCCTGGAACCTACAATGTAGACCAGGCTGACCTTGATCTCACAGTGATCTACTACCTCTAACTCCCAAGTGCTGGGATTAAAGTCATGATTCACTACACCCAACACCCAGTAGTATATAAACACCAGAAAGTATGTGAAATGGGCTGTGATTCAAGAGACTGTGGTGCAGCCCTGTCACCATGCACCCTACTAGACGCCACCACCCTGTTCCCTTCCTAGCTCCAATTACTGACCATGCCCAAGAATTACTCTGGCTTTTGGTTTTGGGTTGGACCCAGAGCTCACTAAATATACATTACCACTGAGCTTTACCCCGGCAAGACCAGGAGTTAGTATCGTTTTAAGGGGCTGGAGAGATGGCTGATGGCTCAGCAGTTAAGAGCATTGACTGCTCTTCCAGAAATCCTGAGTTCAATTCCCAGCAACCACATAGTGGCTCACAGCCATCTGTAATAGGATCCAATGCCCTCTTCTGGTATGTCTGAAGACAGCTACAGTGTGCTTGTATAAATAAAATAAATAAATCTTTTTAAAAAAAGAATACTATTTTAAATTTCAATGCCCTTTTGGTAAACAAAGGCAATGAAGAAAGCTACACATTCAAAATAGTAGACTATTTAATAGAGTGTTCACCTAGTATGTATAAGGCTCTAAGTTCTAGCACACACATCGTACCAAAAATAAATAGTTTAAAAACATAGTATATTTGTAAAACCTTACAGTCTCTGATGAATTTAAGTTTTAGCAGATCACGTCCATAGCTGACACCTGTCCCAGAATCCCTGAGACGATGAGAAGAAAAGGCAGAGGTCCACAAGCATAGGGGGTGCTGTTCTATAACAGCAGGATGGAAAGAGCACAACAGACGTTCTGTCGAGGGTAAAGAAGGACTAAATAGGGTTTAATAACATGATAAAATGATCAGATTGATTATTTAAATTAAAGTTTATTTCTTTTTTTTAAAGTTTATTTATTTATTATATGTAAATACACTGTGGCTGTCTTCAGACACACCAGAAGAGGGCGTCAGATCTTGTTACGGGTGGTTGTGAGCCACCATATGGTTGCTGGGATTTGAACTCATGACCTTCAGAAGAGCAGTCGGTGCTTTTACCCGTTGAGCCATCTCACCAGCCCTAAAGTTTATTTCTTAAGGAGTAGAAGTAAATAGAATATAATTATTGTTTATTATATGATAATTAAAAAGGGATAAGAGAATAGAGTGGTGACTCTGGCTAAGAATATTCACTATGCAAGCTTAGGAGCTGAGTTTGGATCCTCAACACTCAAGTGAAAAAGACAGATATGAGGTCAGGTATGGAGACACATGCCTTTAATCCCAGCACTCGGGGACTCTATAAGGTCCAGACCAGACAGGACTATATAGTGAGACCTTGTCTCAAGAAAAAAATTAAAGAAATAAAAAATAAAAGGCATATTTGGCTGCATAGGTGCTGTCACCCAAGCTCTACTAGAACAGAGACAAAAGAATCCCAGAGGCTCATTGGTTAGCTGTCTAGCTGATTAATGAGCTGCTCCGAGTCCAGAGAAGAGCTGAATGTGACACCCAGTATCTTCCTCTGACCTTCACATATGTGTTCTCATGGACTGCTTGCTACAGACAGACAGACCCACATTCACATACACACATGCAAAGATGCAGAGACACAGAGAAACACAGATGCTGCAACATAAAATTATCTTAGAGAAATTTTTGTATTCCTTAAAAGTGGATAAACTCGCCAGGCAGTGGTCGCGCACACCTTTAATCCCAGCACTTGGGAGGCAGAGGCAGGCGGATTTCTGAGTTCGAGGCCAGACTGGTCTACAGAGTGAGTTCCAGGATAACCAGGGCTATACAGAGAAACCCTGTCTTGAAAATTAAAAAAAAAAAAAAAAAAAAGTGGATAAACTCAGCCACACATGGTGATAGATGCCACAAATCCTAGAATTCATAGATAGAGACAAGAGGATCACAAATTCAAGGCCATCCTGGGCTAAAAAGAAATACAAAACTTTGTATATCATAGGTGTGAGTAGTAATAAGAGTAAGGTTGTAGCTGTAGTCCAGTAATAGAGGCCTTGCCAGGCATGCATAGTGATAGCTTCCTTCCACTGTACGACCAAAAGAAGAAAGAAGAGAAGGTAGGAGACTGGAGAAAGGAAGAAAGGAAGGAAAGGAAAGAAAAGGCAAGCAGGCAGGCTTACATGTATGTGTATGCTTGTGTGCACTAGAGATAATAAGATGAATAAAACTAGCCTTCCTCCCAGGAACATTCTCTGTTTTCATTTTGTAGCTTCTCAGGCAGACGCCAGCCCTTACATATGCCAAATATGATAGTTTGAATAGGAATGCCCACAGTAGAAGTGTGTTTGAATACTTGAGTGGCAGGGAATGGCACTATTTAAAGGTGTGGCTTTGTTGGAATAGGTGTAGTCTTGTTGGAGGAAGAGTGTCACTGTGGGGTTGGACAATGAGACCCTCCTCCTAACGACGTGGAGCCAGTATTCTCCTGTCTGCCTTTAGATGAAGATGTAGAACTCTTAGCTCTTCATGCACCATGCCCTTGGATGCCTTGACGATAATGAACTGAACCTCTGAACCTGTAAGCCAGCCCCAATTAAATGTTTTCTTTATAAGGGCTGCCTTGATCATGATGTCTCTTCACAGCAGTGGAAACCCAGACTAAGATACTTAGGGTTTTATTGCTATGAAGAGGTACTATGACCAAGGCAACTCTTACAAAGGAAAACATTGAATTGGATCTGGCTTATAGGCTCACAGGTTAAGTTCATTATTGTCATGGTGGGAAGCATAGTGGCATGCAGGCAGACATGATACTAAAGGAGGAGCTGAGAGTTCTACATTCTGATCTGCAGACAAAAGAAGTGAGTGCCACAGCTCACCTAGCTTGAGCATGTATGAGATCGAAAGCCCACCCCCACAGTGACACACCTCCTTCAACAAAGCCACACCTACTTCAACAGGGCCGAGATTCCAAATAGTGCCACTACCTGGCCCAAGTATATACAAACCACCACATTCCATTCCCTGGCCCCCATAGGCTGGTTCAAACACATGAGTCTATGAAGGCCATACTTACCCATAGCATAATAAAAAATATGTTAGTCCAACTTCTAAAGTCTCCATAGTCTATAGCAGTCTCAACAGTGTTAAACGTCCAAAGTTCAAAGTCTCTTCTGAGATTCATGCAATCTCTTAACTGTAATCCCCAAAGTAAGACAGAAAACCAGCTGGTCAAACTCCAAACTCTGCATCTCCATGACTGATGTCAAAATGGTCTTCAAATCTCCAACTTCTTTTTCATCTTGTTGACTGCAACAAACTTCTCCTGAGCTGGTTCCACTCCCTGTTAGCAGCTTTCCTCAGCAGATATCCCATGATTCTAGCATCTTGAACATCTTGGGGTCTCCAAGGCAACTTCAGTGTTACAGCTTCTTGTTGCGATGTCTGGGATCTAGACATGATCTTCTGGGGTCCTCCAAAGGGATGGCATCACTTCTCCAGCTCTGCTGTCTGTAGCACTGTGGGCTCTGGTTGATTCCACCCCACTGCTGCTTCTGTTCTTGGTTATCATCCTATGGTACTGGCATCTCCAGTACACTGGGGTCTTCCACTGCAAATAGGTTTTACCAGTAGCCTCTCATAGGCTCTCTTCATGATGCCAAGCCAAACTTCTTTGCATGACCCCTTCAGTCCTGGGCTGTCAGCTGCAACTGAAGCTGCACCTTCACTAATGGCCTTCCTTAGCCTCTCACAGTGCCAAGCCTCAGCTGCTCCCCATGACCCCTTCATACCTTCAAAACCAGTACCACTAGAGTGACTCTTATACATTACTGAGTCCAGCTACAGCACAAAGTACAGCCTTGGCTATCTCTGGAACACAGCTTCTTTGTGCTCTCAGAAAATACTTCCCAGAAGATTTCACCTCAGTGATACTGGTCTCTTAATCACTGCTAATTTCTTAGCTCCAACTAACCTATATGAATTGTCCAAGTAATGCCTTTTATTTTTGACTCTAAAGCCAGAGCCGCATGGTTGAAGCCTCTGAGTTCTGCTCCTTGCTGGAGCTGGAGCATAGCCCCCTTGTTCTATTACATTATCACCAGTTTTCTGTTTTCCAACTCCTTCACTGCCTAAACTTGGCTGTCCTGGAACTTGCTCTGTAGAATGACCCTGAACTCAAAGATCTACATAGCTCTTGTCTCCTGAATTCTGGGATTAAAGGTGTATACCACCATGCCTGGGCCTAAACTTTTCATTATCACTGTTCTTCAAGATCTGGATCACAAGTGCACTACTCCATTTCTGGATTATAGTTAATTTCATATTAAAAGTCAAAACTATTCCTTGTTCAACTGCAAAACACAAATAAGCTTAACTGGGTAAGCACAGCTTCCTTATCCTCTTTATCTCCTTGAACACAGGATTCAGCTCCATTTTTCTTTCTGGTGCCCCTTTATTATTTCTTGAACCATACATTTTATATTTTTTTCTTTTTAAGCTTGCTATGCTTGATCAAAGTGTTCTTTAGTTAGTCATGAGACTAAACCAGAGAACAAAATCTCTGTTGGGCTTTTTTTTTTTTTTTTTTAGATTTCCTTTGCCAATGCAATTAATATAAATCTCTATACCTTAGCCTCAGGTAGATTCTTCAAATAAGAGCAAAAAGCAGTCACATTCTTCAAAATACCACAGAAATAGTCTGTAGGCCACATACTGAAATTCTTCTCCACTGAAATCTCTTGGGCCAGGTCTGGACAGTTCAAATCACTCTGAGCTACAAAGTCGTCCATATTCCTACTAGAATTTCTCATTAAGCCCCACTTAAAGCATTCCACTGCTTTCCAAATCTAGAGTCCCAAAATCTACATTCTTCCAAACAAAAGCTTGGTCAGGCTTATCACAGCAATACCCAAGTCCCTGGTACCAACTTCTGTCCTAGGGTTTCTGTTGCTGTGAACAGACACCATGACCAAGGCAGCCAATGATAAAGACAACATTTAATTGGGGTTGGCTTACAGGTTCAGAGGTTCAGTCCATTATCATCAGGGTGGGGGCATGGCAGCATCCAGGCAGGCATGGTGCAGGAGGAGCTGAGAGTTCTACATCTTCATCTGAAGGCTGCTAGCAGAATACTGACTTTTACGCAGCTAGAATGATAGTCTTATAACCCACACCCACAATGACACACCTACTCCAACAAGGCCATACCTTTAAATAGTCCCACTGGGCCAATTATATTCAAACCACCACACTAAGACACCAACCTCATTCCTGTTTTAACACCTCCCAAGCTTCTGTTTCTATCATTCAGGCTTTCTCTCTCATTCTTGAAGAGAGTTAAGAAGTCTTTCCTGACCCTCCACTAGGCATTACCATAGCTCCCTGCCAGTCTTGGCTACATGAAATCCTACTGATGTTTTTCTGTCTCCCCTTTCCCTGTAGAATGAACGACAGGCAGATGTTTTTTCTTGCTTACCACAGTGACCCAGTACTTTGAGTATGCCTAGCATGCAGCAGACTCTCAATAAGTGGATTGACAAATGTCCCAAGCACTCATTGCTTGGCCATGAGGATGATGGACCCCACTGGCTCTGGCTTTCTGGGGCTCCAAATCACAAACATCTGGGTGAGTAAGTTATCAAGTGTTGAAATAAGTTAGTGCTAATAGTGAGGAGGTCCATTTCCATTTGTTCACTGATTCTCTCCCAATGAGATTTCCTTAATGAGTTTCTGTTTCCTCCATACTCAGAGCAGACTAAGAACTACTTCAGCATCACAGGTGCACAGAGCTAACCAGGGCTGTGGAGAAAACTGGAAAGTCGTGATGCTGTAGGATGGCTCTGTGACAGCTGCCTTTCTGGAGACTGAAAGCTACAACTGCTGGCACACAGTAGTCTGGGCTTGCTCAAGCTCTGGGCTTCTGTTTTCTCTTATAGAAAGGATTTAGGAATCCATCTAAATTATATCAGGGAGGATGCAAAATGTTTAAAACTCCAACCTTCCTTCCTTTCTTAGATGTGAGCGACTGGAAGAGCAGCTGAATGACCTGACAGAGCTGCACCAGAATGAGATCCTGAACTTAAAGCAGGAGTTGGCCAGCATGGAAGAGAAAATCGCCTATCAGTCATATGAACGGGCCCGGGATATCCAGGTTAGTATGAACAATAAGTAAGAAACAAGAAAGGAAGAAAATGGGCAAAGACAGGAGTCTGGAGAGTCAAGAAAAGTTCCTATCAGTTGGAACACACCTGCCTTGACCCAGTAAAGTCCATGCCATTTGGGGAGGTATAGCTCTAGATACTGACAGATGTCTTAGAGACAGAGCAGTCCCTGAGAAAAATTAGAATATCTCATCATTGGTTGCTGCCCTGGAGCTCTTCAGACAGTGCTCCCGGCCATCTTGCCTATCTTTTGCTTCTATATAAAGGGCATTTGTCCCTAATCTCTAACAGGTGGCACATTACATGGCTTGTGAGAATCCTCCATTGTTTGTTTGTAGGTTTGTGAGAAATCCCAGCAGTGAAGTTGAAGGTAAACAGTTGATTTCACTTCTCTATGGGGAGAAGTGAAATATTGGGGTTTCTCTGGTTTCTATGGAGATTCTCTCAGAGGTCATGGTCGGTTTTATGAGGCACATTGAAAGAAGCTAGTATATAGAATAGGAACTTGTAGAACACCTACCCATAGGAATCAAGGTACTGTCCTGACTGTTTGCCCAGCTGACATCTTTTTTTATGTTCTTGAATCCTATTTACATTTTTTTTCATCCCAAGTTAGTTCTGGAGTGAGTAGCATCCATTATCCACTCTTGAGCTAGCTACAGCCTGATGCTATCTGGACCTTACCTTACATCCTAGGAAACCAAATTGAACTCAAGGCTGAAAAAAATCCCATGGTTGCAACCACTAGTTGTCTTGGGAGGATGTCTGTCATTACTAGGGGAGAAGGTTTGGTTTCCTGAGTGGTGGAATGCAGTTTACATAAGGCCTTAGGGAGAGCAGGTCACTTTAATGCCCTCAGTAGAGTGTGATCATAGTATCTATCCATCTCAGAGACTGACCTGAAAAGGAACTGTGCCCTCCTTACAGCAGGGTCACAATTCCCTTACTCCAATTATGGATCCTTTTTGACCTAAAAACATCAGGTAATGTGTGAGTGAAGCACACTACATCATTGTTAGAGTGGAAAAATATCAAAAAAAAAAAAAAAAAAAGTCCTATAGAGGGACTTAACTGCTGGTAAAGTGTGACATACCCATACTATGAAATGTTGCATAGTAAGTAGCTTAGAAAAAAAATAAGCTAGAGCTAGGGAGATGGCTCAGTTGGCAAAGTATTTGATTCATAAGTTCAGATTCCCAGAACCCTCATAAAAAGTCAGACGTGGGAGCCAGCTAGAAGTCACAACATAAAAAGGGTGCTTACTATGTAAGCTTGACAACTGAGTGGAAGGCGGGAACTAGTTCAGTCCTCAGATTTGTCCTTTAAACTCTATACTTAGCCATGGCACACCCACAAATATGCAAACACACACATACTATAACAACAACAGCAATAAATGTAAAACCAGGCACAGTGTCATGCACTTGTTATCCCAGCAATGGCAAGATGAGACAGGAAAAACCTTGGAGCTTACTGGTCAGCTACATGGCAAAGTTGCAACTAGTGAAAGGCCCTGTCAGAAACAAATAGTGAAAGGTACCAAAGGACCACAATTGTCTTCTGACCATCACATGAACATGCACCCGTGTCCATGTGCATGTCTATACACACAAGAATAAGGTGGATCCATGTATTTTGGACATGGTGTGATCAAGACCCTCTATTAAGCAGAAAGAGAGAGAGAGAGAGAGAGAGAGAGAGAGAGAGAGAGAGAGAGAGAAAATAAAAAGGAATAAGTTATGGATCCGTTCAAGTAGAATACTGTGCACGTTATGGTAGGAAACGCCTGTAATAACCCCGTGCTGGGCAAATCCACACGTACAGTTAAATACAGGTAAAGGGTAAGCGTCCCAGTCTGACGGCGCTGCCAGAGTAGCAGGGACTAGAACTGAGAACACTGAGAGGCTGTGTTTAGAGGCAAACACGTGGATATGTCTTGTGTACCTTAGACTTATAATTTCTAAAAGGATAAAATTCATATAATTGAGGTCTTCTCATTAAAATGTTCTAGGCCACTCAGGAATGATGGCACATGCCTATGATCTAAGCATTCAGGAGATGGAGGCAAAAGAATCAGAAGTTCAGGGTATCTCAGCTATGTAGCGAGCATATAAGAGACTCTTGTCTTAAATAAATAAATTAAGTAAATAAATTCTAGGCAAAATAAATCCTAGTATGTCCCCTGCTCCCCATAGTTGTTCTCCTAGGAGTGCAGTAGACGGGATGGGAATAATGTCACCTGCGAGTGCTGTGCATCTGGCTTTTCATATCCAGGGCTTATATATAGCTGTTTGAAATCGTTGTCGTGGCTCAGGATGCACCTGGCTCCAGGGCATATCCAGCTGTACTTCTGAGAGTAGAAGCCTAATCATCCCCTGTTTGGCCCACAGGAGGCTCTGGAGGCCTGTCAAACCCGCATTTCCAAGATGGAGCTGCAGCAGCAACAGCAGCAGGTGGTGCAACTGGAAGGGCTGGAGAATGCCACTGCCCGAAACCTTCTGGGCAAACTCATCAATATCCTCCTTGCTGTCATGGCAGTTCTCTTGGTCTTTGTGTCAACAGTAGCCAACTGTGTGGTCCCCCTCATGAAGACACGCAACAGGACGTTCAGCACTTTATTCCTAGTGGCTTTCATTGCCTTTCTTTGGAAGCACTGGGATGCCCTCTTTAGCTACGTGGACCGGCTCTTCTCACCCCCCAGATGATGCTGGCATGGAACGCAGTGCTCTTCACCGTCTGGCGAGTGCATGCCAAGAGAGCTAGACAGCAGCATTACCCACTCTGAAGTTTTCTACAAGAGAGTTGAGTGAATCTGTTTACATTTAGGATAATGTTTTTTTCTTCAAAAGACGCAATTGCAATAGTATTTTTTAGATTTTATCCAAGAAGTTTTTTGGGCAAAAATCTTGGATCATTTTTATGTAGCATGATTTTCCTTGGGATGCAAATCTGAAACAGTCCTTTAACATGAACAATCTGCAGCACACTGAAGGGCATTCTGAATTGAAGCTTGGAGAACTGCACTAAACCCACTAAACAGATGCAAAAACCTGACCAGGCCCAACACCCACCCTGCCTGGCTCCTCTCCTCATCCAGACTAACTCTACTGTGAAGTCCCACCACATTCCAGGTTGGAATTTTAGATTCAGGGTGGATTTTCCCTGCCGTGGAAGAACACAGGCATCTCCCTAGCTTTCTCACGCTAACCCTGAAGTATGATCACTTCTGAACCTGCTCCTTTCTTAACTGCCAGGATTGGAAGCAAGAGCATCAAGCCCATAGGATGACTGCGCAATCCTGTTCAGTATTGTGAAGTAGCCCTTAATCCTAACTTTTAAGCAAAATCCCTTGGCCGCACTTTTAAGGTTTGGTTGTTTTTTATATATATATGTGTATAGTTACCAACTTAAAAATAAAAAATCCGAACAACATACTTGAAGAATGTAATACTCAAACTCTCAGTGCTTCCTTATAATTTCTAATAGAATTTTTTATTATTGTTATTATTATTGGGGTTTTTTTGGTTGGTTGGTTGGTTGGTCGGGTTTTTTGGGGGGTGAAGGGGACTGGGTTGGGAGGGTCTTTTATTTTTTTCCTCTGAAATAAAGCAGTGCTGTTTTCAAATGAAGCCGTGTGGATATTTCAGCGTGCTGCTCCCTGTTGTCTGGAAACAGTTGAGTTGGAGCCTGTTGCCAATGCTGCCCTCTGCCACCCTGTGGCTGCCCTGGCTCTCTGGTCTCTATCACCCACACAGCACCATCTCCCCGGCTTGGCTTGGTTAGAATGGTGAGGGGTTTACAGGGTAAGGGGACAAGACTACACACACTAGCGTGGTAGGACTAGATTTTTGTTTTCCCCACCAAGTAAATGTTCACCTGTGACCTTGGGCTGGGATTCTCTTTAGGAAAAAAGGCTACTACTATGTTATGAGAGTCAAAAATAACTCCTTGTGTTTGCTTAATTTATTGTTTAACACCCCCTAACTGCCGAAACCAAAGTGATACGGAGTCGTCTTGTCTGCATTTTGGCCTCAGCATCATTAACTTCAAAGCTTTATTCTGTCTGCCTGAGAGGATCCATGGAAGATGATTCTCCCAAAAAGCAGAAAAAGAAATGTCAGGTTAGAAGGACCCAAGTTCTAGGTGCACACTTTTGCAAGCTTCCTACAAGCCCAGACTGACTTACACTAACCTAACTGCTCAGTGGCTGTCTAGAGACACTTTAGGAAGATAAACTGAGCTTGATCCTCATCATATAGCCAGTTCCATCACTCAGGTAGTGCCTGAATCAACCTTCAGAGCCTGATTAGTCACATATCATTGGAGGTCAAACGCCATTTCCAGTGGCCTCTCTGTGTGCCCACATGATGCAAAGGGGTCATGTACTATGCCCTGGACAAAGAAGTATGTTTTGCCTATGTCCCCATACCAGGACCTTCTTTCAGAACGAGGGTAGTATTACCCTATCTGTTGGAAAGGATGGTTTACATAGCAGTTCCAGCCTCCTTTTGCTTTGGCCAGTTGGCCTTCTCACTTTGATAGTTTAACTCAGGTACCCAGTCTTCACTCCATCCCCAGGTGCTTGTTCACCTCATTAATGAGCACCTAGAGCAAGGACCAAAAGAAGGAAAACTAATTAAAACCAATGCATATTCATGCCAAAACAAGTGGTCCCCAAGCCTGTTTAAAAGGTTAACTTGGCCCGAAAATATTGCAGCAGCTTCATGCAAGAATTGCCACAGGACACTATGGCCTTGCTGGGCTAGCATTTGCTGCTGTAATCTAGTTGCTCTGGTATAGAAGAGAACCCCATGGGGCTGTGGGAGAGACAATTCAGTGGCAGCCCACTGGCTTCTCTACCCATTCCACAGGAACCCTATTCCTACCCCCACCCCTGCCCACAAATGCCACTGTGATCCACAGCTGAAGTTGTTTCTAATTGCCTAAAGGCAGTCTCTGTGTCTGGAGCTTCAAAGAGACAGGCAGACCTGCACTAATTCCCTTCTTCCTCTAGCAGACTGCCTTGGGAAGGACCTTCAGTCCAGGACAGACCCTGTCATGGCTTCTTGCTGTCTTACCCTTCTCACTCACCAGGCCCACAGTCGCCTGCACTCAGTGCTGTTTGTAACACATCTGTTATTCTGCCTACCTGTACTTTTTGCTGCCCATCCCTGTTGCCTTTGAGTTTCTTGGAATTGTGGCTGTCCTCGGAATCTCTTTTCTATTCACAGCCCTTCTATAGCCTTGCTCTGATGGTTTTAGCACTTGATCTGAGAGAAGCTTGCCCATAATTTAATGCTTCTTTTCCTTAAAAAATAAAAAAAAAAATCAAAAAAACCCACTAAAGTGAAGCATTTCTTGATTCCCTTTTCCATGCTGGTGCCTAGCCCGGGTGAGTGAGGCTGGCTGTGTTGGCCTGGGTGACTTGTGGTTGTAGAGTTGGCCATCATTCTGCACTGTTGATAGCTGTCTGCTCCAGTTTCTGGTCTTTGGTATACTCAGTGTGGCCCGGTGATGAAGGCTTTCTACTCCTTAACAGGTACAGTTGGATCCATCGCTGATGGTGTTTCTTTAGCCCCATCCCAATTGGCCTAAAACATTTGTCACCAGAACAGTGGGGAAAAGCCTTCCTTTCCAGCCATGTCTGACAGTGAGCATGCTTTGGTGTGGTCTTCACTGCTTTTGGTTTTGCTTCTGATCTTGTGTTCTAAGGTACTCAGTGAATCCTGGATTCTGAGTAAGTTCCAGGGTTCTGGCCTTGAAGCCTTGGACTACACACATTTCAAACAAAACCAAATGCTGTCGTCGACAAGCCAGCACAGGCGAAGTGATGGTTCCCACAGCACCCCCAATAAAAACTGGGATTTTGAATGTGGCTCTACAAGTTAAACATTTCTGTGTGTTGTGTATGCTAGGTGATGCCCTCAGAAGGGACTGACTACTAGACTGTAAGTGTGTTTTATACAAGTGTGTAAGACTAAGACTCACGTGCACGAATCGAAGAGTAAAGAGACAATACTTGTGAACGTGTGAACGTTAACACTGTAGTTGCTAGATCTTAAGCTGCTAATTGTCGAGAGAGAATTCAGTTGTGTGCTGTCTGGCTGCTGTGCCTTCTCAGCAGCACTTTTGCTGTACATACAATGGAAATAAAGACCTCAGCTAGAAACCTGCCAATTGACTCAGCTTTGTTTTGGTTTTTTATTTGTGCATACCCCATTTCCAGTGCAGGTGCATGCATCTGGAAATTTTGGTTGTGGGTTGGAGTGGGAGAGAGGGAGAGAGATTGCCACACAAGTATTTTAAAACTATACCCGGCAACCAGAAAGTTGTCACAGCCTCGATGGGCCGTAACATCATCGTTCCAGGTGGCAGGGCCTCTGTGATTCCTTTAGGCTGGTAGGTAAGATCATGCTTTAAGGGCTGGGAAAATAGCTCAGTTGGCAAATTGCTTGCTGCACAGACACAAGGACCTATGTCTGGACCCCCAGACTCCCCAGTCAAAGTGCTCCTGTACATCTGCAATTTCGGTGTTGGAGAGAGGGAAAGAGACACGTTCCTGGTGGGATAGAATCCAGGGCCGTGCTCGTGCTGGGCAAGCCCTCAACCACTGAGGCCCAGCCCAGCCCCAGAGTATTTTGTTGTGGTGGTTTGCTGACACTGTGTGTTTGTAACACTTGTTACGGTGCACATGGAGAGACCAGAAGACAACTTACAGAAGTTGGTGCTCTCATGCACCATTTTTGTAGGTATCATTCAGATAAGGTTTAGTGGCTGTTGCCTGTACCCACTGAACTGTTTCAGTGGCTCCAGAGACAGTAATTTTCATTAGGACTTTTGCCATAGCTCAGAGGCTCTAGAGTTGTAAAAAGTTCTGGTGCTGGAGAGATGGCTCAGCAGGTAAGAGCATTGACTGCTCTTCCAAAGGTCCTGAGTTCAAATCCCAACAACCACATGGTAGCTCACAACCAACCACCCATAAGGAGATCTGACGCCCTCTTCTGGTGCATCCGAAGTCAGGTACAGTGTACTTAAGTATAATAATAAATAAATCTTTGGGCTAGGACAAGCAGGGACTGAGCTAGCAGAGTTGACCAGAGCAAGCAGGGCCGACCAGAGCGAGCAGAGGTCCTAAAAATTCAATTCCCAATAACCACATGAAGGCTCACAACCATCCATCTATCTGTACAGCTACAGTGTACTCAACATACATAAAATAAATTAACCTTTAAAAAAAAAGTTGTGAACACAGAACACCCCACAGGTGGATGACTTCATCCTGATTTGCTAGCCCTGCATATCCTAACCACCTGTGAGCTCGCAGCATCACACCCAGCCTCAACCCAGGGGTTGTGACAGGAAGGGATACCTTTCATGACAGCTTTAAAGATGCTGTGGGCATACCTTTAGCTTACTATGAGCTAGCCTAGTAGAATCGTAGAATGCACCCTGAGAGCCTGTGCACATCACACTCTAGGATTGCATAGGGCAAAGGGGCTAACAATTTCAAAATCTGGTTAATTACCATCCACTAAAAATCTTTAGCAGGCCAGATGTAGTAGCATACTCTAACCCCAGCACTAGAGGGTGTGGGGCAGAAGCAGATGGAGCTCAGAGTTTGAGGCCAACCTGATCTGCATAATGAGACCCTATCTCAAAAATAAATGACTTAAAAAACCAGCCAGAAGGCCGGGCGTGGTGGCACATGCCTTTAATCTCAGCATTTGGGAGGCAGAGGCAGGCAGATTTCTGAGTTCAAGGCCAGCCTGGTCTACAGAGTGAGTTCAGGACAGCCAGGGCTATAAAGAGAAACCCTGTCTCAAAAAAACAAAAACAAAAAAAAAAAAAAAGAGAGAGAGAGGGAGGAAGGAAGGAAGGAAGGAGGGAGGGAGGGAGGGAGGGAGGGAGGGAGGGAGGGAGGGAGGGAGGGAGGGAAGGAAGAAAAACAGCCAGGCCAACATGGGATACATGAGTCTTGTCTCTGAACAACAACAAAAATAGAACAAAACTTCAGAGTATGAAAACATATCTGAGAAGCTATGATACAGAAAACAGATTGGGGCAGCAGATAAGGGGGTGCCAGCTAGGGAGGTCTGCCTTACCTGAAGGATTCAAATATTTTGTCTTTAAACTGTGGGTCAAACTAAATAAATAGCTGGCACTCTTGTAAGGACTCATTGCTTAGTCAAGAGCAGCTGACATGGAGGAAGTGCCAGTCCCCATGGTATAAACATTGAAGGTGGGGTTACATGGCTGTCCAAGTGTGATGGCTCACATCTGTAATCTCAGCATTCAAATGATAACTCAAAAGCAGCCTGAGCTACATAATGATAATCCTTTGTGGAAGGAAAAACAAACAACAACAAATGAAGGGTGTAGCTTAGTGCTGGAACACTTGCCTAGCAAGTCTCTGGGGATCCATAGCCAATACTTAGAAAACAAAAGTATAGAATGGTAAAATCAGTGGTAGGAGACAAGCATATATGGTCTATGACTGGAAGAGAGATTTAACTCAAAAGCTGAGAGATGCTCATAAAAAGAACCTGGATTCCCTGAAACACACTTTTTAAAAATGCCAAGTGTAGTGGCACATGTGTAACCCCAGCACTGTGGAGTAAAAATGGGAGGCTCCCTGGGGCTTGCTGGCCAGACAGTCTCACATAGTTGGCAAACTCCAGGCCAGTGAGAGGCCATCAAAAAAGGTTGAATGGCACCTGAGGAACAACACATAGGGCAGATGGCCATGTGGTACGTGCGCACGCACACACTCCTCAGTAGAAAAGGAGGCAAAGGTTATGAATAAATGGTTCACAGAAAAACAAAGATGAAATAAGTATTCCAGAAAAAAAATGCTTAACTTTCTATCCAATCTGTATGAAGTGAAATATGGGGAAATATTGATTCCCATTTGTGTTGAGAAATGTTTTATTTATACAAATACGTATAGAAGCTCCACATTACACTGCTCCCAGCGTTTGTTTGAAGAAAACTGGTAAAGGATTTCCATGATTGACACGTGTATGAGTCTTTCTGTACCAAACATTTTAAAGGTTGGTTTTCAGTGATGCCTGTGTGGGGTATGTGCAAGTGAGTTCAGAGCCAAAAGTCACAGAGGCCAGAAAAGGGCATCTGGTCACTGAGAATTGAAGTGACAGGCAGTTGTGGGTGCTGGGGCAGAGCTGGTGTCCTTGGTGAGAGCAGTGTGTACTCTTACCTACCAAGCCCTCTCTAAGGCCGGGCATGAGGCTTTTTAAGAGACCATGTTTCTTCTCTTGTGTCAAACTTTCAAGACAGGGTTTCACTGTGCATCCTAGATTAGACACTCCAGCTGTCTGTGAAGGACCCAACTGTGTGCCTGCTGAGTGCCCTAAGACAAGTTCAGAACTGCACCTCAGAGCCTCTGAGCTGTGGCAAAAGTCTGAGTGAAAAATGATAATCTCAGGTCTCATGGGTGCAGGCACCTGCCACTAAGGCTGATGATGTGAGTTGAGTTCCTAGAAAACACGTGGTGGGAGTAAAGCACTAAGTCCCACATGTTGTCCTGTGACTGCCACATGTGCACAATGGCAAGTGTGCAGATACACACAGAGTATATGAGTAAACATAAAAATATAGATACACACAAGGCATAAGCAAATATAAGCACACACAGAAAACTGCCCCTTGAGTGCTAGATTATAGGCATCTGCTACTACCCCTGGCTCTGTATAAAGAAAGGGCACAGGTGAGATGGCTCAGCCAGTGCGTCCCACACAAGCTTGACCACCCACCGTAGAGGAGAGAGAACCCAACTTCTAAAAGTTGTTCTCTAACCTACACGTGTATACTTTGGCACACACATGAGCAAATGCACGTGCACATACGCACACACACACACACATACACATGCACACACATATGTATACAGATACACATATTTTTTTTTAAACAGAGAAAGACCCATGACAGTGAGGAAAGAGACTACACAGTGTCCTATGCTGGGTTGTGCTGGACCATGTCTGAGGTTGTCTGAGGCAGAATCTGAATGGGTTTGGACCCTTTGAGCTCTTCCAGCCTGGGGGTGTAGTTCTGGAAACCAGGGACCAGTGTAATATCAGCAGTTGGTGTCGTCTGATCCCACAGCTACAGAGCAATCTGTGCAAGACTGGCCTGCAGCAGGGCGCTGACATCGGGACAGGAGCCCAAGCTCTGTGTGGGAGGGAGAAGGGAGGGTCTTCCCACCAGGTGAGAGAGAGCAGTAGCTCTCAGCGGAGGCTGCAGAGCGGCGGGGCTAAGAGATGATGCTGTGCTTTGTGGTCCTCGGTCTGGTTTTTGTCCCCTTTAGGAGTGGATGTAAGAAGCTGAAGACCCAGGCCCCACACATGCTAGGCCGGCACTTGAGCACTGAGCTACACAGCAGCCTGAGGAGCTGGGGTTTAGATGGGCCAAAATGGCTTAGGAGGGTGTGTAAATTAGAGGAACTGTGTCAGCAAACCACAGGCTGAGGGGACCAAGATGAAGAGTTTGAGCAAGCGGGAACCAAGCTGCAAGGAGCAATAAAGGCCAGCTGGAATGGTAGCTCGGTGGCTGACGCGGACCAGGATGCACAAGGCCATCCCCAGTATTGAAAAAGATAAATAAAAATTAAAAACTAGACACTGAATGCCATGCTCCAGGTTTATTTACCTGGCCACAAGAGAAGCCATTGAAAGTGTCGAGAGATGACCCAGCCATATGTTTAAAGGCAATTACAGCCTTTCAAAAGGAACCAGTAGCCAGGTTTTCATGTCATCCAAATGGGCAATATGGTTGCAAAATGCGTCCTGCAGGCTTTGGCCCTGCCCACCCCACCCACCCACCCCCCACCCCCGTGAATACCATAAGGAAAGGAGGTGAAATTTTGCAACTTCCTCCTCCTTGCCTTGCAAACAAGGAAGTAACAGTCACTGTAAGAAAACAATTTCACAAGTTTTAAAGACAATGAAACCTTAGCTCTCTCAGGCTGGCTTCGGACTCACTCTGTAGTGAGGGTGGCCTTGAACTCCTGAGCTTCCAGCCTCCCCTCTCCCTGTGCTGGGATCACAGGTGTCCACTTCTGCATCATCTGGCTTTAGAATTCAATTTTTTTTTTCAAGACAGGCATAGAGGCACATCTTCATAAACCCAGCATTCTGGAAGCAGAGACAGATCTCTCTATGAGTTTGAGTCTACCCTACTCTCCATAGCAAATTCCACAGCCAGCATGACGCAAAAAAAAAAAAAAAAAAAAAGTAAATAAAAAGATTTTTAAATTTGATTTTATTTTTAATTGTGTTTGTGTCTTTCTGTTTGTGCACGAGGCACTGATTATAGTTGTGTGCTTGTGTGTGCAATGGTCATGGAGGCCAGAAGAGGTTTTACAATCCCCTGAGTGCTGGGAACTGACCTCAGGTTCTCTGAAACAACAGTACATGCTCTTAAGCAACAAACCATCTCTCCAGACCTTATTTTTATTTTTAATTATAAATAGATGGAGGTGAGGTGGGTATGTATATGAGTGTAGGTGCCCATATGGAGGCCAGAGCATTCCTTCTCTGAAGCTGGAGTTAGAATTGGTTGTGAGCCACTCAAGTGCTGGGAACCAAGCTCAGGTCCCCTGTAAGAGCAGTACGTGTCTCTTAACTGTCCAGCCGAGTAGCTCTCCAGCCCCTCAATTTTTTTTTTTGAATCTTATTTATTTAGAGTTAGAATTTCTCTGTGTAGCCCTGGCAGTCCTGTAATTTGCTGTGTAGACCAGGCTGGCTTCACTAGCCTCAAACTCAGAGATCAGCCGGCATCTGCATCTCAAGTGTTTGGATTAAAGGCATACACGACCACACCCATCTCAAGATCCCCAGTTCTGAAAGAAATCAAAGAAAAAAAAGGAGAAAGGAAAGAAAGAGACAGAGGGGGAAAAGAATGGAAGGAAGGACTGAGGGAGAGGAAGAAGGAGAGAGAGAGGTGGGGGAGGAGGGAGAAAGAGAGAGAGAGGGAGGGAGGAAGGAGAAGAGCCACTCAGGGAGAGTGGCATATGCCTGTAACCTCAGCACTAAGGGGCCAACTCTGGAGGACTGCAGGTTTGAGGACAGCTTGGGTTGTGTAGTAAGACCATGTGTGAAAACACAAACAAAAATCCCAGTTTCATTTGACATAATCCAGCTTATCTAGAATGTTCTTACATTTCAGGAGGGAGTAAGTCAGGAGTGACAGAGCCTGCTAAGAGGCACAGCAAGTCATGAGTGACAGTAGCTGCCTCCCTCATGGAAGGCTAAATTCCATGTCACAAGCCACTTACTCCAGCACCCGATAAGAGGCTTCTTATTAGAAGACCTGGTAGTCAGGTACCGATCGATGTCACTCTCCAACACTCCAGAATGTGTCCTCTGTCATTGACCCCACAAAAGACCAAGTAGTCAATATGTGGGCTTTCCCTGAGCAGCCTTGGATCTCGAGTGAGTCTGGACCCCGGCCCCCCAAATCTATATATGTCAGAAAATTCTGCCATAGTGGTAACAAAAGAACGTCCCAGCCACAAAGGACAAAAACTTGCCAATAAATACACAAAGGCTCAACTGGCTCTGAGATGCTGTCTTTTGTGGCTTTGTCCCCAGCGTCTAAAGCAGCACACAATAGGTGCAGCACACAATAGGTGCAGCACACAATAGGTGCAGCACACAATAGGTGCAGCACACAATAGGTGCTCATTCAAGAGTAGAACTTAAAAGCCCACTGCTTATCAAATCCTGCTTGGTCTACTTCTGAGGATGCAGCCAAGCTGCTCTGCCAAGTAAGAGTTCTGCTCTGCCTGCCTGCCTCCCATGACATGGGAGGCCCGAGGGCGTGGTTGGCAGTTTGACGCTCAGACTCTTGCATTTCTGCTGTTCCATCAGGCCAGGTAAGGAACCAGGATTTGTTATCAGACTGGGGAGATGGTTCGGTGGACCCACTTAAAGCTGGACTCTGTATCTTTGCCCCCTGTAATTCCAGGGATGCTGAGGTAGACACGGGAGCTCCATGGCACTCCCTGGTCAGTCAGCCATGGTCAGTCAGCCCAGCCATGGAGCTCCAGGTTCAGGAAACTATGTCTTTAAAAAAAAAAAGTGGAGAGCGATTAAAAAGAGACTCAACTGTGAGAATGGTCACAAAGCCTCTTGGCCCAGCAGCCTGACTCCCTGGGCACGGACGGGTACAGAGAGGCTTTGGCTACAGCAAGCCAGAAGCCTGCACTGAGCTTCTATACACAGAGAGAGAGAGAGAGAGAGAGAGAGAGAGAGAGAGAGAGAGAGAGAGAGAGAGCCTTACACCCTGGGCTCTACACACATACCCCACTCATACATGCACACCCTGCATGCACACACACATGCACATATGCACACGTGCACAAACAGTTCTAGGGCTTCAAAACCCATATTGACTTACCTGTAAATTTTGAGGTATGGTTTCACTCTGCCACACTCATAGTGGTCCTCCTGCCTCGGCCTCCCAAGTTCTGGGATTGTAGGTATGCAGAGAATCCAATGTGAAGGGAGAACACCAGGTCTTTCTTTCATGGACAAAGGCTCCTTTCCAAAATCCCAAAATGAGAGTAGCTGTCTCCAGGGTCTTGGTTGATGCTAAGTCATTGCCCTACCCCTGAGCTAAATCCCCAGACCCACCCCTTAAAATTCATATGTGCAATACTAAAGTTTGAATCAGCCCAAGAAAATTTAATAAGTTGAATTAAACCTGGAAAAAAAAAAAGACAACAACAAAAAAGGTAACATCTAAATGACAGTCTCAGAACCTCCCAACTGGGGCAAAACCACTATGAGACACGCGATGGGGACTCCTGGTTTTAGAGTAGGATTTGGTAAGTCTGATAGAAGTGTTGTCAAGCCATCTGCTACAGATCACCCATGCTACTTGCCTGTGTCAACTGGGGGAGGCTTGCATGTTGTTGGTGAGTGGGAGTGGCAGAACGTTAGAATATGATGGGTCTGATGTAAGGAGATCCTGGAGTTATAGGAATCACTCTCGAAAATTATTAAAAACAAAAGGCAAACCTGGTCTCCGTCGCCACCTTGTGGCTATGTTTGGGATTGCACCCTCTGAGACACTCCCAAGGATCCACCATCCACACTATCTTTAGCATGTTCACGACAACCCACTCCTACAGGGTTCCTTGATCCTGTGGGCCCTGCTAGGCACACTCTCCCATTTCTGCAACTGAACGTTTAATGAACATACCTGTAATCCCAGCACTTGGGAGGTAGAGACGGGAAGATCAGGGTCACGGGTCACCTTTGGCTACATTGGAAGTTCAAGGCCAGCCTGGGCTGCCTGCGACCCCCATCTCAAAACATCTTTATGACCACTGACCTGTTTCTATCCACCTCTTCCCACCATAGTGGAAAAACTATCTCAGTGATTCACCTGTGTCCCAAATGCCTGACACAGAGCCAAACATAGACCACACACACACACACACACACACACACACACACACACACGAGGCTTCACGTGAGTAAAATCAGGAGAGCACAAGAGTCTTGGTGTCCTGCCTGCTGGCTGGGAGCAGCGGCTCCCTCAGTCACCCCAACTAGAGAAGAAGCACTGTGGCTACAAACACTGCTGCCCAGGACCAGGAGGCCCCCTCCCTCCCTCCCTCCCTCCCTCCCTCACACAGGGAAACTAGGGTTAGGCCCAGGACTCTAGCCCCAGTCAGCAGACCTCAAGGCTGTCTTTACCAGTTGGCTCAATGGTCTGGTTGGTCTGCACCTCTTAAGTCCACCCTAGGGGGCTGGTGAGATGGCTCAGTGGGTAAGAGCACCCGACTGCTCTTCCGAAGGTCAGGAGTTCAAATCCCAGCAACCACATGGTGGCTCACAACCATCCGTAACAAGATCTGACTCCCTCTTCTGGAGAGTCTGAAGACAGCTACAGTGTACTTACATATAATCAATAAATAAATCTTAAAAAAAAAAAAAATGTCCACCCTAGGGCCTAGCTCAGCAGGGACAGTGGGTTGGGACAGTCCTGGAATTCAAGAACAGTGGTTGCAGGCCTTCTGACCAGCCACTTGCCTCGTTGCCTGACTCCCTGGGCATGAGTCACCAAGAGGGCTGGAAAGGCGTGGCCACGGTGTGCCTGGCTTGAAAGGTGTCCCTGCCGCCCTGCCGATGAGCAGTCGCTTCCTTTTCCTCCCATTGTGTGGCTCGCTTCCTTTGTCTGTCTGCTCACCGGCTCATTTCTCAGTTACCCTGTGACATTCGGGCTGACCTGGATTTCCAGGCCATTCCCACACATAGCTTTAAGGTTGCCGAGTTGTCTAAATCTGAATGAGCACGTGTGTGAATGTGAGCCTCTATGTTTGTGGCGATCAGAGGAAAACCCTTCCCCAGGCGCCTTTTCTTTGAGACGGTCTTGCACTGGCTTGGAACTTTCACCATGTAACTAGGCTAGCTAGCCATGAACTCCCAGGACACACCACCTCTGCCTGTCCTTCCCCGTCACTGGCCTCACAGACCTGTGCTACCACTCCCAGATTAGGGCCTTTTCTATCAGCCCTGGGTTTTGAACTCCATGTCCACACTTGTGTAGCGAGACTTTACCTTCTGAGTCATCTCTCCTGCCTGGTCCACTGTTATAAAAAGAAACTGCTAAACTTTTTGAGACGGAAGCCTGCAGCTGCGGTCCAAACATTGAGAGCCCTTACTGCTCCTCCGAGGACCTGGGTTCAGATCAACTCCCAGTAACTCTAGTTCCCATTCAATACTCCCTTCTGGTCTCCTTGGGCACCGGGCATTCATGTGATGCATGTACATACATGAAGACAAAGCACATACATAAAAGTAAATCCAAGGGGCTGGTGAGATGGCTCAGTGGGTAAGAGCACTGACTGCTCTTCCGAAGGTCCGGAGTTCAAATCCCAGCAACCACATGGTGGCTCACAACCATCTGTAACAAGATCTGGCACCCTCTTCTGGAGTGTCTGAAGACAGCTACAGTGTACTTACATATAAATAAATAAATCTTAAAAAAAAAAAAGTAAATCCAAAAGAGAGAGAGAGAGAGAGAGAAAGAGAGACAGATCCACAATGGTAGACCACATCACTCACCTAGCAGCAAACAGAGGTCCCACCATGTTTGACACAGGTTTGCTAGAACCTAGAGGTGACTCCCCCACGAACTGCCCCCTTATGTGTCTCTGTGTGTACACCCTATGCTTTCAGGTGCCTGCAGAAGCCAGAAAAATGCCTTGGATTTCCCTGGAGCTGGAGTGATAGGTGATTGTGAGCCACCTGCTGTGGGTGCTGGGATCTGAACTCTGGTCCTGTTCAGCTGGAGTGTAGATGTTAACTGCTGAGCCACCGTACCAGCTCTGCCACACCACACTTTGATTTGGTTTGAGTCAGGCAACAGGTTGTCCTGTGGCTGTCCTGAACCTGCTGTGTATTCAAGGATGACCCTGGCCGCCCGATGCTTTCTCGCCCTCACCTAAGTGCTAGGATAACGGGTGTGTACCAGGCCAGGCTTGCCAGAGTCCCGACTTCTCACAAACCCAGAGGCTCTCCCTCCTAGAAGCCCACTGATTTCCTGCGTGCTCCTTGCCAGCCAGGAGGGAATTCTCAGGCCAGCTCATGATGCAAGGATATGAGTTTCCATCAGCCCAGGAGGCCTGGTCTGGCCTGCCCCTGCCTGCTTTGTTTCCAGCCTCCCTCCTAGACAGGGGGTCTTTTGAAGAATTCCTAGGAGAGAGGCAGGAGAATAGCAGCGAACCACTAGGTGTGTTGGACAAGCCTGGCCAGCAGGGGGCCTCCTGGCTAAACTAGAATTCTAGCCCAGTTCTACCGCTGACACCTGGGGATTCCGCCCTGTGGATGGGAGGCAAATCTTGGCTGCACCTACTGTGTGCCAGGCCTAGGGGCACCATCCAGTAGGAAAAAAACCCCAGCGACACTTTGGTCAAGGAGGGCCTCTTTAAAGGGGACGTTTGAGCAGAGTCCAGAGCCAGGCAGCAGCCTGGGGAGGTCTGGAGTAAGTAGAGCAGAGTGATAGGGTAATGGGTCCTGGGTGGGGGCTGGAGGAGGGGCAGGTGTGCTGCCAGAGCGGAGAGCAAAGGGATGGTGTCAGAGGAGCTTAAGGCAGAGATGCCAGGGGGATGTGCGGGGGCCGGGGGGTGGGGTGGGGGGGAGTGACCTGCGGATGTGTGTGTGTGTGTGTGTGTGTGTGTGTGTGTGTGTGTGTGTGTCTTGTCATGGCTGCCTGGGTGGCTCTCCAGCAGTAATGCGTTGTTTCTTCAGTTCTAGAGGCAGAACTGAATGAAGCCCAAGGTCAAGGTGCCCCAGTTTTCTTTCCAAGCCCTCTCCCAGGCATGCAGAAGGCCACCTTCTCACAGCCCTAACCACCTCTGTAATGGCTTGTCCCCAGATGCAGTCACTCTCCAAGACGCTGAATTGCAATGTCACAATTGAGCCAGTCACACACTGCTTTGTCTGAGAGAGGCAGGGGCTTTGGCTAGGAGAGGGAGAAAGGGAGAGGTAGGGGGAAGGGGATGGGGGTAGAGCCCAAGAAAGAGTACCCCACTCTAGGGCCGCAAATGGCTGCTTGCAGGAGCTGTGAGCTGCGTGCTCAGCTGGACATGAGGGAGTGGCGCTGCGGGTCTTAGGCTCAACCCCAAGCTCTGCCTGAGGGAGATGCCAGCTTGCTAACTTGCATTCTGCATTCAGCAAGCGCCTACTGTGTGCAGTCTGCCTCCACGGGTGAGGGAGGCAAGGATAGGTCTAGTGTGCTGACTCGGCCAGTTCCTCCGGCCCTCCTTCTTCCTCCCTTGTGGGGAACCTGACTCCCACTTGGACAAACATCTTGTGGCTATTTCCACCTCGCCTGCCCGGAGCCCTGCCCGGCCTGAACAAACACTCAGGGCCTGTGTTTCCTGCCTCGGCTCTGGGAAAAGCCCAGCTGGGGCTGCTGAGGTCAGCCTTGGAGGGAAGGGAAAGGAGGGGGCAACTTCCAGGGCTGCCAGCACAGAACCCTGGGCGGCAGGGTCTTCTCTGAGCATGGATCTCTGTGGGAAGATACAGAACCCCTCTGCCACCAAGCAGGGCTGCTGGGTGTGGCAGGAAGAAGGCTCACAGCACCTTGGGACTCCGTGGCCAGTCCACTGGCTTCCCACCTGTACACTTGGCACTTGTTTTGGCTCTCCTAGTGCAATCCCTCGTGCCTGCTGGATAGTGGCAGGCCTCTGTCTCCCTGGAGTGACCTCAGATGGCTAGGCAGGTCCAGAACTGGTCCAGATGAACCAGCACCTGCTGAGGATTGAACAGAGGAGCTCACAGTGTGTGTGTGTGTGCGTGTGTGTTCACATGTGTGTGTACTGGTGCCATGGAACATGGTACCAAGCCCAAACAAGAGCTGGAGGCCACTTGAGGTGCCTAGAGCTGGTGGGGGGAGGGGGGTGTCAAATGTCCCTTGGGTTGTGCCTCCTGTTCTGTCCCCTGTCACTGTAGCACCTTCTGGTCTCCTTTGTCTTCCATTAGGAATGGCTGGAGTAGGAGATTTGAACATGCCTCACACTGGGAAATAAGGGAAAAGGGCTAGAAGACAGGCGTGGCAGCCCCCAAGTGAGCACTGTGCTAGACAGGGTGACCCTGCTTGAACCCCTTCTCTAGAGACCCAGGGATGTAGTTAGAGTCAGGCTACCTGGCAGGCCTGGAATGAGGGTACGGACTGGCCAGGATCTAGGGGCAACACTTGGTGCCCACTCGCCTCACCCAGGGTAAGCTGGCATGGCCACAGAGCCACCTCCTAGGCAAGCCTCGTCCTTTGCCAGAGAAAACCATCCCAGCTGCAGTTTGAGTTTGTTTTTGTTTTTCAAGCAGGATCTGGGAGCGGAGACAATGGGATTAATGTTATTTTTTTTTTTCCTTGCAAGCAGTTTCTCCTCATTTGGGAACTGTGGGGCTAGATTCCCACCTCAGCTTCCTTCCGGCCTGCGGAGGAGGTTAGGACAGACAAGGCAGGAGGGCGGTCCAGGCAGTGTGGGGCTGAAGGGTGAGGGGACTTGTGCTCTTCTCCCTCCCCTCGGCGTGGCACTTGCTAACTGCTTCCCTGAACAAATCCCTGAAGGAGCTCCTATGTGTTGAGACAGCCGGCCGCCTCTCCCAGGAAGCCCTCCCAAACTGCCCAACAGTTTACAGATAAATGGCAGCATCTTCCCACTGTCCAAAAGCTCTGCACTACCTTGCACCGTGGGCTGGCTTACTGACACCTAACTGTCCCCGTGTGAGACCAGATCCAGCACTGTGCTTAAAGATGGATCAGTGGGAAGCCCAGCATGGAGAGGGGCCCCAGTGGAGCGCCCCGGGCTTCGGAGTTCATGGTTGCCACAGCACACACATGACGTTCAGAGGACTAGTTGCGGCAGTTGGGTTTCTCCTTCCACTATATGGGTCCCAGGGATCAAGCTCAGGTCACCAGTTTTGGCGACAAGCACCGTATTATCCTCTGAGCCATCTTGCCAGCCCTGCCAGGTTTTTTTTTTTTTTTTAACACAAATAATGCATATTATTTGAAGGAAACAGAAAGCTCAGACACAACTGCTAAACTCCCCATTGAGAGGTCACAACATCCCAGTACCGTGTCGGGGCACTGGCCGAGATGCCTGACTGTCCAGGACTCCATGTCTAGGATGCCTGTCTTTGGGGACTAGGCCTCCTGACTGTCCAGGACTCCATGTCTAGGATGCCTGTCTTTGGGGACTAGGCCTCTGGGGGACAGCTGAATTTGCGTGACATCCAGCCTGGGACCACGGTTTCCTTTGGAACAAGGGTGGCAGCTCACAGCCAGGGGGAACTGAGACTCTAGGAGTAGGGGTGGGTGACATGGACCCAGTGGGGAAGTGAAAGTGTCCCAAGTCATTCCTAGGCTGCCACAGCTGATGCACACTGCCCACCATCTGAGCTGGGCTGCGGACAGTTAGCAACTCCCTTTACACCCAGCCGGAGCTACCCAGGGTGCCCCAGGCTGGTACAGGAAGAAAAGGTGGTCTTGGCCTCCGAAGTCCACTATAGGGGGGGGGGCGGGTTGCAGCTTCAGCTCTCTGACCTTGGCCCCAGACAAGCCAGTTAAGGCTCATGAGGGGGAAGGGGAAACTGAGGCCTGGCAGGGGAGCCTTTGACTGGCTGTTTCCAGACAGGCACTGAGTTAAAGCTAAAACAGCTCTTGCCTGGCCCCACACTCTGCTGTAGCCCCTGGAGCCTGGAGGATGCAATGCTTATCCATGTCGCTTGCTTGCAGGGACCAGTCTCCTCTTAGGTCTCTAAACCAGGGCCAGCAACACACGCTGCAATAAACCCAGCCTGCAGCAATTCCAGGCCAGAGTAAATTGGGTTGGAGGAAGGGGCTGGTAACCACCCTTGTCGTCCCCATGGGCCCCAGGTGTGGGCAGATGATAGAGCCAGTGGCACTTCTGGGAACTGCGGGGCCTCCTGTTTTGCCGGGGAGAGGGCCTCCTTCCTGCCTTCTGGATGGCCGGCTGACCTCCCGTCAAAGCACTTCCATTGCACCTGGGTGCCGGGCTACTGGCCTGCTCTGACCATGACTTATTTCCTGCTTCTGGGGGCTAAAAATAGCTCTCCTGGATGGCCAGGCCCTGTTGGGAGTTCCACATGAGACAGACCCGCTATACTGTGTTCTAATATAGCCACTGCCCACTTACAGACACAGGAATCCTCACAGTATCCCAGGTCTTGGGGTCTCTGCCCTCTGATGTCTCCAGACAATGGGATAATCCCCTAACCACGTGCAGAAGTTCGTGTTCAGCAGCTAGCAGGCGTGTGGCAGCACCCATGCAACACCATCCTATAGACCGGGCACCAGGGAGGCACGGGAAGGTGAGGGTCCACAGCCAAGCCCAGAGTCAAACCCATGACCAAGTGGTGCGGGAGCCACCACACAGAGCTGGGCCCAGCTTCACCCTAAATGCTTTCGAGGCCTGAAGGCCTCAAAGTTGGAGAAAAATAACAGGAACCGATCTGCAGATTGATCCTTCCGGAAGGGGGGTGGGGGTGGGGGTTGGGTGTGGGGGAATGACAGTGATGGGTGGAGCCAGGGAGGGTTTGCACAGATAGAGTTGTTCTAGGGCAGGAGGTGGCAGGCTGGTGGGACTGCCCAGCAGCAGACATTTGGGGAACATTGCAGGAGAAGTTTCAGGGGGACCTGGTGCCTTCCAGTTCTGCTACGGGCAGCAGGATAGGTGGTGAGGGAGGAAGTTGGGGATGGACCCTGATGTGGGAGATTTGAGCCTCAGGTTAGGACACCAGAGTTTAAGCTTCTGACCTGGCAATGCTCACATCTCCCCAGGGGGACACAGAACACTATTCATAAGCAGGAAATGGTCAGGGGATTAGGTATGTAACACATGCCTATAATCCCAGCACCCTGCCTCAGAAAGAAAGAAAGAGAGAGAGAGAGAGAGGGAGGGAGGGAGGGAGGGAGGGAGGGAGGAAGGAAGGAAGGAAGGAAGGAAGGAAGGAAGGAAGGAAGGAAGGAAGAAAGAAAGAAAGAAAGAAAGAAAGAAAGAAAGAAAGAAAGAAAGAAAGAAAGAGGGAGGGAGGAAGGAAGTTAGGAAGGAATGAAGGAAGGAAGGAAGAAAGAAAGAAAAAAGAAAAAAAAAACTGTTCAAGGAAGACAGATCCAGGAAGAACGGTGGCTCTAAACAGCCATTGCCACCAAGGCATGGAGACCAGGGGTTGCCCCTTAGACTCCTCTAGCCTACTGTTGCTGCCTCGGGGATCCCCTGCCTCCACTTCTCTGCTCAGTGCCTCCCACAGCTCCTGCCTCTGCTGCCCCTCAGGTCCCGCCACCTTCTTCTCCCCATGATGGATGCACCGGCAGATGCAGAGCGCCCTCCGGTCCAGTGCCTTGCAGATTCTGTACATGCCCTTCCCAGGCTGAGACCCTGTTCCCGTTCCCACAGGTCAAACTGGGTCCCTCCTGCTTTCTCCCTTCTCACCTACAGCCACGCCCTTCCCTCTCCCTCCCTCACACAGCCCCCACCCTCCAGCCTCCCAGAATATTTTATCTTCTGACTTCCAAATGTATCCAGTGAGCCCCTTGCGGGAGGAGATTTCTTTTGTTCACTGCTATATCTAGACCCCTGGCTCTCAGCAGGAACTCAGCAAGTGCATGTAGACTCTAGATACTAGAGGTTGAGGGAATACAGGGTGGGACCAGGCAGGGACTAGCCTGCTCTCTTGCCCATGCCCCGCAAACCCCTCATCTGTCCCAAGAGGTGGAAAGGGGTGAATGGCTTCCCTGAGTCCTAGAAGAGCAGCTCCCCCCCCCCCCCCCCGTGTGCAGTTGGGGAAGTAGAGCCTTGGAGAGACGCTCTGCCTTGATTCCCATGATGGGGACACACAGCTGGAGCTGAGCCCAGTGCCTCTGGCCTACACGACTGTACCTATCCCATGGCCTTCAGTGGGTTGAGGAGGGACTGCTACATCGCCAAGTCCTAGGCTGTATGGTACATGGTCCCTGCCTTGAGGATTGAACAGGAGGTGGGGGCAGTGCAGGAGGCTGAGGAGAGAGTCTAGGCTGCCTCCCCGTGTTAACCTTCCCCGGGGTCCCAGCAGCTGACCAGAGAACACACATCCATCTTTTATCCCCTGTGAGCCTGCTGAGAGTCTAGCTTAGTCCTGGTGTGAGGAACATGGGTATGCCTCGAAAGACCTTGTTCTTCAAATGCCTCAGGGTGGCATAGTAGCCCAAGGCAGGCAAGGCGCCTGTGATGAGCAGTGGAAGGAAAGGCCCACCCAGCTTAGGGGTCTAAGTGCAGGGGACCCAAAGGACAAGGGGAGGTGATGGGGACAGTTCAGAGCAAAGGGGACTAACAAGCCCTTGGGACTGACATTTTGGGAAGAGATGGAAAAGTTTTAGGGGGAAGTACAAGCAAAAAATAAAAATAAATAAACCTCTCCTCCTGAGACAGCTAGTTGCAGTCATACTTTTCTCAAATGAGAAGGGATGGTGTCACCCAAAAGTCCCTAAAGGCCTTCCGGAGTTCCTTTGCAGAGGTGACATTCAAGAAACATGCAGGGCCACTCAAAGCCCAAAGCTAGACCATTCAAGGCCAGTGGTTGGACTGTATAAGATCAGAGACTGTACCAATTAAGGTCAGAGCCTGGACCAACCAAGTTCAGAGGCTAGACTAGGTTTGTTGGTCATGACCTGTGTCTCATTGGGGACATGTCCTGACCTATTATGGAGCTGTATCCTGTTGTAAGGTTAGCAATCTTTGGGCAGATGTTTGAAGAGGGTGGAAGAGGTCCTAACCTTGCTTTAGGACACTAGAAAAATCTCAGAAGGGTCATTTAGAGAAGACCCTGAGGGATGTCTAGGAGTTCACAAGGACTTTTCAGAGGATGTAACATTTTGGCTGGTTCTTAAAGAATAAAGTTCACCAAGAAAGACAGAAAATATCTTCTGGGAACTGGGATCTCCTGAAGGACTCCCATAGGCCACTAGCGAGAGATCAAGGCATGGCCTGGGCCCAGGTCTTTCCTCTGCAGTGTGGGGTAAAGGGAATACATGGCTCAGCTGGTGTCCTGGCTAGGTGACTACTGCCCCAGCTGGTGTGTGAGCTCCCCGAGATCTTGGCATCTGGCTGTTAAGTCTGACTGTGTGCCTTGCTGGGGTCCCCTATGAAGAGTCCCTGGTAAGCACCCCCTTATTGGCAGCCCTTCTCTTGGCCGACTCAGCAGCTCCTGAAGATGTGCGGACCTGCAGGTTCCCAATGGTTGAGACAAAGTGGTTGAAGTTTGGAGCTGGTAGGGGAGGACCCAGTGACAAACAGCTGCTCACCTGCCTGACCTAAGTCACAGCCATGATATGGCAGTGTCCACCATATCCCATCCCCGTGGGAAGATTATGGGGTGCTAATGGGCTTCAAACCGAGTGTGTGACCTCAGGGTTTGGAGAAGCCTCTAGGGCCCTTGGCACGGGGGCCTTGGATATTCATGTTCATTAAGAACAAGGTTCCCCTAGCCAGGCAGTGGTGGTGTATATGTTTAATCCAAGCATTCAGGAGGCAGAGACAGGAGGATTTCTGTGAGTTCAAAGTCAGCCTAGTCTACAGAGTAAGTTCAAGGACAGCCAGGACTATACAAAGAAACCTTGTCAAGAAAGAAAGAAAGAAAGAAAGAAAGAAAGAAAGAAAGAAAGAAAGAAAGAAAGAAAGAAAGAAAGAAAGAAAGAAAAAAGAAAGAAAGAAAGAAAGAAAGGAGGTTCTCCATATACCAGCTGGATAACCACACACACACACACACACACACACACACACACACACACACACACACCCCAGCTTGTCCACCCACAAGTGGGCATGTCACCTTTTTTTTTTTAAGATTTATTTTATTTATATGAGTACACTGTAGCTGTCTTCAGACACTCCAGAGAGAGTATCAGACTCCATTACCGATGGTTGTGAGCCATCATGTGGTTGCTGGGACTTGAACTCAGGACCTTTGGAAGAGCAGTCAGTGCTCTTAACCGCTGAGCCATCTCTCCAGCCCATAATGTCACCCTCTTTGTGTGTTCTTGTAGGTTTAGTCAAGGTCAAGTCTTTAGCACCAGACCCACCCCAGAGAAGAGCTAGAGATGTGTCTGTACTTATTGTTTTGTTTAGAAACCAGTCTCATTCTATAGCCCAGGCCTGCCTCAAACTCAAAGCAATCATCGGCTCCCTCCAAAATACTGAGGTCCCAGTATGCACCACCATGTCTGACTTGACTTATCATTTAGGTTTCTGAGACAAGGTCTCACTATATAGCCCAGGCTGGCCAGGAACTTGAAGTGATCTGCTTGCCTCAGTATCCCTATGGCCAGCATGCCACACTATGGGGATCGAGGACACAGGACACTGAGGAGTTAGAGGAGTGGCTCTTTAGGCCCAGATTCCAAGGTCAGCTGGGCAGGCCGCCCATTGAGGATAATAATAATATTCTCCCCAGTTCAGAGGCTAACTGTGCACCCTGTAACTTACTCTGTTCCCACAGCCTGGGGATGGGGAGACTCTAAATGCCCATTTCACGATTGTGCCAACTGGGGCCAAGAGAAGTGGGGAATTCTGGGTTATACAGGCAGGAAGCGTGGGGTGACGGTTCCATGGCCTGGTGGGGATTCATCCCCACTCCCATGACCCTGGAGAAGGACTCACAGTATCCATGAGAGGTCCCAGCTCCACCTGGGATAGTCATGTGGCCCCATGCTGGCCACCTCCCCTCAGTGTCCCCTTCTGTAAACACACTTCCTACCCTTGCTTGGTGAGGATAAAGTTCCCACCATGGGAAGCCTACGTAAGGGCTCCCATTGGCCCAGCTGCCTGTCATCAACTGCTAAGCCTGCCCTTGGGGCGTGGTCACCACAGTGTCTCTGGTGTCCTTGTAGCAGTCCTAGAACAGGCACAGTCAGACAGACCAGCCCCTCACTTGAGCCTCAGTTTACATAGAGACTATGATTGCCTAGGATCCATTAGGCACACAGTGGGTGTTTAACCTGCAGGCTTGTGGCTTGTGTGGTGCCTGCCTGTCTACCAGCTGCCCAGCCCAGCCTAGGCAGCAGACACTTGGTAGTGGCCTGCAAATGTGGGTGGGGACCCCCGGGGCAGCCCTGCCCTCATGGCTGCCACTGGACAGAGGCCTCAGTGTAAGCAGACCGGGAACCTTTCACAAGCCTAGACCCATGACGGGGTGTCTGAGAATGCTGCCATTATCCGATTCATAGAACACAAAGGGGCCACGTGGGGGCTCATATAGGCAAGGCGCCTGCCATGAGCCCATAAGGGCTCAGGGTCTTCACCCTGCCCTGTAAGTCCCCTGACCACAGAGGTCAAGGACATGCCCAGAGTTAGCAGAGGGCACTGACACACAGGAATGAGAACTATTTCCTCCAGCCCCACTGGACAACAATGAAAGAGCAAGCCTCTACTGGATCCCTAGGGGTTGGGGCGCCTAGGTAGCAGGGGAGGGACCCTCCAGAGACCAAGGAAGCAGGGGCTGATACATGACAAGCCCCTGTAGGACATCAGCAGCAACAGTGAGGTATGCCTCCGAACAGCTTTATCCGTCGGTCCCTTCTGGGAACCCTAAGGGGTCACAGTGGCAGTGGCCTGAGGATAAGGAATTGTACTGCGTGACATCAGGAGGCCACGGGAGCCCTCTTGAGCCTTGGCATCCATGAATGGTAACTGACATCCAGGCCCCAGATGACATCTGGCACACATATCTGCTGGGGCCTAGAAGCTCTCCCGAGGGACCAGGAGGAGTAGGGAGATGAACCCCAGTTCCAGAGGTGGCAGGTGGGCAGACCCCAGGCTTACCGGAGGCCAGCGGCTCCAACATGTGGCCGGCTTCGTTCCTCACAGCAGTGCTGTGGTTTGGAGTCCATGCCTCTCTTCAGATTTGAAACTGAAGCTCCTATCCCTGTGGTCACCAGGAGGTTACAGGCAAGGCTGAGGTTGGAACTTAGGGGTGTGAACTCCAGGGTGAATGGCAGAGGACACAGTGGCTAAGAGCTGAGTTGGGACACTGAGCAGGCTGTGCAGCTTCAGGCTTATGTCCCCACCTCTCTGACCCTTCCCGTCCCCATGCAGGCTCATGGTGAGGAAGGACTGGAAGGGCAGAGCCCCAGGTGGCTACAGGGCCCCTCCCCTGTTTTTCCTCTACTCTGCCTCCTCCAGCACTTTCCTGCCCTCCACTTGTGTGTTAGGAGTACTTCCTGCAGGGGGAACCTTCTCCAGTCCCCAGGCTGAGCCCCTCTTCCCAGACAGCCTGAGCCCCCAGTGTTATTGTTTCCAATTGAAGAAGAAAAACATTTCCTCCCCTCTGCCTCTCACCCCCTCCCCTCCCCTCCTCCCTCCCTCCCTCTGCCCTGCATTGCCAGAGGAGATTTGCAGGAGGCTGTATGCAAGGAAGCCCTGACCTGAGGAACACACTCACCCTGAGTCCCCAGCAGCCAGGGAAAGCTTCCACCCCCCCCCAACCCCCCGTCCCGACCAATTCCAGATCTGCACACCTGGACAGTGGCCATGGCCAGAGCCTAGGGATCACTTTTCAAGGCCTTCCCACAGGAGTTGACCAGGGACAACACCACATGCCAAGCTGGAAACCAGCTCCCCTAGCTGGAAGCAGGCAGGAACTTAAACGACGACGGTTCTGAGTAAATTCTAGAAGGTGTAAGCTTGTGGTGCTGACCGAGCTTGAAACCCTCTTTCTATTCGGCAGGGACAGTGACAAATGCTAGATGCTAGAGAGTCATTAAAGACGCGTTAGCCCCAGACAGAGACTTCTTGATGGAATCAGGAACCAGGAGCAGGAGGGGAAGGGCCCAGTCATCAGTCGCTGGCAGCCGAATGGCTGGATGTGGGTATAACTACCTCCGTCAGTGTGCTGGGTGCCATCTACCTGTCTCCCAATGGATACCCAATTTTATTTATTTATCCTGGGAGGACCCCCAGAATCTCAGCAAGGACTTCCCTCCCCACTCCCTCCTCACATCTCTGCCCACCCAGGAGTAACCTTGGTCTTAGAGAGAAAACTGAGTTCCAGTCCTATTGCTGATGCCTCAGTTTCTCCGTCTGTGAAATGGGCTCAGTGACCCCTGTTTTGTCTTCTGGTGCAAAGAAGGTTGTGAGATAGTGGTGGCAGAACTGTGGGTGGTGTTTACCCCCAGATAACCCATTAACTACTATGGGATTCAAGACATAAAACAGGCAGGAGCCATGATCTATTGCCTCCTCCTGCCCTTCCTCCCGACTTTAGCAGGGGCTGTGGGGCCATGACTCAACCTAGCAGTAGTGTGCTATTATATGGTCCACAGGAAACAGGCTCAGAGAGGGCAAGCACCTTGCTGGAGGCCACACTATAATTCCTACTTCAGTTTATGTGAATATATTCAGACCCTAGAATTCAGGTCCCAAACGCTGAAGGTGGGGTGATGGCAGAAATCTACCAGCTTAGCAGGAAGTTTGTCCACAATACACAAAACAATCCATCTGGCCAGCTAAACCGAGATGTCATAAAGCATTATCCTCGAGGCTCAGTGGGGGGAGCTGCAGGATGCGGCAAGAAAGCAAGAGAGGGACAGGAAGGAAGCAAGGAGGGGGTGGGGAGAGGATGGAGAATGAGACCAGAGATACTGTGTGAAGACAGAGGGTAGAGAGAGGGAGAGAGACAGAGAGGGAGGGCAGAGGAAGACAAGCCTATAATCTGTGCTGGGGCTGTCCAGTGGAGTGGAGGGCCTGTGGCTCACAGGGAGAGCATGACTCGGGCCTTCCCCAAACAGAGGTAGAGGCAAGTCCCCTGGGTGCTCAGTTGGGGGTGGAGG
Source organism: Mus musculus (assembly GCF_000001635.26). Classification (NCBI taxonomy): domain Eukaryota; kingdom Metazoa; phylum Chordata; class Mammalia; order Rodentia; family Muridae; genus Mus; species Mus musculus. Next base: position 115,996,432 of record NC_000072.6, on the reverse strand, counting down.
CAGGACATAAGTCTCCAATTTCCTGCCAAGGAACACTCCTGACCATCAAAGCCAAGGCCATGAATGGGCTGGAACATGGCAGGCAAGCCGGCAGGCAGGCACAGGGACAGGAAGGTTGGGGTGGGGGCCAGGGAAATGGGGATGGCTGGGCTCTGAGCCCTTGCTGCTGACCCTTCAGGCACAGGGAAAGCCCCTCCCCATCCTTCCTTCCTATCTGGTGGGAGCAAGGTCACCCTCTGAGAGAGGGCCACTAGGCCTCAAGTGACAGCTGCAAGCTGCTAGGAGACCCTGACTGAGAACTTGTAGCTGGAACTGTGGCTTCAAACAATGGGTCTGTGTCCCACCTTCCCCCTTAGCGGTGTATTTTGGGCTTTACTTCTGGGGCCTCAGTTTCCATGCACGGAAAGTGGGTTGAGTCTTTGTAAGGAGGTTAGCATTTGGTGTGGTCCTATGTGGGCACTCCCATGCTATGGAGAGGATCACCTGGGTTTCTATGACCTTAGGAAAATGACTCCTTGCCTTTATCCCAGGGCCTACCTGTTCCTTTGAAGGTCAAAGGAGTCCGGTGCCCAGTGCCAGCTCATATGTGGAATGACTTTAGGTTTCTCAGAACCTTGGCCTAAGGGCAAGGTCCTGGGGGTCTGCGGGGTTTGGCTCTATCCAGAAAGTAAGGCCCTGTGTCTGGTGTTCTGCTCAGCCCAGCCTGCCCTTGCAAGAGGAATGAACTTCCTCTCAACACAGTTTCCTACTTTTGCTGTGGGATTGTCAAGTTTGTCCCCGGAGCCTGCTGCTTGCAAACTCCTTTTACAGAGCAGTTCGGGGAACAGACCATAGGTTAGCCAGGGGCCTGATGTCCCTGGTCTGGCTGGTCTTTAGAGTGAGGCTTGGAGAACATAGGGGGTGTGAGCGGGGGGGGGGGGGGGCGGGGGGGGCGGGGAGGGGGACTGTGGCCAGAAGGGGCAGGCGGTTGAGGGGAAATGGAGGGCTTTAGGGGCAAGGAGAGGAAAAGAGTAGAGAGGGAGAGCAGCGGGAACAGAAAGAAAAAAAAAAAAAAGGAAACGCAGATGAGGGAGAGGGAGTGACGCGGGAGAGACACGGGGCGGAGTTGACAGGATCGGAGTAGGGGAGTCCGAGAGATTGAAAGAGCGAAACTCTGAGAGGCGGTGGAAGGCAAACGGGAGCCCAGAAACAGAACAGAGAAGGTACTAGAGCGAGGAGAAAGAGAGGAAGGATAACAAACAAGCGAGAGGAAGACATTCCAGGAGCTGGCCAGGAACCAGGAAAGAGGCAGGCAACTTGCGACTGCCCGGGTATCGGCCACCAGTGACCTCGGACCGCGGGGCGTGGCCCAGAGGCGTGGCCGGGGGCGTGGCCCGGGGCGAAAGGGCGTGGGCCAAGCTGCTGGGGCGGGGAGATGGGCTGTGGGCGTGGTCTCCACGGAGCCGCCCCCGGGCTGAGCGCCTCGCCAGAGTCGGGCCGGGGCGCCGGGGCCGGGGGCGGCAGGCGCGGGCAGGAAGCGCCTCGCGGCCCGGGCCCCCCCCCCGCCTCTCGCCGCCTCCGAGCTCCCGGCTCCCGGCCGCGCCGCGCCCCATGCACTCGCCGCGCCGCGCAGCCCGCGCTCGCCTGGATGGCTCGTCGCGCCGCGGGCGGCGCACCCCCTAGCGCCCGGGCCGCCGCGGCCGTCCCCTTGCGTCCGCGCCCTCACTCGCGGGGCCCTGGTCTGCTGCCGCTGCCTCTGCTGCTGCTGCTCGGGGCGGCACGGGCCGGCGCCCTAGAGATCCAGCGCCGTTTCCCCTCGCCCACGCCCACCAACAACTTCGCCCTGGACGGCACGGCGGGCACCGTGTACTTGGCGGCAGTGAACCGCCTGTACCAACTGTCGAGTGCCAACTTGAGCCTGGAAGCCGAGGCGACCGTGGGTCCCGTGCCGGACAGCCCGCTGTGTCACGCCCCGCAGCTCCCGCAGGCCTCGTGCGAGCACCCGCGGCGCCTCACGGACAACTACAACAAAATCCTGCAGTTGGACCCGGGCCAGGGTCTGGTGGTCGCGTGCGGCTCCATCTACCAGGGTCTGTGCCAGCTGAGGCGCCGGGGCAACATCTCAGCCCTGGCCGTGAGCTTTCCGCCTGCCGCGCCGACCGCAGAACCGGTCACCGTGTTCCCCAGCATGCTCAACGTGGCCGCCAACCACCCCAACGCGTCCACTGTGGGACTGGTGCTGCCGCCTACCTCGGGCACCGGGGGCAGCCGTCTGCTCGTGGGCGCCACGTACACCGGCTTCGGCAGCGCTTTCTTCCCGCGCAACCGTAGCCTAGAAGACCACCGCTTCGAGAACACGCCCGAGATCGCTATCCGCTCCCTGGACGCGCGTGGAGACTTGGCCAAGCTCTTCACCTTCGACCTTAACCCGTCGGACGATAACATCCTGAAGATCAAGCAGGGCGCCAAGGAGCAGCACAAGCTGGGCTTCGTGCGTGCCTTCTTGCACCCGGCGGTGCCACCGCACAGCGCGCAGCCCTACGCGTACCTGGCGCTCAACAGCGAGGCGCGTGCGGGCGACAAGGACAGCCAGGCGCGCAGCCTGCTGGCGCGCATCTGCCTGCCCCGCGGCGCGGGTGGCGACGCCAAGAAGCTCACCGAGTCCTACATCCAACTGGGCTTGCAGTGCGCGGGCGGCGCGGGCCGCGGCGACCTCTACAGCCGCCTCGTGTCGGTTTTCCCCGCGCGCGAGCAGTTCTTCGCTGTCTTCGAGAGGCCCCAGGGCGCCCCAGGTGCCCGCAACGCCCCGGCCGCGCTTTGCGCCTTCCGCTTCGACGACGTGCAGGCTGCCATTCGTGCAGCGCGCACCGCCTGCTTCGTGGAGCCGGCGCCCGACGTGGTGGCGGTGTTGGACAGTGTGGTGCAGGGCACCGGGCCGGCCTGCGAGAGCAAGCGCAACATACAGGTAAGCCATAGACCTGAGGGGCGTGTGCGGGGATACAGTATGCACGCAGATATCCCAGAGGATTGGTTACTGCCAGCGGTGCTGGCCCGGGAGCGTACTGGGTCACAGGTGCGCACACCTAAGTGGGGAGGTCTAGGTTGTCAAGGTACCCAGGTGTTCCCCGAAGACAGCGCACCTACAAATCAGCTCTGCAGGTGGGGGCCACAGGTGTGTGCTGAACTGAGAGAGGGGAGTGACACCAGGAGAGTGTTTAGGGAGAGTGCAGGTGCCCTTAGGACATACCTCTGCACCCTGGCAGATGTGTGATGGGTGTGGCACCTGGCACTGAAGATAAAGGGCATGTGGGTCGGAAGGGCTGAGTATGTGACAGGGACACCCATCGGAGATCCCAAGAGTGTAGACCTGCAGGGATGTAAACTCCCAGTGGGAGCCCGTGCCAGGGGACACTGTTATTTGGGAAGTGATTGGTTCCCTAGTGAGGCCACCTGGTTGGCAAACAGGTGTGTGCTCAAGGCCACCTCAACAAATAGCAAATGAGCAGCTAGCAGGTGGTGTGGCAGACCTGTGATCACAAATGCTGTGGGTTTTTAACTTAAGCCAGCCATTCTCAACATGTGGGTTGTGTGTGACCCCTTTGGAGCCAGACAACCCTCTCACAGGGGCTGCATTATCCTGCATATCAGATATTTACTTTGTGATTCATAATGGTAGCAAAATTACAATTATGAAGTAGTAACAATGAATTCATTTTATGGTTGGGGGGTGGTGGTCTTACCCAGCCTTAGAAAGGTTGAGAACCACAGACCTAGTGTGTGGTGTGTCAAATGTCTTCAGCAAGTGTGTTCTCATCCCTTTGTACATACAGATGAAGAAATGGGTGTAAGTTTTAAGGGATGCACAAACAGCTGAAAAGGAGCAGAGGTGGGGCTTGCTTGAACACAAGTTGTTTGGCCCCCTCATGTGTTCATGGTGCTGGGGCTTTGCGGCCTTACAGATGTGGAATGGGGGCATCCAGGCAGTCTGGCCGGACAAATGGAAGATGGAAAAGGAGTGAATCTTTGGTGGAGAACTATAGGGCTGAGGGTGAGGCGGGGCCTCAGGGTGGGCAGTAGCAAGAGAGCCAGGCTAGGGGATCCCCAAGTGAATTGGCCTTGGGTACAGCCAGTCCCCTCTAAGAATTTCACAACAGAACTCATTTTCTTTCAACCCCAAAATGACACTGAGTTTACAAAGGGCTAAGCCCAGCCTTCTGGGCTCACTGAGGCTCCCTGCCTTGTCCCTCTCTCTCTGTGGTCCTCAGGGGTAGCAAGACTATACCGTGGGCGTGCCCAACACTGGGGCTTTGAGCAAGCACAGATTCCTTCTCTTGGCAAAGACTCCCTCAGCCGCCTACCACCCTGCCGACTGACCCCTCACAAGAAAGGTCATAGCGGGTGAGAGGCAGAAGGACTGTCTGAAGTTTGTGGCGCTGCTACCCAGCAGGGTCAGGCCCTGTGCAGTTCTGGGGTGAGGACAGCCACTGTTCTTCTCTCCGGAGCCTTGCCATGGCTGTGCCTTGGCTGCATCTGAAGGCTGAGAGAGTAGGAAGAGGGAAGCTCTGTGGGCAAGGGAGGCAGCCCTTCGTGGGCCCCTGGCTGATGAAGGGTTCTGTGGGATTCCTCAGGCCGCTTCTCCCCTCCCCCTCCAGTTAGATGTGTCCTGATTCCCACGGTCCTTGGTGCCCCCCTGGGCCGGCACAGTGACTCACCCAGCTGAAGGCAGCTGGATTGTCGTCCTCCCTATGGGGGCAGGGCCTCTACAGGGAAATTAGCCCCAGGGCAGTGTAGTTAAGGCCTGCCCCTCACTCCAAAGCCACACAGTCTCTCTGCTAGCGCTCTTCTAGGTTCGTCTGCTGTGTTCTCCCCAATGCCCAGCTGTGGACACAGGCTAGGGCCCCCTGGCAGGAGGACCTGCAGCAGGCCACGGTGCTTGCTGTCCTTTCCAAGCTGCTGCTGGCTCCCCTACACGGGCTTGAAGTCCCTCTCTTGGTGCCTGGCTAAGTGGCCTTGACGGGGCAACAGAATCTTCTGAAGTTCCCTAAAGCTAGGGTAATGCACAGTCGCCTTCCCACAGAGGCATTAGGACCACAAACACAGTCTTCCCACAGAGGACCAAATGAGCAAGGTAACCACAAAGGCAAATGCTCAGTGCCCAGCGCACAGCAGTCATTGGTTGGTTGAGCTGTTCTCACCCCTGGGGATGCAGTTAGCTCTTAGCTGGGCTCTAGGCTGTCCTGGAAACATGTCCTCATCAGGCCTGCTTTGCAGCTATAAGACCCCCACCACTTGCACTCGCAGCCTCCTGTGGGTCCCCTGAACATTTTACCAAACCCCTAATGTCATGAGACCTCTGCTTTCCGGGGACCCTCATGCGACTCCCTGGTTTCTGGCCTCCCGGACAATACAGAGACCTAAGGATGGACTGGGTCTCATGTAGCACGGGTCAGTTTTAGGCTCACTGAGTGGTGGGGTTAAGGACATGTGCCACCAAACTCAGTGTGTGTGTCCTTGAGTATTAAACCCAGGCTCTAGGTGAATGCTAGAGAAGTGTGGCACCAACTGAACTACATCCTGTCTCAAACAGAGTCCTCTTCGGAGCACCTAGGGTCAGGGTGGGCACTGCCACACACTGTCCACTGCCAAGCACAGGGGCTGGCAATTATGTGATCTAGAAAGCCCACGGTGGCTGGCAAGGAGGAGGGGCCCATAAGGAACAGCAGTCAAGATGCTCAGGGTAAGATATCCTCTGACGTCTGCCGTGCGTTGGCTCTGCACCCCTGTGCTGTCACCACAGGGCAATGGGCTGGACCTATGTGCCTCCACTGTGGCGTGTCCAGCAGCAGGTGGAAGGAAAAGAGGTGGGATTAGGTGGGGTTTCCTTCCTCACACCGCAGCGTGTTCAGAGGGAAAGTATGTTGGACCGTTATATGCTGTTGGTAGAGAAACTGAGGCAGGGAATGACAAGGTAGAGCTGGCTGGATGCGATTCCTTTCTCTGAATCTTTTGCCTGTAAATGACCATGATGTATGTGTGTGTGTGTGTGTGTGTGTGTGTGTGTGTGTGTGTACTTAAGTTGCAGGACAGCACAGCAAATGCCAGGTCTGCTTATTTTTTTTTCCCATGGTGTCTTTTTATAGTAATGGCAGGGGAAAAAAAAAAACCCAGGCAGTTTTTAAAGCAGGCGTACAGTGGGTGGCACACGGCTCAGGAAGGTATTTTCTACACCAATTTCAGGGCTGAGATGGCAGGTGGTGGCGGTGGAGGGAGAGAGCTTCCAAGACAGGCTTTAGGTTTGGGAAAGGATTTGAAGTCAGCACCCTGTGTCAAGGAGGCAAACAGAGACCCTTGTGGGATTGAGGAGAGAGGCTGGCTGGGATAGCCTCCCCTGGAAAGACAGCTGAGGGCCACGCTGACAATGTCTGGCTCCCGTGTACCCAGGGACAAAGTTGACAGAGCTCTGCCCTGCCCTGCCCATGTGCTGTGTAATCCAGGGCCAGTCAGTTACCCTCTCTGTGCCTCATGCGTTCTCATTCTAAGTCTGTGTTTCCTTTCAAAGATGTGGGTCAAAAAAAAAAAATCCCATATGCTGCACCCAGGAAATGGCAGGTGCAGGTACCAGGGAGAGAATCGGCATCTGAGCCCAGCGTGCTGGTGTGTGGAGCAGACAGCAGGTGCTCAGAAGAGGGTGGGCTGGGCCCTTACAGCTGATGAGCTCACACCAGGCTCTGAGGGAGGCAGGATGAAGCAGAGAACTATGGTGAGAGTGTGGGCAGGCCCTATCCCCACAGGAGCTCAGTGGGGCACGCAGACTGAAAGCTAGCCAGGCCAGTGCCTGCTGTGCACCAACTCTGGGAGGTTGGGGCAACCGAGGAAGCTGAGGCCTCTCAGTTGTTTGTTTGTTCGTTTGTTTTGTGGGGTGTGTTGGGCAGCCCCAGAACCTGCTGCCTACTGCTGGAGGGGTGCTTGCCACTGTCTTGTTCTGTCTACCCACACTCGGTCCTCACACAGTGAGGCTTACAGTGGGGGAAACTGAGAGAAACCCAGACAGGGCAAGGGACTTGCCCAGGGTCATACAGCTACCCTGTGGGTTCCAGGTCACCAGAGTGCGGGCTGATTGTGGCCTCCCTGTGACCAGCCTTCAATGAAGGATGGCTTGGCCAGCTGAGAGCTCTGGGCTCGGGGTGTCTAGGTTCTCCCATGACTGTAATGAGGTCATTTGGGCAATTCCCTGGTGGGGGCTGGGCACCACAGCTCCTGAGAGATAGATGGGTGGGGTGAAGCCACTGGGCATGTGCAGAAGGGCCGGGTGCTCAAGTCTCCTGGGCACAGAAGAGGCCTGAGAGCATCTGGCTGTACTTCCCTCTGAAAATGCAGCCTCTTAGCCAGGTGCGACCCCAGCACTTAGGAGGCCGAAACAGGAGGGCTGTCAGTTAGACGCCAGCCTGAACTGTGTAGGGAAACCTTGTCCCACACCAAAACCAAAAGTAAAGGAACAAGAACATCCCTTCTCTGGAAAGGGGTGAGGGCCCCAGCTCCTGGGAGTATGGAAATGCAGTTATCAGACAGTAGGAGCGCACACTAGGCAGGTTCCTTTTGTTTTTTCCAGTGGGGTCCTGAGTTACTTGTGTTGAGGTCGGAGTGGAGAGACTTCTCAGGGAAGTGCAGATGGATTTCATGGCCCAGGACACAGGCACAGTAGAGAACGTTTCTATTTGGCAGGCTGGGTAGCCTTGTTCATGAAGTTTAGGGGGCAAGTATGGGGTTCAAGTTCTGGTGGCTGCTGCGGGATCTGGGGATCTGATCTGAGCCAGACCATGTCTTGACAGAGTCCCTCATTCAGCCACCCAAACTGCAAATGTCCCTTTGTAATTAATGAGGTGCCTTGAGAGTTTGTCCTGTGCCAGACATTTGCAAAGCACCTTAGAGCCCAGCTCTCCTTGCCCAAAACAGTAAGATGGCGTTTATCTACATCTACATTGATGCACACGCTTGGAGAAGCCACAGCTCAGTGTCCCGAGTTGGCCTCTGTCACTCAAAGACAGGGTTTCTCATTGAACCAGGGGCTTATTTCCTAGACTGGCTGACAGTGAGCCCCAAGTATTCTCCTGCCTCAGCCTCCCAGTGCTGAGATTATAGGTTCAAGCAGCCAGACCCAGCTTTTCACGTGGCGCTGGGATCTGAACCCAGAGCCTTGTACTTGTGCACTGAGCACTTTAAAAAAAAATGAATCCATTTTAAAGGTGGGAAAACGGAGCCTAAGAATGGCCTAAGATGGCAGGCAGTGAGTGCTCCCAGAATTGTTCCAGTCTAGCGTGAGAACCTTTCAGCCACTCCCAGATGTGGGGCTTCTGCCCTTCCCCTGGGCTGCCATCTTCTGTGGTTTGTCATGTCCTGCATCTTAATTCCTAGGGGCATCCCTTAGGGAGGGGACTAGGCCTGTTGCATAGCCCAAAGAGAGAAGGTATAGACCCTGCCCCAGTATCCCAGAATCCCAGAAAACTCAGGACCTGTGCTGAGCCTCATCCAATAGGAGGGCTCCCTGGAGGTGGTGGCTCTGGACAGCACCTGGAGGATGGCTAGACAGGGAAGGAAGGAATCATGGCAGGGACAAGGTGGTGGCTGACTTAGCCAGCAGGGCTGAGACTGAGAACATAGAGTCCTGTCTGTGGACCAAGTTCTTAGATACCATCCTGCCGGTCCTGAGGAGCCAGTGTGGCCTGAGAGGCTGAGGACGCATGGCTCATTTGGCTCTGGAAAAGTCCGAGCTGCTACCAGTTGCTGGCTAGTTTCCCCTGTGATGGCTGCACCAGGTGATTCCCAAGGCCTTTCCAGCTCCTGACAATGGTGTGAGCATTGCCATGGAAACCAGCTGTCCCTGAGTGGGGACAGCCCCAAGAGTGTCTCGGAGTGCCAGAACAGGAACCAAGCTACCCCAGAACATAGCTTCCTCTTGTCAAAGTCCATGTTGGGGCCACCCAGGTGGGCATCTGGTGGCCCCACTGAAGTAGCTTCCTCTGGTGCTGACACGTGATGTCACCAAGCTCCCAGGCAGCCAGGCCTTTGCTCTCCCAATGCACTGTCCTCAGCTCCAAACCCCATAAATCACATAAGATGGAGGATGGATGGAGGAAGGAAGCCTGCGGCTCTAGTCCAAGGCCTGTGCAGCCCCAGAGGGCCGATCACAGCAGCACTTTAGGCTCAATCAGTAAATAACAGAACTGCAGGTAGTAACCTTGAGTGGAAGCCTCGGGCTGGAGCCATGCTGGGCGCTGGCTAGCTGCCCGAATGGGTCATCTCAGCCCTGTTTGCCTGCTGTGTTATGATGCAGCAGGCCTCAGTTTCTCCACCTGGCTTTTGAGGGCTTGCTAGCACCAAGTGGCTGTGATGGTGGCAGCCGTTGGGAGCCACAGACTGCAGAACCAGCTGACCTGCCTGGAGCCTCGGAAGCCCCAAGTGTGTCAGTACCCAAGGGACTGGGGACTACAGAAGGCCAGAGAGGAGGAAGGCTGCGCTGTAGAGGAGGTGTGAGACTCAGGCTGTTCCTAGCCCTCAAGGGACCGGTAGTGGCCAGCTCCGGAGACACAGCTGGTCCCCTGCAGTGAGGAAGAAGCAGAAAGCCATCTTGCTGGAGGAGGCCTGCCTACTGGAGCTAGCTGGGGGGCAGGGCCTTGGGCTGGGGAGAAACACAGTGCTGCTTATACTACACCACACTGTGTTCCTGGGGGACAAGTTGGGGGGGGGCGGGGAGGATGCTGGGGACTGGGCCAGGCCAGGGAATGAGAAACAGCCTGGAGAAGGGGGAGCTGGGTGCCTGGCTGGCTGTGGTCAGCTAGCCAAACAACCACCGTCTGAGTAAGCTCTGCGGGGTCCAGGCAGCAGCCGCTCAGGCCACCAAACCCGGACTGTGCAGGATGCTAAGAAACTCACGCAGACACCTGGCTGCTGTTGGTACCCAGCGGTCAGCTGGCAGGGCTTCTCCATTCTTGGGCACCCTGACTCTGCCGATGCCCCCAAAGCCACCTGGGAACATTTACTGAGCAGCTGTGAGCTTAGCACCTCTAGTAGTCCTGTGTGGCTGGTGCTGTTACCGTCCCAGCCTCACAGATAAGGAAGCCAGCCAAGGGCTGGGCTGTGTTGTGTGTCTTAAGGAAGGCCCTGCCTGCCTCTGTGCTAGGCAGCTCCTGGAGGTATCGTGATGGCCTTGGGAGGTGCATGGGCTCCTGGGCAGGAACAGTTTCCTCCGAGAGAACCTTCCAGAACTGAGGCTGTCATCTCGTCCCCTGGCCAGAGCTAATACATAGTAGGTTTTAAGGAATCTTTGTGCCTCGGTTTACCCTCAAGTGAGACATTGCGTCCGTGGAGCTGCCATGTCCCAAAGGGCAGCCTGTGCTGAAGCTGGGAGTGGGGCTTTAAGGCTGGATTTCTTAGAGGTGAAGTTCTGCTTCTGATCTCATATCTGTGCAGGCTCCAGACAATTTCTTTTATTCCTGAGACAAATATTAATGCCAAGGGCAGAGAGCCCCAAGCGGCTGGGCTCTGCAGGAAGCTGCTGCCTGCCGAGGTCGCCCTTTCTCCTGGGCCTGCCACCCCCACGTCCTCAGGAGAACCCTGCCCCATCCAGCCTGGATCCCTGTCCTTATCCTTCTGCAGAGATCAGGGCTTGGGAGTCTAGGAGGTGTGACTCCGCGTGGGGCAGAGATGAGGGAGGAGTTGCCCAGAACACAGATCTCAGACCAGCCACAGGTCAGGGTCGCTTTGAGCGAGCCCTTGATGGCTTATGTTCATACTGACGGAATGCTGTTGAACTGCAGAGAGGTCATGGTCTGCTCTGCAGCTGTGTGCGAATGTGTTTTAATAAGCATCATATTTGAATGACTTTCAACTTACAGGACTGTAAGTTATGAAGGCTGGAAGGGTAATCTTTCCCTGTGTCCCTCTCCCCAAGTCCTCTTTGCTAGCATTCCACACTACCACAATACCACACAGTATTGGGCCCCCTCCGACCCTCAGCTAAGCTGCAGAGGCTCCCAGTGGGATGGGGTGTGGCTCTCACAGAGCCCCTGTCTAACAGAGCAGTAGAGGAGAAACCCTCCCATTGGCTGCTGTCAGGGTCGTTAAGAGGGGAGTCTGGACATCTCAGTCGCCTCTGTCATCCCACAGTCAGCTATGTGACACTTCTGAGCAGTTGTGAGCCTTCCGTTCTGGGCCTCAGACAGGAAGGTGTCCCTAGGCCAGGGACAGCTGCACAGTAGTAGGCACCTGGGATGGAACCTGGAGACTACGGCTGCCGTGTCTCATCCTCCTCTGAGTGCCTGCTGCGGAGCTGTAGAGGTCTGGCAGGGTCTGTGGGAAGGCTATGGCGGGCATACTGTAAGCCCTCCTGGAGCTGGCTTCCTGGGAGAGAAGAGCTGTATTCAGCTGCAATTACTGAAGGAGTGAAATCAATAGGGCAGCCCTTTAATGGAGAGTGGGCAGCACTGAGCTTGGCCCCAGGAGGCAGCTGGCTCAACAGGGAGGGGCTGCATGCTCTCAAGGAAGAGCTGAAATCAGTGGCCATTACCTACTCCATTTCAGAGAGGGACAAACTGAGGCTCTTACAGGAAACAGAGCTAGCTGCTAGATTTCGTGCTGCCCCAAACACCTGCCTGCCCTGTGCTACCCACACAATAGGCAGGCCATGAACCTCCCTTGCTTTGCCGGCTCGCCATGGCTGAATTGCCTTTCATCACTGCTTAGAAAGGAAGCGGCTGGATGGGATGTTTACACCTTAGTCAAAATTAATTTCCCTTCTTTAGTAAGTATTCACTCATGAGCTCTCCAGAGGGACCTGTCATGCGCCTAATACACCCGAATAAAGAGAAGTGCTGGCCGTTACAGTATTGTCACACACACACACACACACACACACACACACACACACACACACACAGAATGAGAATGTGTCTGCACACACCTATGGGATGGATGTTCACATGCATGTGGAGGACAGAGAACCTTGGGTGTCGTCCTCACGGGCTTTCCAAAGTGGGCCAGGCTCGCTGGCCAGTGAGCTGCAAGGATCTGCCTGCCACCGCCCCCCCCCGCCCACCCCCCACCCCCCTACCTCCTGAGTTCTGGGAGTCCAAGCCTCTGCCACCAAACACAATTGTTTTTTGTTTGCTTTAATCATGGTTTCTGGGGATTAATCTCAGGTCCTTATGCCTTCAGAGCAAGCTCTTGTCCAACAGAGCCATCTTCTCCTCCCTGGGCTTGTCTTTTTAAGAGTCTCATATTGATTGACTAGAGCCTTGCAGGCTGGGTTACCTGGAGAGGAGGCATGGTGGAGCTGGGCCTAAGGGCCCAGACACTGGCTGCTAAGGGCAGGGCCAGTAGCGGGCTGTGGGACATGGGTGGGATGTTTCAAGAACTGCGGAGAAATGGAGTGGTTGGCCTTAAGTGTGGGTAATGGGCAGAATGGAGGGGAGCCCTGAGCATTCGGTGGGGTGAAATCCCTCTGCACACAGCGAGGACACTGCAGCTGTGTCATGGGGACGGTGTCATGGGGACGGTGGCCTGCTCTGTCCCATTGAGCTAGGAATAGGCTGGGGTTGTGTGGGCCACTTCAGTGAATGAGGTGCTAGGGGAGAAATTCCAGGCTGTGGGGCCCATGGCCCTGATCACCAAGTTCTGCAAGGCCACCCTCAGGGCCTCTGTGGGTGTCCCAGCCCTACTCCTGCAGGAGCCACTTGTAGTCTGAGGGTTTCTGGCCCAGGCAGGCAGCTTCCCTCCACATAGATCATTCCAGCCCCTGTTGCTCACTTCTCCTTTAAAAAAAAAAAAAAAAAGCTTTTTTTTTTTTTAGATTTTATTTTTAGGATAAGAGAAAGAGAGAAAAAAAAAGGTTGGGGGAAAGGCTTTTTCGAAAATTCCTTCGGCACAGAATTAATGGCTTGTGAACGTCAGGGCAGGCTGCGGGAGTCAGTTCCCAGCCTTTCCACAGCCTCCCCTCTCATGGCGGCCCACAAATCACTCCCAGCCCAGCAATGGCTCTGCCTTTCCCAGGACCCACACTCTGGCTGGACAGCCAGGCAGGGCTCAGCGAAGCACCCAGAGCCGACTCTGGGGGTCTCTCGGAGCTCATCTCCCACCACAGGGATTTACAATATTTTAATTTAAAAAGCAACTTATTTAATGACAAAAGTAAGTAATCTGTATTCAGCGAAAGTTATGTAAGTTGTGGGAGACCATGGTCTCAGTGGGACAGGACAGCTGTAGCCCTTGTGCTGCTCCGGGACAGCTGGGGAGGAGCCCCAGCCTGGGGGTCATCTCAGCTCACGTAAGTCCAGGACAAAGGCAAGTGGGTTGGGGCTGAAGCTCGCTCAGGTCAGGAGTCAGAGTGCACAGTGACTCTGTTTGCAGTCTCACTTACTCTCGGTCAGCCAAGGTCTAAGGGTATTAATGGAAAATTCCAGAAATAAACAATTCATGATCTTGAAATTGCTTGCTGTGCTGAGTACCACGGAGAAGTCTTGTGTTGTCCATCCCTACCCTGCCTCTGAGTCTGGGCTCTGTCCAGCGTTTCCACCCTGCCTAAGCTACCCACCTGGTAGCTGCTTAGTAGTCATGGTTCCTGATAGCCTGTCCCCAAATGCCAGAGCTTGGTTTGCATGGTCCTTACTTTTCTTAAAGTGCAAATGTACGGTGGTGGCAATTTGATACATCTCGGAAAGCCATGACGTGCCTGCCTTGGGAGAAGGGGTGGAAATTCTTGCTGCCGAGGTCTGTGGTGCAAGATTGTGAGCCAGAGCCCACACTTACTGTGCTCCATTGCAGTGTTCCTCGATTGTCCCACTATTGCCTCCCTTACAGAGACGACTGATAAACTCTCATTGGGAGAGACTATGGGACCAAACTGAGTATATAGGATTTGGTCCTTGTGTTTTCTGACATTCCCCAGAGGCCTTGGGATGTGTTCCTGTCAGGCGCTGCTGTGCAGGAACCTGATAGACAGGGACAGGAGCAGAGACAGTGGCCCTGAGGCAGGACCGGCGTGTGAGGCACAGATACAGGTTAGATGGTGGCATGAAGACCTGAGAGAGCTGAGCTGAGGGCTGGGGTCAGAGAAGCCCCCTTGAGGTGGCCACAAGCTTCAGAGTAGGCAGCTTCTGTGTGCAGGGCAAATATTCTGCCATCGAACTTATCCCAGCATCTCAGACTCCACCCATGTAGGAGCGTGTGTCTGGGGGTCAGAGGACAACTTTCAGGAGTCTGGTCTGGAGTTCTACTTTGAGGAAGTGGCTTTCTTGTTGCTCATGTGAAGTTGGGATGAGTCTCCTGTCTCTGTCTACCATCTCTCCATAAGAGTCCTGGGGTTAAGAGGTGACACACTCAGGTCATTAGGCCTGTGTGACAAGCACCCACCCGTACCCCTGCACCATCTCATTAGCCACCCCCCCATCCCATTCACCTTTCTTTTTTTTTTCTTTCAATTTTTGGTTTTTATTTTTAATTTTTTTATTTAAGTTAATTTCATACAAAATATTTTGATCCTATTCTTTCCCCTCCCACATTCCTCCCAGATCCTCCCAATCTCTCTACCCACCCGGGTCTTCTCTCTCACTAGCTTGGAACTCACCAAACATCCATGATGGTTGGCTAGTAGTTCCCAGGGAACCACCTGTCTGCCCCTGCAGCACTGGGATCCCACGAGTGCAACACTGTATCTGGCTTTCAAACTCTGTGTCATCACGCTTGTGTAGCAAATACTTTACAGACTGAGCCATTCCACAGCCTTCACATCCATTCCGTTATTGGATTAGCACCAGTCATAGCTGACAGCCAGTGGTACCTGCTTAAGTCTGACCCAGCACCAGCTGAAGACCTTGACCTCTGCAAACTCAGTCCACCACTGATCTTGTCTCAACTCCCAAAGGGGAAGTATGTGCACACGCCCATTTTATAGCTGAGTAAAGTGAGGCTCAGAAAAGCAAAGTAACATGCCAGGGTCAGCCATAGCAACCCTCAAGGACACAATTTACCCATGGGTTTTAGACCAGGGCACTTCAGCCCCAATCCATAGCTGTGTGTGTGTGGGGGGGGGGGGCGGGGCGGGCGGGCTGGCCTACTCCAAAATTGTCCCAAGAAACCTAGGGAATGGGAAGAGATGCTAGAACTGTGGGGGAAACACAGTGGAGATGGAAGGGACGCCTCTTGGGTGTCACTTCAGTAGTGAACTAAGGCAAGGATGACCTCAGTGACCAGATATGGGCTCTTCTGGCCTCTCTGCTGTGTGTGGCCAGGAGGAATGCTGTGGCCAGGTATGTGGCTGTGCCGTAATGCTCAGGCTGGGCTGAAATTCCCAGGGTCAGGGAAGTCTCCTGCCTCAGCTTCCCCAGTGTCTGGGACTGCAAGTAATGTACCCCTGTACCTTTGGTCACTTAAAAGGTCCAGTTTAAGACCAGTCTTGCCAGCTTGTCTTGCCTCCCTCCCTCCCTTCCCCACCCCCAGTCTATTCCCCACATATCTTAAACACCAGCCATCTCCTACGAGTAGCTGTGTCACCCAAGGTCAAGGCTAGACCTGGGTAGCATCTGGGGATCTATTTAACCGGGCCTCTGTTTGTGTCAAGCAGGGTCTGAGAGCTGGGGTCTGCCTGTGTGAACAAGCAGGGAGCCAGAGAAGGTTCCAGAGCTGAGTCTAACCTGCCTGTCTTCACAGCTGCAGCCGGAGCAACTGGATTGCGGAGCGGCCCACCTGCAGCACCCACTGACCATCCTGCAGCCGCTGAGGGCATCGCCCGTGTTCCGTGCTCCAGGGCTCACGGCCGTGGCTGTGGCCAGTGCCAACAACTACACGGCCGTCTTTCTGGGCACCGCCACAGGGAGGCTCCTCAAGGTAAGGGTGCTCCACGGGAGCTCCCTGGGAAGGGCCACAGAGGGCCAGAGTCCCCCTGCTTTCTTCAGTTTTCCCTCTGGGCCTCCACAGCGGCCTGTCAAGGAGGGAGGAACTGACCTGAGCGATGTCTGCACATTGTCTGCTTTCAGCATCTCCTAGCCTGGGGCCTGCTGCCTGCCCTGCCGCATCTTGACCTTTGCAGTGCACAGGCTCCCCCTGGGCCTCTGTTTCTCTACTGGCTGCAGTTGTTGGGAGACAACAGAGCTGCTGGCCACCCCTTCAGGGGTCCACTTTCTGGATTAACCATGAGGCCTTGCAAGTTCCAGAGCTAAGGGAGGGCAAGGAGCTGCTTTTCCTACCTGAGAGCCGACTGGACACCCCTGCTCGCCGCCTCTCCACCTCTCTGTCAGACTTGCAGCCAGGCCCAGCCTAATTGATTCAGAGTCCATAATCTAATTCCCTTTGGCAGCTGCCTGGGTGGGATGGGGTTGGGGCTTGGGCCTCACAGGCCTAGAACCACCTGTGGTGACCAGGGAGAAGGCAGGGCCCCGGTTACTCAGCCTTGACCCACCCGGGCTCAGCTTTGGTGGCCAGATGTGTAGCTTCTGCTTTTAACTGTTACTACTCGCTGTGTGACCTAAGGACATAGCTTATCTCCTCTGGACTCCGGGCTCTCCATCCATTGAGGAGGAATGAGACAGAGCAGGACTGTGGTCAGAGCCCTCTCCCGCTTCTACCCACAAAACTGCAGTCATTAGGCACCTGCTGTTTACCCTGTGCCTCAGGGTACTTCACAGGCACCGCGTCCTTTAGCTCTAACGTCGAGCCAAGGATTCTATTCCACAGAAGCAGGCCGCTGAGGTCCTTCAACAAAGTGACTAGAGATAGCTAGAGATGGGGTCGTTGCTTTTTCATTTTTAATTGATTTCTATGTGCCATGCTTGGGATGGGATACAGAGCCTCAGCTGGGCCCCCAGGACTCAGTGAACACTGAGGAAGTGGAAATGAGTTGGCTGTCTGTTTGGTGTCTAGGGTAGGCGGGCATGGTGTGAGCCACGGCCAAGGCCCTCCCAGCATCCCAAGAGGCTTCCTGGTAACATCTCAGAGGCCTAGCCCGAGCCTGGGGGGACCTGGGGAGGGCACAGTGTTGACCTGGCACACTCCAGAATAAAAAGGGTAGAGGGCTGTCGGGAAGGCGTGTGGCAAAGGTGAGGCAGGCCTGACTAGGCAAGGTGTATGATGTGTAACAGTGGAAGCAAAGTGGGAATGAGGAGGGGGTGTGGCTAGGGGTGTGGCTAGGAGGTGTGGCTAGGTGGATCCTCAAGCCATCAAATGCCACAGCCAGTTTCTTTCTGCAGGGAACCTCTGCAGGTTTTAGAAACCCAGAGAAAGGTGAGTGGGAGGCCCCATAGGTGTCCAGACTGCAGTAGCGTCTTGGAGCCTTGAGCACCCAGCCTGTGAGGATGAAAGGGGACACAGACAGCGGGGCTTTGCCAGTCCCTGGAGAACCATGCAGAGGGGCCTGGGACCTCGCCCAGGACTCTGCTTGTCTTATCTCCTGTATCCCCACAGCCCCGTGGAACGATGGCCATCCTGACTCTTATTCACTGGGGAAACTGAGGCTCAGGGAGGGAAACCAACTCATTTGGATTATAGTGCATGTCAGAAATAGAATTCAAGCCTTGCTATTAGCCATGACAACCAGCAGCCTCCCAGAGAATGGTTTGGGAACTACAGCCCACACATACCTGGGGGAGATGTTGGAGTCTAGCAGGACGGGAGTCCCTGATGGGGGCGCTGTTGAGTCAGTGAGAATGGCGCATGCGCACTCCACTTAGGAGCCCCCCCTTTCCCTTTCACCCTGGAACATCTGAGCAGGAGGGGAGAGGAGACTCCAACCCTGGGAAAGCCTGACCTCGTGGGTGGCAGTCCCCGGCACCAGTAGGTGATGGCCTTTCCTTCCACAGATCAGCCTGAACGAGAGCATGCAGGTAGTAAGCAGGCGAGTGCTGACTGTAGCCTATGGGGAGCCTGTGCATCACGTCATGCAGTTTGACCCCATGGATCCTGGTTACCTATACCTGATGACATCCCACCAGGTGAGGAACCATAGCCAGCCAGCTTTGGTGCCAGGCCTTTGCGCATGCTGACCCTCCTGTCGGGGACACCTCCTTCCCCACCTCCATCTTTGCCCACACGCTGCTTCAAAGAGGCTATATTTCCCCCACATACCCTCTACTAATACCTCCAGAGTTAGCTACCCTAGCCTCACGAGGGAGAGGTGGCTCCCTTGCTCAGCTGGGCCCCCTCTGCCTACAGATGGCCCGAGTGAAGGTGGCAGCGTGTGAGGTACACTCCACCTGCGGGGACTGCGTGGGTGCGGCCGATGCCTACTGTGGTTGGTGCACTCTGGAGACCCGGTGAGGCCCCTCAGCCGACGGCAGGGCAGGGAGGGCTGTAGGGGCGGTGGCCGTGGCCTAGGACCTGACCCCACGGTGCCTGCAGGTGCACACTCCAGCAGGATTGCACCAACTCCAGCCAGCCACATTTCTGGACCAGTGCCAGTGAGGGCCCCAGCCGCTGCCCTGCCATGACAGTACTGCCCTCGGAGATTGATGTGCACCGGGACTACACAGTGAGTGGAGCCACACCAGCCTAAAGCCCACGGGCACAACCAGCGGCAGCCAGGCTTTAGGAAGCTCACAGCAAGGGCCAGGCACCATCTCCGGCTGGGCCACCTCTTCAAGGTTCTGCCTTGGCCTCTTGCAAGACCTAGTCAACAGTTAGGACCATGCAACCTGAGTACATAGCAGTGCACAGGGCCACTGCTGGCGTTTAAATGGCAGTTTCTGAATATGCTGACTTGGGACACCCAGATAGAAAATTAACCCTTCTTGTCTTCTTCCGGGAGTGTTAGTGGCCATCACTTATCCCTGATATGGGACAGACAGGGCTGGTGGCTAGTTCATGCCTGCAGCAAGGTGGGTGGCCCAACAGCTAGGGCCCTCCCAGCCCCTCCTCACTGACTCCTCTAAGGACAGGGCCATCCTATGTCACCCCAAGGGGTTCCAGTGGTCCAACTGGTCTACTCCACCAGGTCACATGTCAGTCCTGCCCTGGCCTCATCCCTGGGCAGCCTGGGATAGGCACAGTCACTCATCCCCTTGTCCATTCACATTGTACTGAGCACTTACTGGGTGCCGTGTGAGTACATACTCTGGGGACCAACCCTTGGCCTGGGAGGAGCTGAAGTGCTCTTGAAGGGAGAGAATAGGACAGGTAAAATATAGAGGTGGGATTGCATGCAGAATAGAGTCAGGTGGGGCACAATGGTAGGCAAGAAAACGGTGCCCACCAGCCTTGCTCTGGGAGAGGGTGTGGAGTATGAGGAAGATAGCTTCATAGCAAACTACAGTCCAGGGGCCCTAAGGTGGGAGTGAGGTCCACGTGTCTGGGGTTGGAGAGTGGGGGCCTAGCAAGCGTGTGCTGCAGAGGCCTTCTGTTTTGAGATACCATAGCCCAGTCCAGCCTTGTACTTGTAGCAATCCTCCTGCCCCAGCTTCCCAAGTGCTGGGATTGCAAGCTGTGTCGCAACGCCTGGTTGACAGAGCCTGTGTGACCTCTGAGATGAGGAGCCTCAAGTGGAAACACTAAAGCCCCAGGGTGTCGTCCGAGTAGAGAGCCTTGGCTTCCCTCGAGACAAACCGTTGTGTTTTTTGTTTTGTTTTGTTTTTTTCGGAGAGACACTCAGGCAGGATCAGACAGATGCTCTGCGATAGGATCTGTAAGGGGCACAACCTGGGCCTCACCTGAGGGCATCTCTCCCCCAGGGTATGATCTTACAGATCTCAGGAAGCCTGCCCAGCCTCAGCGGCATGGAGATGGCTTGTGACTATGGAAATGGCGTTCGAACGGTGGCCCGGGTACCTGGCCCTGCCTATGATCATCAGATTGCCTACTGCAATCTCCTGCCCAGGGCCCAGTTTCCATCCTTTCCTGCTGGCCAGGGTGAGTGCCTGGCTGTGATGCCAGCCCAAGGGTGGGACCCTGCCAGCATCACCTGTGGATGACGACATTTGTATCTCTGATTACTTTCCAGACCACGTGACCGTTGAGATGTCTGTAAGGGTCAAAGGACACAACATTGTCTCAGCCAATTTCACCATCTACGACTGCAGCCGAATTGGACAAGTCTACCCCCATACAGCGTAAGTGGGCAGCGGGAGGGGGAACAGGCCCCACACAACTTGGAGAACAGCTTCAGACCCTGGAACACACAACAGACGGGATGCAGTACACACAACAGACAGGATCCCATACCTTTCCCTTGCATGTAGCAAGCTTTGACCAGCCAGGCCCTGCAAACTGACACCAGACTGGCAGAGGCAGACTAAAAGAGTCTACCTGTTTCTCCCTTGCATACCTCTCATTAGTGGAAAGCTCACTACCAAGCAAGATGGCCCATCTGCCCCCTTTCTCCAAGGCACTAGGGTCATCCTTTCTGAGGGACCCCTTGTCTTCCAGCTGTACCAGCTGCCTGTCCACACAGTGGCCTTGCTCCTGGTGCATCCAGCTGCATTCATGTGTCTCCAACCAGTCTCAGTGCCAGGACTCGCCAAACCCCACGGTAAGTCTTGTCTTGGGTCTACCCCACCCACGGCTTTAGTACCCACTTCTCTTGATTTTAAAGTTACCATAGTCCTGGCATTGCACTAACAGCCCGGGGTGGGGTGGGGCAGGGGACTGACTCATCACTGCGTGTTCAGCCAGTCCCTGTGGCTGGGCAAGCTGGTGGCCTTTTTTCCTCCCCTGCCCTTGAATCTCTCTGGGTAACTACTCCAGGAAAGCTGGTTCTTAGAGGCGACACTTCAGGGCTACAGTGTGACCTTCTGGAAAGTCCGAGCCAGGCTGAAGCTGTGCCCTTCATCCACAGCAGATACTAAGGGTGGAACATTGTCATCCCCTGTTTACGGTTTCTCAGACACTTCAATCTTTTGTCCCTATGGCTGTAAGAGGAGGTGGCTTATTCAAGACCACCTACCTGGGAGGCCTTGAACCCAAATCCCTCTGCCTTTCTTTGAAATATAGAGTTAGGTACTAAGACCCATGGCTCTGTTCCCATGGTATGTCACCTTCACCCTGGAAGGCTCCTCCCTCTTTCAGGGGTCACACGTGAAATTCCCAGACCTTAGCAGGGGAGTAGCGGTGCCTCGAGCTTAGACATACCTCCCCTTGCTTTATGTCAGGGCTGTGCACCCTGGGAGGGGCTGCCACAGCCTCAGCCGGACCCTCAGGCCAGCCTTCAGCAGCATGCAGAAACCACACCCAGCTCACAGAGTGCACACAGAACAGGGCTTCTCACTGACAGGCCCAGGAGTGGCCTATGGTCATACTGAGAGACGCTCTGGGTGTTGGGATATGGTTAGTCTAGGCCCATTATCCCTGTGGCTCTGGGGTTGGGGGGCATCCTAGTTATGACATGTCCTTACCTACAACCCTAAGCTGCATACACAGCAGGGACTTGGTGGCTGCTGAAGACCAGAAGTATCCATTGCATCTGCCTGGTACATGCCAACCCTGAAGGACCAGGGGCCCACCTTACAATCCACCAGCGCTCACTGAGTGCTGCTTGTATACTGAAGTCTGTGCTAAGCACTGGGGAAAAGCCAATTAGATGTAGTTCTGTCTTTCCTACCACAGGCTCAAAGCCTTAGCTCTGACCTGTGGCTGTGTGATCCCAGGCAAGCTGCTGACCCTTTCTGTGTCTTTCTCCCTCTGTAAAGTGAGGCCCACAGCAAGGGCTAAATTAGATATCTGGAATTACTCCAGGAGGCACCAGCCCTATACTTGGCACCTAGATGATTTTAGAATCTGTGGCTACTGTGCATGGGTGCCCAGCAGAGACATCTCCTAAAAGGATTTTGTGTGGGTCTTGACACCTGCATAGGAGCTCAGCAGCTGGGAGGTGTGTCTGATGCTGGCAGTCGGCTTGTTCTCCAGGTCTGCAGCTCTCCCTCAGGGCAGGAGTGGGCCAGCCCCAGAGGGGCTGTCGGAGAGCATTACTGTAATCTGGCAGGAGAAGAGGCAGCTTCACCAAGGCCTGTGCAAGGGTCTGAACCAGTGCTCGACTTGGCATTTAATTAAGTGCCAGTTAGCTGTGGAGGCGCCAGGCCTCCCAGGCAGACGGCAGGCAAGAGGGTCTGCATATCCTCCGGGACCCCTGGCTCCTGGAAAGGGGGCCCTGAAGGTTGTGCTTGCAGCCACGTGCACGTGGTCCCAGTGGCTCCCACGGGGAGGCTGCTAGGGTTGGCTCCGGGGTTGGGATGAGAAGAGGCAGGAAGGTGCCAGGTGTTCCGGGGCCAGTGTTGCCTCTCAGAGCCTAGTGCTCCCAGGGCAACATGATGTCAAGCTCTGGAAGCAGGATGGGAAGCGGTAGCTGGATCAGAGCCTGGTGTGTTCCAAACCACAGGGCGGCACAGTGCTGGAGCCAGTGGCTGAGTGGCTTGATGGGTATTGACAGCCATCACAGACTGCGGGCTGGACCACAGCAAGTGGCAGCAGGCCAGGAGGCCCTGGTCACTGGGTCTATTGATGCTTGTTGGCTGGCTTGGGATGCCAGCGCTTGCCCTCTTGAGCTTGGAGACACTGTAGGAGTCTGGGCACTCCTGCAGCTCCATCTTTCCAGGAGCACGTTTGGGATCCTAGCCACCTAGCATTGCGCCCTGGCAGTTCCAGCTAGGCGAGGAGAGATCTGTGCCAACCTGTGTGAACCAGAGCAGGCTCTGTGCACACCTGCACGATGGTAGCCGCTGACCTCTCCCCGTCTCCTGTGCACTCATCCCTGTCCTACGTGTAACCATACACAGCTTCCCGAGCCTGCAGGTCAGGTCGGCAAATGGGAAAAGCCGTCTGATGGCCTGGGTGGAAACAGGAAAGGGAACCCTGTAAGGGAAAAGCCCAGACTGGCTCTGGCCATGGAGTTAATCAGCTAATGCCTGTGAACAGTCACCTTCAGGCACCGCTGGATCCAGGAGCTCAACGGTGGTGTAAGGGGTTTCTCAATAGACTCTTCGCTGGTCTAGCTTGGTCAGTGTTCCCCTTAAGGGGAATGTCCCCTGTGTTATTAGGAAAGGAACTAGTAGTAACATGAAATATCCCATGACTACCTATCTGTAATGTCAGCACCAGGGAGGCTGAAGCAGGAAATGGCAAATTTGAGGTCAGCTTGGCCCCTGTGGCAAGCACATAGCGGGAGGAAGCTAGAGAGGCTGATGGGAGTGGCAGCCCGCATGTGGGACCCTAGTACTTGAGGCCAGCCTGTCTGAGCAACATACTGAGACGCTGTCTCCAAAGGGAGAGGGCAAAAGGGAGGACAGAGGAAAACCAGTACCCCAGGAGATGTGTCCTTGTCCCAGAGGGTGACCTCATATACACACAGGTGTCCTAGCACTAATTCTTGCCTTGACAGATGTGACCAAGAGACCCCTGGCTAGAGTAGCCTTGGGGTATGGGGTCCCTGTGACGTCTCGCCCCTGTAGGTCAGATATCGAGGTGGCAATAGGTAGAACTTCAAAGCCCCAGCACTGATATTTCCCCAGTATCCTGCTGAGGAATGTGGAGAGAACATAGCCACACCCTCACCTTCTCTGCCCCTCCCCTGTACAGTTTCCTCTGTACAGTGCGGTATGGTCTCTGAGAGCCTCAGAGGCAATTTTTAACCCAGGTCTGGCCTAGTGTTAGTGTCCTGCAAGGTTGAATCCCAAAGAACCCAGCCACGGAAGCGCTTACCTCTGCGCAGTTTCTAGGCACTCTGGGTCTAAGGAGCAGATCCAGGAGGAAGACTCTGCCTAGATGGAACATGTTATCTGTCTCCTTATCTAGAAAGTGGGGCTGCAGGCATTGCTATGGAGACTGTTGGCACCCTGGGGAGGCACGACTGTCTGGTGGGGGTGGAGGCTCTGAAACATCCTATTTGATCCCCATCCTGTGTTTGGTTTGCAGAGTCCTCAGGACTGTCCCCAGATCCTGCCCTCGCCCCTAGCGCCCGTGCCCACAGGTGGCTCCCAAGACATCCTGGTGCCCCTGACTAAAGCCACCTTCTTCCATGTAAGTAGAGGCTGAGCAGGGTCTTTGTGGGTTTCAGGCTATCCCAGCGCCCATAATGGTGGCCCAGCTTTTTTCTCTGAGCCCCATTCCAGCTGTGTAAGACTTGGAGCAGGCAAGCAAGGCTGATGGGGGACAGCAGGCAGCCAGCAGCTGCCAAGGGAACCCTGGCCCAGGCCCCAGTACTCCTACCCTGGAGGCTCCCTGACATAGTGGCTCAGCCCCCTGCCTAGTGCCACAGTCCACGGGTAGATGAGGTCCACATGGGCTCTGCCCGCCCTGCCCAGGCTGAGCAAGACCCTGGGTGCTCCAAGCTCTGTGGAACATACTGGCCCAGTTCAAGGCTCCCATGTCTTTCCCAGAGATGGCCAGAAGAGGCCATGCCCCTAATTCTCATGGTCTAGAGGGGACACTGATGGAGGAAGTGTTCTGGGTTAGGGGATGTGGCCATCTCTGCCGCACCCCCACCCCAGGAGGAGTGTGTACTGGGGGGGGGGGTTGATGAGTTTTGGAAGGATGCCAGCTCTCCTAATTCCTGGGACGTGCCATCTGTCACTGCCACTCGGGAGTTGAGGCCCGTAACGGTTGTCACACGTGGGGGCCACGTGCCAGGCATCTGGGATGTGTCAGGGAGCCTCTATAGGGTAGGGGCTCTTGAGAGCCAGGTTAGAGCTGCCTTCCAACAAAAAGCCTCCCCTGCCAAGGCCTGGTGGGCCACAGGAGCAGGGTGGGGAGGCCCTAGCCCCCAATTTGGCCCTGGCTGATTCTCTCCAGCTGTGTGGCACTCTTGGTGCATTCTCTGCTTTTGGCAGACACAGGAATCCCGCCCTCCTTGCTACCTGATCCCTGGTGCTATCCACCCACTTGCCTCACCCTGACCATGTTTCTAAATCACCGGGGGGTCAGGACTGGGGCCTGGACACTAGGCAGCCCTGCTACAGGCTGTTCTGCCATGTGCTAGGGAGGGGACCCACCTGCAGCTCCGCACACTGGGAACAGAACCAGCATTTGGCCTGTCAGCAGCCTCTTTCCTGTGTTAGCTTCCGGCTAGGACCCCAGGAAGGAGAGGTTGACCTGCTTTTTTTTCCTCAGGGTGTTACATCTGCCAACAGCAGGGGCATAAACAGGAAGTAATGGCGCACGGCTGCTAGGGCCTTGGTCTGTCTGACACATGAGACCCAAGTTTATCACTCAGTAAATATTTATGGATATGACTCTTGAGGGAGCAAGAGGAGACTGAGGAGTTAGGCCCAGCTTAACGTGTTAACATTTATTGAGCACTTCCTGCAAGCACACATTAGACACCTGTGCATGGAAGCCTCTAAAACCTAGGATGCTTTGCCCAGAAGACCTGTTTATATTCACATGCTTGCATGAGGCCACACAGTGGACGAGTAAAGGTGGGATTTAAAGCTAGGCCTATGTGAGGTTGAACCCAAGCTTCCCACCAACTTTTACTGCTCTTAGGGGTATAGAAAGGGATGGCAGGCAGCTAGGACCTTCACCAATGGGCGAAGAGAAAGGTGCAAACAGCCTAAGACAGCCAACAGGACATTTTGCTGGACAGGGCAGGCTTTGGGAGTAGAACAGGTCCCACAGCTCATCCCTTTGCTGCTGGGGCAGGATGGGGTATGAGGTATCCTGATCCAAGGGGGCCTTGGGGTCCCAGGGGCTCTGCAGCTGGGTTTGGACACTGTGGTGAGTCTCACTGGTGCTAAAAAGGAGACCGGCCCAGGCAGAGGCCTGGTACGTGCCATACAGGGATGCCTAGGGTTTACCTCTGCAGGGCAGAGGCCAGGAACTCAGCCCAAGGATCAGGCAAAGTCTCCTGGAGCTGGGGCATTAGGAAGTGGTTTAAGTCACTGGTGGGGTCTCAGATGCCTCTTAGATGACAGCCATCATTCCAAATACAGAGGGTCCTCACGGCCCAGGCACTGGGGAGAGTCAGGACTACCCATAGCACAGTTGTGGACACAGGATGGCGCGGTAAGCCTAAGGAGAGACAACTCTAGAGTCAGCATCCATAGGGTCATAGCCAGTTCCTACCTATGCTGCCAGTGTCCCCAGTATCTTTACAGTCCCTGGCATGATGGCCAGGAAGGAGATTCTGGCAGCAAAAGCCTGGTGGAGTCCCTAGCCCCCCTGTCAATGTAGAGGCTGCCTCTGTGTTCTGACACAGGTATGGGGGATGGGTTCTAAGAAGGCTCCTCTGTCCTGTGTCTGCAGGGTTCCTCCCTCGAGTGCAGCTTTGGGCTGGAAGAGAGCTTTGAGGCTGTATGGGCGAATAACTCACTGGTCCGCTGCAACCAAGTGGTGGTAAGTGGTAAGGCCCAGCAGGGCAGGAGAAACCCATTCGGCCTCCTTCCTCTCACCCTGCCTGCTTCTGCCTTTTGCTTCTACCCCCGTCCCCCCCCCCCCCGCACCCCTGCTCTCATCCATCTTGGTGACACCCTTGCCCCTGCAAGAGACAGGCCCCACCCACCCTTGCCCTTCCTCATTTTGCAGCTGCACACAACCCAGAAGAGCCAGGTATTTCCACTGAGTCTGAAGCTGAAGGGGCCGCCAGACCGATTCCTAGACAGCCCTAACCCCATGACAGGTGAGTGTCCCGTCTATCCCACAGGCCAGGAGGTAGGGCCCAGCCCTGGCAGCCACAAGCACCATATCCCATAGGTGGCCAGCACTCACTGAGACAGCCTTACACCAATGACCGTTGTAACCCCCCAGAACCTTACTTCCCTCTCTGAGCCCTCTTGTCCCCGAATTAAGTGAGGTCACAAGCCTTTACTGCAAGATTCGCCAGGACTCAGTGAGCCGATCCCTATAAATCGTGTCCATAAAATGGGGGAGTCAGTAATTCCTCCACATGGGGTCCCTCCCCATGAGAAGGACTGTTGATGAGGCTGGGGCCTGGACACAGGGCAGCATAGGTAGGAGCTGGCCATGAACCTTATGGCTGCCAACCCCAGAGTCGTCTCACCTCAGGCTCACCGTGCTGTCCTTTGTCCACAGTTGTGGTCTACAACTGTGCTATGGGCAGCCCTGACTGTTCCCAGTGCCTGGGCCGTGAGGACCTGGGTCACCTCTGTGTTTGGAATGATGGCTGTCGTCTAAGAGGGCCCCTGCAGCCACTCCCTGGCACCTGCCCAGCCCCTGAAATCCGAGCGGTAAGCACACAACACGCCAGGCACACACAACATTCCTGGCTCATAGGTTACCTCCCGTGGCTAATGTCTTAGTGGGGCACAGACACTGGGAGGTGGAAGTAGAGGAAGCTAGGCTTTGATCCATTGATATTTCACAGCCACCCAGGAAACCTCTGACCGGGTGACAGTTGAGGATTTCAGCAGCTCAGCAGCCTGATTTGGTTAGGGGGAAAAAAAATCTTAGGGGAGGATTTTGATTGGCTTAGCATGGGTCAAGTACCCACCCTTAGCCCAGTCAGCTTCTGGCTTAGATGCTGAATCAGGCATAGCCATCAGGAACCCCGTGGCATCATCAGCCTTGGGACCCATGCAGCCCAGCCATCTGTTGCCCCAGGCCTCTGCTAAGCAGAGGGTCTGTGTGGCCCCACCTCCTGTGGGCACACATGACAGTGAGAGAGACACCCAGGCCTCAGACCTTCCCTTGCCTTGCCCCCCATCGCCCCTGGCAGATTGAGCCTCTGAGTGGCCCCTTGGACGGTGGGACTTTGCTGACCATCCGTGGCAGGAACTTGGGCCGTCGGCTCAGTGATGTGGCACATGGTGTGTGGATTGGCAGTGTGGCCTGTGAACCCCTGGCTGACAGATACACCGTTTCAGAGGAGTGAGTGTCAGGCATTGCCAACCTAATCCTTCCCCCCAGCCCTGTCCCTCACCCAACAGGGCACACTGCTGTGCCTGGGCCTTTCTATTGTCTCTGCCTGGGCCACTCCTTTATCCTGCCAGCTCTCTGCTGCCTCCTCAGAGAAGCCCTCGGGGCTCTGCCTCCTGCCACATAAGCAGAGCTTTGATGAGAACCACTTTGCTACTAGTAAAGTTTGGAGGGGGGAGGGGCTGGCGGGGTATAAAGGTCAGGGTGCAACAGCTGCCCCAACAGGGGATGTCTGCAAGAAGGTAATTAGCTGGGCTTCCTGTTGGAAGGCTCTGGGCCAGGCTTGCAGATAAGGGCATCAGGTGGACAGCCAGGCTAGCTGGGCAAGCTGCCTGGTATCAGAGACCATCTGAGCCTTGTCTCAGAGCCACTGATCTGGAGGAAACAGCAGAAGTGGCGTGCCTCTCTTGGCCAAACCTACGGTGACCATCTACGGAGAACATTGTTGGTTCGGCATTATGGCCCCAGTGGGAATGGGAGGCAGAGGCCATGGGCAGATACTATTTGGCACTGGTTCACCTTCTGCCCATTTGCCTGCCCCACCTTCAGGATCGTGTGTGCCACAGGGCCTGCCGCAGGGGCCTTCTCAGACGTGGTAACGGTGAACGTCTCCAAAGAAGGCAGGTCTCGGGAACAGTTCTCCTATGTGGTAAGTAGGCCACCACCTCTCACCACCCAGCTCATTCCCCACAAGCCTGCAGCCAGAGCCCAATCCCTTTCCTTCTCCCCAGCTGCCCACAGTCCACTCACTGGAGCCTTCCATGGGCCCAAAGGCCGGGGGTACAAGGATCACCATTCACGGCAGTGACCTCAACGTGGGCTCTATGCTCCAGGTCCTGGTGAATGACACGGACCCCTGCACAGATCTTACGTAAGCTTTCCCCACAGCCTGTCAGCTAAGCATGCCTTGCTCTGTCCCTTCTTGGCTTGGGGTGGATCTGGGAAGGAAGGAGCTGGACGTAGCCCAAGCCAGCGCGTGGCAGTGGGAAGGAGAAACTGTTTAGAATGAGGAAACACAAGGCTGAGGGACCTGCAGTGGGTGAACAACAGGGAAGGGCCACACCCTGTCACCTGTTCATCACCCCCCCCAAACAGGCGCACAGCCACCAGCATCACCTGCACTGTGCCAGGGGGTACCCTGCCCTCTCCAGTGCCTGTGTGTGTGCGCTTCGAGAGCCGGGGCTGCGTGCACGGAAACCTCACCTTCTGGTACATGCAGAACCCAGTCATCACAGCCATCAGCCCAGGCCGCAGCCCTGTCAGGTGAGAGCCAGAGCCACCCCTGCCCACCCTGCCTCCCTGTCCAGGCTGCAGGGAGCCTGACAGGTCCTGATATTCCCTCAGTGGCGGCAGGACCATCACTGTGGCTGGCGAACGCTTCCACATGGTGCAGAATGTATCAATGGCTGTACACCACATTGGCCGGGAGCCCACGGTAAGGAGACAGGGTAGGTGTGGGTGTGGGTGTGTGTGGGGGGGCTTTGGAGGTGAGATGGTCCTATGCAGCCAGGGTCCTGAAGTCTCTGCCTGTCTACTCCACTTGCCTTCTCCATCTCTCTCTTCGTTACCCACTCCCTTCACTTCTCCACTCCCGTGGCCTCATCGTACCCTGCCTGTCCGTGCAGTTCTGCAAGGTTCTCAACTCCACACTCATCACCTGCCCATCTCCTGGAGCCCTGAGCAATGCTTCGGCGCCTGTAGACTTCTTCATCAATGGCCGGGCATATGCAGACGAGGCAGCCGAGGAGCTGCTGGACCCTGCAGAGGCACAGAGGGGCAGCCGGTTCCGCCTAGACTACCTCCCCAACCCACAGTTCTCCACAGCCAAGAGGGAGAAGTGGATCAAACATCACCCAGGAGAGCCGCTCACCCTCGTCATCCATGTGAGCACCCGACTGGGAGCACGGGTAGTGGGAGGAGGAGGCAGCTGACCTGGGAACCCCACCCGCATCCCACCATCCCATCTGCACGCACAGAAGGAGCAAGACAGCCTGGGGCTGGAGAGCCATGAGTACCACATCAAGATTGGCCAGGTGTCCTGCGACATCCAAATCATCTCAGACAGAGTCATCCACTGCTCAGTCAATGAGTCGCTGGGCACGGCTGAAGGACAGCTGCCCATCACAGTGAGTGGGCAGGGCTCTGGGGGTGGGCCCGGCTTCTGGGTACAGAAATCGCTGAGTCATCATTCAATAACGCTGGTCAGGAAAGTAGAGCTTCATATCCTTGACAGATGGAGAAACTGATGCCCAAGTCATTGGTTAGTGCCAGCTGCTATTACACAATTGGCTCCCATGTGTTTTGGTGTCCCACCTACAGTGAGGCCTGCTAGTCATTGTGTAGAATGATGGAGTAGAGCAGAGGCAGCCCAGAGGGCAGGGCCCCCACTGAGTTACCCCTCACCTGCTCTAGGACAGCATCTCTGAAGCCCCTCCAAGGCGGTCATTACCACATACAGGTCATTACCTGTACTGAGTTGGCCTCTGCACCAAACTCTGGATCACAGTCTGTCTGGCACTGCCTGGTTGACCAGGAGTCCCTGTGGTCGACTGTTGTCTGTGAGGCTCAGAGCACACAACAGTAAGAAGAGCTGAGACATTGCTCTAGCAAAGCATGATGTGCTGCCCCCTAACCCCCACTGTGCGCAGATCCAGGTGGGGAACTTCAACCAGACCATCGCCACACTGCAACTGGGGGGCAGCGAGACGGCCATTGTGGTGTCCATCGTCATCTGCAGTGTCCTGTTGCTGCTGTCTGTGGTTGGTAGGTAGCCTGCGCTAGGGAGAGTCGGGAGGCCATACCTGAATCCCTCTGAGAGTGGCAGTGGGTAAGGGGTGGACATGGTTAGGCACCCTGGGGTGGGACAGGTAGAAGGTGGCAGATATTGGTAGGATCCTCTGTGCTCGGGCCATTGGCTTTGGATGTGAGGCAGACGAATTTGGGAGCTACTAAAGAAGTTTGTCCAGGGGAAATGATCCTGTGTGTCTAATATACTCAATGTGGCATAAAGATCAGAGCCCCCCCTACAGTGCTGGGGGGGGGGGCAAAGGTACACTTGCCTCCGGAAATGGCCTGTCATTTCCTAAAAGCCCTTAGGTTAGGTATAGATGGCTCAGTAAATCTACACCTGGGTATCTACCCAAGAGAAAGAAAACACGTCCACATAAAATTTTTTTCACAGAGGTTTGTAGCAATATTACCTACATTAACCAAGAGGTCACAATAGCCCAATGGCCATCAAATGATAAGTGGGTAATTTGGGTATGGTATAGCCATACAATGATGTTTTCAGCCACAGAAAATAGTGAATTTCCAAAAGATCCCACAATCTAGATGGGCTTTGAAAACATGGAATATGAAAGAGATAGACACAAAAAAGATGCCCAACTGTTTTTATTTGAAGTTTACAGAATAGGCAAAGCCATAGAGACAAACCCATTAGTGGTCGTCTGGGTGAGGGAGGGAATGGGAACAACTGCCTACTGGGTAAGGCTCTCCCTTGGACCATAAGAACAGTCTAAAGTTCTGTGCTGCTGGTCACATGGTGTGTGAGTGAACTCAGACACCTGGCCTGTAAATGGATGGGCTCTACAGTGTGTGCATTTGGGGGCCAGAGGTGTCACTCCTCAGTGTCTGTCACCTGTTTTTTGAGACAGGATCTTGCACTGGGACCTGGAGCTCACCGATTTTATCTAGGCTTGCCGGCCAGCAAGCTCCAGGCAGCTACCTTTCTGTCTTGCCAGCACTCACATTACAGGCTCGTGCCACCATGCCCTGCTTCTTATGAGTCCTGGGGACCTCCAGGTCCTCACATGTGCAGGAGTGCTCCCTTGCTCCCATGTCTTGTTTTAACTTAAATTACTATGTTCAATATAAAAAAGCTATGAGAGAGAAAATAGGAGGAAGAGGAACACCCTGGATGTTTGTTCCTAAAAATACTACTACATAGATATCATATATATGTATGTATATATGTGTATATGTGTATATATATGGTGTATATTATAGAATACACACACACATATGTGTGTATATGTATATACATACATACATGTACACACACATATCAATGGATGCTACATCCCTGCCAAGAAAGGCAGGTACTATATACTGCCTTTGAAAAGTTTAACTCACAAACTACATCAGGGCAGAAGAAGCAAGTTACCCATAATTTGTCTACCCAGAGAAAGCCCCCAATGAGTGCTGCTTGACACATTTCTCTTTCTAAGAGACATCAGGGTTGTCCTGCTAGCTGGTGTTGTCAGGGAGGGACAGACGGCAGAAAGGCTAAGGACACCTGCTCCCCTCCTACCCAGAGGCACTGAGGCCAGTGAGTAGAGCCTGTCCCTCCAGGCCTGTAACCTGCACACAGCAGGTGTTCACTGATGCCTTCTCATGGGTCCTGGGGACCTGAGCCGCCCCTCTGCTGCCCACAGCTCTGTTCGTCTTCTGCACCAAGAGCCGCCGTGCCGAGCGCTACTGGCAGAAGACCCTGCTGCAGATGGAAGAGATGGAGTCTCAGATCCGAGAGGAGATCCGTAAAGGTAAGTGCCAGGGTCGGGTGGCGCTGCCCACAGCTGGGCAGGATCACTCACAGTCACTGGTCTGTCCCACAGGCTTTGCGGAGCTGCAGACAGACATGACGGATCTCACCAAGGAGCTGAACCGCAGCCAGGGCATCCCCTTCTTGGAGTACAAGCACTTCGTGACTCGAACCTTCTTCCCCAAGGTACACACCCTCCCTCCCGCATTTGCTGGTCACCACAGGGAGTTTGGGTCAAAGCACCTTTTGGGAGCCTGTCTGTCCACACCCATCCTGGTTCCCTCCCCCACTTTCCTTCTCTGCTGATTTGATGTTCAGCTTTCTGTATGGAGAACCGCTGTCCTGGCTCCATGTTGACCTGCCTCTCCCCTCACTGACGGAGCTGAGCAGAGGGGCAAGGACTCTCCCAGGTCCCTGCCAGACGTCCTGGTCTCCACATTGCTTTTTCCTCTTGGTGGCAGGATCAGTGGGATGACTGTCCCCCTTGTGCAGTAGCCCAAGGAAACACAGGCTCTACCATTTAAAGAGCCCCGCCCCTGCTTTTCTCAACCTCAGAACACAGCAGCTTGCCTGCCTCCATCTCCCCTGCCACACATTCAGTGGCCCTTGTTCACCCTTCAGGTCCCTTGCTAGGCTACACCATAGTCTATGCCCCTCTAGGGCCCTGCCACACTCCTCCACGTGTGGCGACTCTAGGTATCAAGCAATCTGTGGTGCTAAAGCAGTGGTTTCTCTCCGCAGTGCTCTTCCCTCTATGAAGAGCGGTATGTGCTGCCCTCGAAGACCCTCAACTCCCAGGGTGGCTCCCCGCCACAGGAAACCCACCCACTGCTGGGAGAGTGGAACGTGAGTATCCCGGCCCCAAGGGCCTCCACGCACCCTGTGATCTGAATCATTAGAAGGTAGTTACCTTCCCTTCTAGGAGGCATTCACTCAGCCGTTCAGGGTGCTGTTGTTCCCTCCCACCCCACCCCCCCGACCTGGCAGAGAGCACGGACACATGATCACATGATGTCATGCCACCGCTGGTTAGATAGAAACTGGCACAGAGTGGATATGGGGCTCCCTGCCACTGTCCTTGTGGCCTTTTGTCACCTTGCTGCTCCTCTGACTCTTCAGTAGGAGAGGTTAAGGGGGGACACTTTGTGGCAGGTAGTGAACGTCCTATTCCAGGAGGCAGCTACACAGCCAGCATGGGTACTGGGGCCTCCTGGGACACAAACCATAGGGCGTTTCCTTCCACTCCCACAGATCCCTGAACACTGTCGGCCCAGCATGGAGGAGGGGATCAGCCTGTTCTCCTCACTGCTCAACAACAAGCACTTCCTCATCGTCTTCGTCCATGCTCTGGAGCAGCAGAAGGACTTCGCAGTGCGTGACAGGTCAGGCTGAGACTCTGGACCCCACCCCCCTCCCCAGGCATTCCTCATTGGCCACACCGGCTCCCAGCGGAGGCAGAGTCCTCTGGCCGTCTGTAGGAGGCGCTGTGCACTCTGGTCCAGGGGGATGCTCAGCTTTGCTGACACTGTGCGTGCAGGTGCAGCCTGGCGTCCCTGCTGACCATCGCGCTGCACGGCAAGCTGGAGTACTATACGAGCATCATGAAGGAGCTGCTCGTGGACCTCATCGACGCCTCGGCGGCCAAGAACCCCAAGCTCATGTTGCGGCGCACGGAGTCTGTGGTGGAGAAGATGCTTACCAACTGGATGTCCATCTGCATGTACGGCTGCCTGAGGGTGAGTCCCCTCTCTGCCCAGAAGCCCCCACCTCCGCCGCCCCCCCCCCACCGCCAACTGGAAAACCTAGGGAGGGGGTCACATCTTGACAGTGGGGAAAACTGAAGCTTGGAGATCTGGCTAGCTGGCTCCAGAGGCACACAGCATCTCCAGGGCAAGTTGGAGGCTGAGTCTTGTCCTGTAGCCTTAGTCCTAAGCTTGGGGGGTCCGAGGCGGGGGAGATGCAAGCAGAGGGTCTTTGGACTTTGGAGGAGGGTCAGGTCCCTCAATCCTGAGCTTTCCTCTCCTTAGGGGAGGGGCACAGAAGCAAAACCTCAACAGAACAGAGGTTGGCCCAGCCTGGCTGATTGTTGGTTGGAAAAAGACAAGAGGTTTCCTGGAGCAGGTGACTCATCCTGCACCCCAGGGGAGCCGTGGAAAAAAGACAGGGCTTTGGGGCCAACAAGGCAGTCCAGATGTAGGCTACATTGTGGACAAAGATCAGGACTAGGAGACATCACAGAGTTTTCAGCAGCCAGGGCCTCTCTCTCTGAAGTTAGGCCAGTCAGGCCATCATGAAGCACAATTCAAGGGCCTGCTCAATGGTGGCAGAGGGCCCAGCACTCACCTCGGAATCCTGAGATAGGACCCAGAACCAGAGCCTTAACTGTTCTGGGTTTGTGTACTAGTCTTTGTGGCAACCTGGCTGTGTAGTTCTGGGCGAGTTATTACCCTCTCTGGTCCTTAGCTTCATTTTGTCAAATGAGGGTCAGTCAGAGAGTAGAAAAGAAATGGAGATCGTAGGAGAGAAGCCGCACTTTGAGCTCTCAGGGACCACCATAGACTCTGGACCTAGGTTTCTCAGCCACTGTGGGTGACCTCAGCCTGGCCTTTCCCCTGCCAGACATTGGGGTGCTGGGGACTCCAGGCCAGACCACTACAGCAGGAAGCTGGGCGGGCAGCTGCCCTGACGCTGCTGCCAAAGCAGCCTGATGTTATTACAAACTTAATTTTTCCTCCAGCCCAATTCACCACGGGTCGTTCCGTTCCCCCACCCACAGAACAGCTGGGCACTAGTCTAGGGGGACGAGGAGGGCTAGCTTGGGGCTGCAGTAATGGCAGTGGCCAGGGCAGGAGGTGGGGTGGGAAGCCTGATTGGGCCAACACTCGCCAGAGGCATCCATATGGGGTTCCCTGGGGGCTCCTCAGCCCCATTTCCACTCAGCTACACCCTGGAAGGCTCCAACATCTCAGGCATAGGAGTTCGTAGGTCAAGTCCCATGTTACCTGTTCTTGCTATGCATTGCTGTGCAGGGTGCCTGCCCTCTCTGAGCTTCAGCAACAAGGGCTGGTCTCTGGGTATGTGGCTGGGATGTAGTGGAGACACCCTGGAGTGGGTGTCAGCATCAGTAGAAGGGAGTGTGGGGGATACCAGCAGGCCAGAGCTTGGAAGCTGGAACACAGAGGGGGTCCTGACCCCTGACCCCTGACCCTCACAGGAGACAGTAGGTGAGCCGTTCTTCCTGCTGTTGTGTGCCATCAAGCAGCAGATCAACAAAGGCTCCATCGACGCCATCACAGGCAAAGCCCGCTACACACTCAACGAGGAGTGGCTGCTGAGGGAGAACATTGAGGCCAAGCCCCGGGTGAGCCGGGGGCAGGGCCCGGGGCCCGAAGCAGGAGGGCATTCTTAGCTGGGCTATCCTGAGCCTCCCCAGCCAGGTCACCAGGCCTTATCATGACAGTAGCCATCGGCTGACACCCCCCTCTCTTGCGCAGAACTTGAACGTGTCCTTCCAGGGCTGTGGGATGGACTCCCTCAGCGTGCGGGCCATGGACACCGACACGCTGACGCAGGTGAAGGAGAAGATCCTGGAAGCCTTCTGCAAGAACGTCCCCTACTCACAGTGGCCGCGGGCGGAGGACGTGGACCTTGGTGGGCAAGGGCGGGCACCATGCCTCGCAGCTGGCTGCTGCAGCCTCTTTCCTGTGTTAGTCAAGGCCCCAGGGCTCCCCTTGAGGAACAAACCCTTGTTCTGCAGCTGTGGGCAACAGCAAAAAGCAATCGAGAAACGCTTTCCAAAGAGGTCTTTCGGGTTGGGTTTTGAAGGATGCGTAGGAGTCGTGGTCAGACCGGTTACCAGAAACTGTTCCTAAAGTTCACCCTGAACTAGGCCCTGCCCTGTACTCTGGACAGTTAGGGTGAACAGCCGGGCTCCCAGGGGGCGTCGCTTGCTTCTGATTCTAGGAGAATGGGAAGTTTCTTTTACTGTGGTCCAGGCTAGTGGCTGCCCCTGGGGCCACCTCTTCTGTAGTCCTGATGCCCCTCTTCACCTCCAGAATGGTTTGCCTCGAGTACCCAGAGCTACGTCCTCCGGGACCTGGATGACACATCAGTGGTGGAGGACGGCCGTAAGAAACTGAACACACTGGCCCACTACAAGGTGCCTAAGCTGGCCCAGCCACCCTACCCCTCCCCTCTAACCTCATACGTCTAACCTCATCTCCTCTCCTCTGTCAGATACCTGAGGGCGCCTCCCTAGCCATGAGCCTCACAGACAAGAAGGACAGTACCCTGGGCAGAGGTATGGCTCATAGCTGGGGAGGTGACCCAAGCGTGATGTGAGGGCTCCCTTCTTGGGCCCTTTCAGAGCCGTGCTGGGTGGGGGGCAACTGAGTTTTGGAAAGGGGGTCCCCACCTCCATGCTGCTAGAGAAAAGCTGATTGCTTCCAGCAGCTACAGCAAGGCCCCAGGAGGGCACGTGCCCTTCCAAGAGGCCTGGGCCGTGGCCAGGTCTGAGCTGGTTACATGACCTGTGGGCTCTAGGCCACACCCCTGCCTCCAAATCTAGACCATGTCCTTACAGGCCCTAGGCCCAGATCCATGAGGGTCCCAGGGTCCATCCTGAAGTAGAACGCCAGATCTTGGCTCTCCCCCAGTCTTCCCCTCTCGCCATCCCCCTCGGGTTACCTTCCCAACCCCCCTCATTTGTTTATCCTGTGTTTCCCTTTTGCAGTGAAAGACTTGGACACAGAAAAGTATTTCCATTTGGTGAGTGCCCAGCCTCAGGCCCTGGGGAGCAGGCTTTGCTGGGCGGGGCTTTGGCTCTCTGACTCCCTGAGCCTCCAGGAAAGAGCTCCTAGGCCCTGGGAAAAGCCAGAGTGGGTGAGGGAGCAGGGATGGGCCGGGTGCTGGGTAACACAGGGCAGACTTCCGTGGGAGGATTGAGGAGGGTGCCGTTGGGGACCAACCCTGCCCACCTTGCAGGTGCTACCTACGGATGAGCTGGTAGAGCCTAAGAAATCTCACCGGCAGAGCCACCGCAAGAAAGTATTGCCAGAGATCTACCTGACCCGCCTGCTGTCCACCAAGGTGGGCCCAGCCTCCATGTCCACCCCGTAGGGGAATAAAGGGGTCCCCGTGCTCCAAGAAGAAGTCCGTGTTCTTCCTGCCACCCAGTAGGCAGCAGAGGACCCAGGGTTACTTCCGTGGCCTCAAGTCACAAGACTCAGACCTACACCCAGAGGCCACATTCTGAGCCCTACCTCCCTGCTACCCAGGTCCTCCTCTCCCCCGCTCCAAGAAAGCATCATTGACAACTCAGTCAGGAATCTTGAGGCTCAGAGATGTTCAGAGGCTGGGCTAATGATGTCCCACATCTTCCCTGCAGGGCACGCTGCAGAAGTTCCTAGATGACCTGTTCAAGGCTATCCTGAGCATCCGAGAGGACAAGCCCCCGCTGGCTGTCAAGTATTTCTTTGACTTCCTAGAGGAACAGGCGGAGAAGAGAGGCATCTCCGACCCTGACACCCTGCATATCTGGAAGACCAACAGGTGGTGGCCGAGGAATGGGGTTGCACGGGGGTGAGGGGGG
This sequence comes from Mus musculus, assembly GCF_000001635.26. Lineage (NCBI taxonomy): Eukaryota > Metazoa > Chordata > Mammalia > Rodentia > Muridae > Mus > Mus musculus. The sequence continues at coordinate 115,958,486 of NC_000072.6, read as the reverse complement.
GGGCGCCAATGGGGTTAGAGCACCAATGGTATCATGGCATCAGGGCAGCCAAAGCACCAGGGCAGATGAGGGCAGAGCCTGGCCTGAATGCTTCCTGTCTTGAATCAGCTTCTATTTGGCCATTTCCCCACTGTGTGGTCTCCGGTGAGAGACTTAGCTCTGGTGCTGCAGTGTCCCCTCTGTGAAACCAGAAAGCATCATATAAGCTTGCCTTTGCTCACCGCTAATGCCCCATCATACAGAGAGAAGCGAAGGCCCACAGAGCAGCAGTCACCCAGGCCCAAGGGCACACACTGGGAAGTGGCAGTGCACATTGGCTGTGACTCCCACACCTAATATGTAGCTTCCTTTGAGGCCCCTTCTTCGCTTTCTGGGGTCATATACTACCCCGCCAAGAAGGTCCCAGAACTCTTAGCCTGGCCCTCAGAGAAATGCCTGTGCAAATTCAGTTGCAGTTTCTCTCTGCTCGGGGTGGGGCTGGGCAGGCAGGCACCCCAGGCTCTGCAGGGCTGAGCAGGGGCTTGTCCCCAACCCTCTCTGGCCTCCCAAGGACAGTCAGCCCTGCCTTCTTCGTGCAAGGCCGGGTGGGGGAGGAGTGTGGATACAGGCAGCAGGGTGGGGGCTTCTAATGAGAACCAGGAGTCTCGTGTGCGTGCAAAGGAGAGGAAGGCTCTCTGGGGTGAGGGTTGGCCCCTAGCTGGCAGGGGAAGGACACCACATATCCAGAGGCTTCAGGGGCTGCGAGGACCAGCATTGTCTACCTCCCCAGCCCTCCACTGAGCTCCTGCATCCCCACTGTCCCTGCCCCCACAGCCTTCCCCTGCGCTTCTGGGTGAACATCTTAAAAAATCCCCAGTTTGTCTTCGACATAGAGAAGACGGACCACATCGACGCCTGCCTGTCTGTCATCGCACAGGCCTTCATCGATGCCTGCTCCATCTCTGACCTGCAGCTGGGCAAGGTTAACTAGTCTGGCTGCTCCTGAAGGGGGGGTGGGGGGCGGGTGCCTGAACTCTACCGGAGTCATTCAAGACAGGCAGAGAGCAGATGGCCAGCCAGAGCGAGCTCCACAGGCACGGCACCTGCCAAGGGCAGAGGATATGCCGGTTCAGTGGCTAGAAGCCATAAAGGCCTTCTGAGAAGAGAGGTGACCTAGGTAGCCCAGAACTCTGAGGCCATGAGTGCCCATGGGATCACAGAGCTAGGCTGGCTGGGGGGAGGGGGGTGAGGGCAGGGCTCAGGAGTCTCAGCCCACAAGGGAAATGAAATGTCACCACTTCACACATGCATTCCCGTGACAACAGAGAGCTGCCAGCATACGTCTTAGCACATGGTGCTTTTGAGGTGTTGGAAGTGCAGGGTGGGAACCATTCCCGCAGTCAGGAACCAGCTTCCAACCATCTCAGCCACCAAATACTATCACCCTAATAAGGGAGTAAACAAGACAGGCTGCGGGCTGCGTGCAGCGGAGTACTGCTGGCACACAGCCTAGGAGCTCTTCCCTTCAAATGAAAGTCCCCATGTGGTCACCACCCTGAAAGCCTGACAGCATCGTGGGGCAGGGCCTCCATGCAAGAGGGAAAGAGGGAGGGAGGGAGGGAGGGCCAGAAGAGACCAACTGACCCTGGTCCAAAGTCTGACTGAATGGGGGTTGTTTAGCCATGTCTGAGGAGCCACCAAGGCCCTCTAGGTGGCAGTGGGGACAAGTCCCATCTTTCAGCCACCCAAACTGCCCGGGTCTCCCTGCCCAGGACTCACCCACCAACAAGCTTCTGTACGCGAAGGAGATCCCTGAGTACCGGAAGACCGTACAGCGCTATTATAAACAGATCCAAGACATGACGCCGCTCAGCGAGCAGGAAATGAACGCACACCTGGCCGAGGAGTCTCGGGTAGGTGGCCTTTGGGATCTAGGCCAGGAGATAGTAACGATATCCTTGGCTTTGAGGAGTGGACAAAACCAGCACCATTAGGATGCAGCAGGGGGACAGTAGGAATTTGGGGGTAGTCTCTGTTTCCCATCTTTCCTGGCATCTTCATTGCAATGTATTTTCTAAAGTCCAAGGATGAGGTGGAGTGTTCTGAAGATATGAGAGGTTAGAATCCTGGTTCCAGAAAGCCAGTGTGTGCCCAGCTCGCAGGGGTCTAAATGTATTCTATCAGCAGGCTGTGGGAGTGAACAGGCTGGGTCCTCATCTGTAGGGTTAAACCTCTCCTTTTGCTAGTTGGTAGTGGCACACACCTTTAATCCCAGCACTTGGGAGGTAGAGGCGGGTGGATTTCTGAGTCCGGGGCCAGCCTAGTCTACAGAGCAAGTTTCAGGACAGCCAGGGGGCTATGCAGAGAAACCCTGCCTCAAGCAAACAAGTAAAAATACCTCCCCTTTCTTCTTGTGCCACCTTTATAGAAATACCAGAATGAGTTCAACACAAACGTGGCCATGGCTGAGATTTATAAATATGCTAAGAGGTATCGACCACAGGTGAGTTCCCCCTCCCAAGATTTGCCCATTTTAGCCCATAACAACGCTTTAGATTTGTCGGGGGTGTTGGCACTTTGATGAGGTCTCTGGCGGGTGGCCTCCCAGGCTCTCAGGCACGGCACATCTGACTCACTGCAACTCCCCTCAGATCATGGCTGCCCTGGAGGCCAACCCCACAGCCCGCAGGACCCAGCTACAGCACAAGTTTGAACAGGTGGTGGCTCTGATGGAAAACAATATCTATGAGTGTTACAGCGAGGCCTGATGCAGAAGAGTGACCAGGAGCTTCGGCCAGGGAGACGGCGTGCAGGCCACTTGGCCTCCACTTGGTTTCTTCCCCACATCTCTCACTTGGGCTGGGAACTGACAGAGGAGCCTGCTGGGCTAGGAGTGGGGGACACTGGCCTCTTAGTGCCCGGCTGCCGAGCTCTTGGCCTTGTCCCCTGGGGCATCTCTGTCCCCTCCACCTGCCCAAGACCCAACTCTAGGATGAAGGCCTTGAATATCGATCGCTGCCAGTCCCTAATAAGACTTTCCCTGCCAACCAGGACAGCCTGGACCATGCCTGCCTGTTCACTGTTTCAGGCTGCTCAGCACACATTGGGAGAGGTGGCCATATCCCAGAACACTACCTCATCCACCTGGCAGAGGGAATTTCTGCTTCAGCCACCAAGCAGTTGTCTGTGTCCCTCATCCAGAGGGGGCCTTGGCCACCAACAGTTCCAAACCAGGTCAGCTGTTAGCCGTCTCATTGGCCAGTGGCAGCATGGGCAGTGCCCATTGCCCACAGAACGGTGGAGAGAGGGGGACAGGCTGGGGGGTTCCTGGCCCCAGGAAAGGGAGGAAGGCGAGGATGCAGGGCTGTAGCTGGACTACTCAGTCTTCCTGGAAGTGTTTCTAAAGAGCACCACTTTTTTTTGATTTTTAAGAAAAAAAAACTTTTATATATTAAAACAAAAACTTATGCACCAACTGTGAATAGCTGCCGCTTGTGCAGATCCCCAGGGGCTCCCGGTGACACACTGGAAATGACTGTTCCAGGGGACAGAAAATACTCATCTGTCCCCAGCACAGCCCCCACCCCACCCCCCATAGCTGCTGAGACTGGCTCACAGCCCAAGGGGGCTGGGCTGGAGGGGAAGGCTGGGACTCTCTGGAACATTCTTTATAATAAAAGCCTGCCGGGAAAACCTACTATGGGCTTTAGCCTTTGTCCTGAGATGGCCGAGGAGGGGAGATGGGGCTGTTTCTTCGTCCTGTCTGTGCAGAGCCTGACCTGACACCCTGCCTCGGACACGGCCTAAGGGAAGACCTCTCCCTTAGGCCTGCCAGGAGTTTGCGGCTGCACCCTGTGGACACACATCTCCATGGACAGTCCTGACCCCTAGGAGGATATCGCCAGTGGGTGCCCCTCACATTTGTGCTGTGCAGAGCATGGAACCCAGAGCCCTGTGCTGTCTTAAGTGTACACTCTCCAGTGAGCCACATCCAGCCCCCACACCCTTGTCTTTATTCAAACCTAAGAGAAGCAGACATCTTGTTCCTCATTTTGCAGACAGTGTCAAGGGGCCTAAAGGGGCTCAAGAGGTCACAGCCAAGAAGGGCAAGATGGGGACCAGACATCTGGATCCCCTTCTCTCAGCCCAAGTTCCTCCAGGAGAGTCTCCACCTCCAAAGTGGAAGGGGTTCCAAACTGACCAGAGTCACACCCCCAAATCTTCCATCTACTCTTAGGACATACGCCTCATGTTTCAGACAAGGAAACTCAGTTTCTCTCCGAGGCCAGCCGTGGCCTGCACCTGACCACAGCACATCTGACCTGGGGTGACACCCACTGTCCCGACTGGGGCCCCAGTTTCTCAAGGCTGAGTCAGTGAGGTTCTCCCCAGAAGCAGGATGTGGCAGAGCCAGCCTGAATGATGGCCATTCACATGTGTCCCCTCAAGAAGGAAAGTCCCCATCGTACTGGCCAAAAGCAAGCCAGGACCAAAATTCCCAACAACAAAGTCCAAGACCCAGCCTAGAATTCACCAGCTAAAAAAAAAAAAGTGAACAACCTCTCTAAAAATAGCTTTCTCCTGTGCGGGCCGCGGGCGGAGAAACCATCTTTATCTCTCAGATCTCTGTTGCTGAGGCTTATTAAGGAGCAGATTTGCTAATTTCAATTATTGGCAGATTTGATGGTTTGAATTTTTTTCCTCGATGAGGTGTGACTCCAGAATGGATTCACAAAACCCTGAAAACTACAACTGCAGAAATAGCCCGAGAGAATAAAAGCCTCGCATGCTTGTGGGGACACTCGCACACGGCACCGGCCACACACAAGGCCAGGGCACCTTTGCTGTAGTGGATCCAGGAGTGAAGATGAATCAGTCCACACTCTGTTCTAAAACCTGACTTTTCCCTTGCACAACAATATGTCAGGAACATCTTTCTAAGTCATTAAGTATTCCACAGTCTGGCTACACGTCTCATTAACATACAGCGCCTGACATTCAGAAGGAGGTCTATGCGTAGATCTAGTTTCCAGGGTCACTAGCATTGCCAGGTAGGCAACCCCCATGAACTGCAGTCCTTGTGTGGGGCCCCAAAGACATGCCTGGCAGCCATGGGTACCCTGGCAAGGACCTGGCTGGAGCATCCTCAAGCTAAGATTGCAAAGTGGGAGAAACCAACGCAGCTGTTCTCCCAAGTCTCTAAGACGGTGCAAGGTCTATCCCCACCCTGTCACGGGGCAGGGCTGATGGGTCCCTAGCTCCTGGAGGCAAGAGGCTACAGGCTCTTCCCCAGCCTCACCATGCAGGAACAGAGGCAAAAATCGGAGCCTCTGCTTGAGAAATGCCAGCCTGCCATCTGTTGGGTGCCCCTCGGGGCCTGCTGACAAGCACATTATAGATACCCCAGGGAGCCAGAAGAACTAGACATGGCTTCCTATGGGACTCCAGAGAGAAGCCATGGACAGCATCGAAGCCTGAGCCCCATACTGGGCACTTGGTTTCCCTAGTGCTGTCTGTTCCCTTCCCAAGTGTCCCGTCTCCCCTATTGAGAATGCCCCTCAGATACACCCATTCCTTTGAACTACACTCTTGGCCTTGGCAGAGTACGCACCACACCAAGCAGACCCAGAACTATGGACATATCTTTGACCCCTTTCTCCGTTGGACTACCACCAAGCCTCACCTACCATATTGAAGGCCACCTCTTCCCTCATCTGTGCTCTGGAGATACGTCCATCTGCCATGCTCCTAGGGTCCCTCCTCCTATTCTTTGATCTTTCTTTACAACCGTGACAGTAAACCCACAGAGCCCATCCTTTGTGACACCCACCCTTCATGGTGCAGTGCCTGCCAGCAGCCCCATCCTGTGAGTCCGTTCACATCATTCCAATGTTCAGATGCCAAGAGCAGCACAAGCCATTTGCTTAGGCATTTGTCATGGGGACATTGTCCCTCTCTAGCCCGTGTCAGCAGAGAGAGTTGGAAGGTGGTGCATGACTATGGCAGTAGTGACCGGAAGCTCAGCAGGTGAACTGGGTGCCTTGGCTCTCCATGGGTAGTGTGAGCTTCCTTACAGCATGAGGGATGTCTATGAAAATACAAGAACCTCCAAAAGTGTGCATGTGTGCACGTATGTGCGCACACATGGGTGTGTGTATGTGTAGGTACACTTAACCTATTTGTGTATGTGTGGAGTCCAGAGGTTGACACAGGTGGCTTCCTTCCTTGATCACTTCTCTACCTTGTTTGCATCCCATTAGGCACACATGTGGGGGTTGCATGTGCAGGCCCAAGGTTGATGTTAAGAATCATCAATCGCTTTCTCCAAGGCAGTCTTTTTTGTTTGTTTTTGTTTTGTTTTGTTTTGTTTTTCGAGACAGGGTTTCTTTGTATAGCCCTGACTGTCCTGGAACTCACTTTGTAGACCAGGCTGGCCTCGAACTCAGAAATCTGCCTGCCTCTGCCTCCCGAGTGCTAGGATTAAAGGCGTGAACCACCATGCCCCGCTTCTCCAAGGTAGTCTTAATCAAATGCAGAGCTTCGGATAGTGGTCTTTTTAACCAGCCTGCTCTAAGGGTCCCATTGAAGTTAAGGTTTCTATTGTTGTGATGAAACACCATGACCAAAAGCAACTTGGGGAGAAAGGATGTATTTCAGCTCACAGCTTTACAGTTTATCACTGAAGGAAGTCAAGACAGGAACTCAAGGCAGGAACTGAAGCAGAAGCCATGGAGGGAACCTGCTTATCGCCTTGCTCAGGCTGCTTTCTTATACAACCTAGGAGCACTAGCCCAGGAGTGCTGTCCACAGAGACCTGGGCCCGCCCTCCCATATTAATCAGTCAAGAGAACTCCCCACAGGTAAATCTGGTAGGGATGTTCTCTCAACTGAGTTTTCTCCTCATGTGACTCCAGCTTGACCAAAGCTAAAAACAGTCCTACAAGCCAGGACACAATCTCCACCTACTGAGGCTGAAATTAATGGGGTGCACAACACTCACTTGGCACTCATGTGGTTCTGGGGGGACAAACTCTGGTCTCATACACAGCCAGTGCTTTGGCTATAACCATTGGACCACCTTTTTTTTTTGAGAGCTTTGACTCTTTCACCCGTAGTTTGCTGTTTTAGCCTAGGCTATCTGGGTAGTGAGCCCTGGGGGTTGATCCTCCTGCCTCCACCACCTGACACTGGGGTTATTTATACACATGCACTACCACACCCAGCTTTTTATGCGAGTGGTGGGGATTTGAACTCTAGCCCTCATGTTTATGTAGCCAACACTTTACCCACTGAGCCACCCTGCCTCCTCTGAAGTCTCAGATCTGTCCTGACATTGCCACTGCCCTCTGGTCAAGCAATGCAGAGCTCAGACTCAGGGTGAGGGAACTAACTCCACCTATCCATGGAAAAGTGTCTCTGATGATTTTAAAGCAGTGCAGAATTTGGCCCCATGACTTGTCTCACTCGTATCCCTGCCCTAGGGCCACTGGTGGATTACCAACTTGACCAGATTTGGAATTGCCTAGGGACACCCCACCAGTCATATCTATGAGGCCATTTCCTTCCAGAGATGTTTATGTGGGAAGACCAGAGTTTTGGTGGAACCATCTTGTGGGCTGGAGTCCCACATGGAGTCAAGAGGAGCAAGAGTTGAGCTTGCACTCCCGCTGCTGGGCCTTTTCTGCCGTGATGGACCACAAGCTAAAGTAAACCCTTCCCATGCTTAACTCTCTCCTGTCCGGGATTTTATCACAGCAACATGGACAGTAACCAATACAGGGCCTTTGTGCCCTTTCCTTCTCTTGCTGAATACGATTCCATCCAGACTTGGGGTCCCTGCTCAGCGGCCCTCCCCTATCAAAAATTGCACCAAGGGCTGGCAAGATGGTTCCCTGGACAAAGGTGCTTGATACCCCAAATTCCATCGGGATTCACAAAGTGGAAGGAGAGGACCCCTTCAAATTGTAGTCTGACCTCCATACACACACCATGACACAGGTACACGAATACATACTACAGTTGCAGCCAGCACTGTGTTCCTTGGCAGGCAATATCCTGCTCCCCCAAGCCGTAGTCTGTCTGCCTCTCTGGGCTGAGGCTTGATGGTTCGGCTCAGGAAGCTTACCCTCTCTGGCCCCTCACGTCCTCCATCCCTCCTGCAGGCAGGAGGCTCTTTGTAAAGACATCAACTAAACCACTGCTCCCTGGCTCCCAACTGCTCAAAACCCGCCTCTGCCTTCCTGTCTCACAGTCCAGTGTCCAATGTACCAGTGTGTGAATACAAAGTCTTTATTGATAAATTATGATTAAACATTGTGACAGCTTATTAGACAATAAAAGCTTCAGAATCGCCATCTCCCCAGCCCTGGCCCTAGCTACTAGCCTCAGCCTTCTTGCTGGGAGCCTTGGAGGAGGTCTTGGGAAGTAACTCAGGCCTGAGTGTTCTCAGGGGTCTTTGCCTTCCTGACCCTAGGTATGGGTTGTACTTTGTGTCCTATGTCCTGGGAAGGAGTGGGCACTTTGGTCTCCTGTACTGTCTCAGCCCCCTGAACAACTGTCACAGTGTGGGCCATGTCTGCCATCTTCCTTTTGGCGAGGGAAGCAACGCTATTCTGGACCTGTAAAAAAGCAAAAAGAGTGGTGGGGAGATAACTCAAGCCAGCAGAGCATTTACCTCACAAGCACAAAGGCACAGGCTTCCTTCCCAGAGCCCCCACACAAGCCTGGAAGGACTTGAGACACAGTGGGCAACAGACACCTACCTACCTTGCTGGCCAAGGGCTTCGATTTCTCACCTTTGGTTTTCCCATGGGCATTTGCTTCTGTAAGATGGAGGGAGTAGTAAGGGACAAAGGGTCTACAGGCTCTAGAGTTCTCAGTCTGCCTAGATCCCAAGTTGTCGCCTGAACAGGCACCTGAAGGCCATGTGACCTGGGTCAGCTGTTTTACCCCCAAATCTCAGGCCCCTGCAAATCAGACAAGATGTCTCTTTACACAACGTGGGAACATCAGCTTAGTTGCCTACCTGCCAATGGTAGTACTTTAATATGTGTACGTGTACGTGTATGTGTATATATACACACTTTTTTTTCAGGAGGGTAGAGTTGTTTGAGACTGAGTCTCACATGACCCAGACCAATTTCAAGCTCTATATAAATGTAAAGATGCTGCCTTGAACTTCTGGTCTTTCTGCCTCTCACCCCCAAGTGCTCAGGATTCTGGGTATGCACCAGCTTCCTTGATGGTCTTAAAACCATCACTCACTGCTCCCTGCCAGAGCCCTCTCATAGCTACTCACTGCTCTAGGATGAGCCCAGACTCCTTAGTGCAAAACCCCCTTGAATTTCTTCTGACCTCCCATACAGAGAGAGACACACCCCCTGGCAGCTCTTCAGCCTTTCTGCTCAGATGCAACGGAGATGCCTACTCCAAGAAGCCTTTCCTGATCCTGTCTCAAGGCTGCTACAGGCTCTCCATTCCTTTATCCAGGTCTAGCACTCAAGGCCCACTTCCTACGGAGGGAAACCCCTTCTATCCTGCATCCCTGGTGGCTGCTGGGGACCTCCTGTCCCTGCCACCCATGCACACACCTACCTTGCCTGCTCCCACTGCGTTTGACCTTCTGGCCTCCATTGGCAGTCAGAGGGGCCCCTGCTGCTTTGTCTTGTTTTAGGGGAGCCTTTCTGACCTCTTTCGGTTTCGCCTTGGCTTTCTTAGGTGCCATCTCCAGTGTGGCTGCCTTGCAAGGGTAAGCCCTCCTCTTCTGCCCTTTCTCCATCGTGGCCTTGCCAACTTGGTCTTTCTTCAGCAATCCAGATTTCTTGGAGCCTGTCTCCTTGGCACCTGCAGCTCCCCTGCCGGCTTTGGGGGCACAGGCTTTCTTTGTCTTGGGCTTTGGAACTAGCTAAAGACAGAGTATGGGGTTGGGGTGAGAACAGAAGCTCTGGATATCCCTATACCCCACACAGGACACCAAAGGGGCCATGCTCCCAACACCAGGGTTAAGAAGAGGAGAGGAGACACATCTACCCCTGTGGTCCTCATTGCATTTCACCTGGTGTTAGTCTCTTGTCTCCCTGAAGTGCCCTGCTGCTCACTTCTAAAGATCTGTATCTTCCTATCACCCACTTAGCCTCAAGCCTCACTCTGCCCCTGCTCCCTGAAGTCCCACCTCTTTCAATATCTCCAAGAATACAGACTGAGAGGAGAGAGGACTGATTTCCCAGCTTCCCTCAGGCTTGTAATTTGAGGCTCTATTGAGCCACTTGCCCCACACACACACACACACACACTCCAACTAGGTCCCAGTAGTGTCCCCTAGGCCCTAGCAGAGCTCCCCAGGATTGGGACTTCTTGAGATGGGCACCCCAGTAACCACAGGTACCACATGAGGCTAGTAGAGACTGCCCCAGTGCCCCTCCCCCAGAAGCTGTGGGTCTGTGGCTATGTGGTGGACACCGGCAAGAAGCCACATACACAGACCCTGATACTGTGCGGGCTCCCCACAGTGCACAGTAAGGGTCAGCAGAGGGCTGTGGAGGGAGATGTGGGCTGTGGCGAGAAGCAGCGTGTACTAAGGGTCTGAGGCCTCCCCCTCCTTCTCCGTAGCTCACTTTGAAGCTGCCAGTGGCACCCTTGGCCTTGGAGTGAGCAGGCCTGGTGAGGAGGCCTCGACGAACGCCAGTTTCCAGAGCTTGCTTCAACAGGTACTTGAAACGGGTGGTGTCCACTGTCGGGTACTTGTGTTGGATGTAGACCTTGATGGCTACAACTGATGTGCCCTGGCGTGCCTCCCGGGCCTTCAAAGCCTCTAGCACCATGTGCAGCATTGTTGGGTTCCTTTGGCCTGCTTGGATTCTGCGGCAACTTGGACCTGTGGGATAGACAGAGGGGCATCACCCAGACTGCCCTCTGCCCCGGTCAAGGCCTGCTTTGGTGGGGCAGAGCACACACACACTGAGAACCAGTGACATCACTAGCTGCTAGGCTGCAAGCCTTACACAGACCACTGTCCCTACAGGGCTCATCAGGGTCCCTCCTTTTGAAGAATATTCTCTCTCTCTCTCTTTTTTTTTTCTCGAGACAGGGTTTCTCTGTAGCCCTGGCTGTCCTGGAACTCACTCTGTAGACCAGGCTGGCCTCGAACTCAGAAATCCACCTGCCTCTGCCTCCCAAGTGCTGGGATTAAAGGCATGCGCCAATATTCTCTGGGAGAGGCAATCCCGGGTAGGTTAGCTGCCCAAGGGTATCTACAGCTGTAGCTGTATTGTACTCGAAGAAGTAAATCAGGAAGCATAGTGAGGCCCATGTTGGCTTCTCTTACATACACGTCACCTTGAAGAAGGCACCAAAGACCCTGGGGACAAAAACACTGAGAAAGCAACATCTCTGCCAAATGCCACAGGGCCCTGTTCAGACTCAGAAGGACTTGAAACCACCACCCTAGAAATCCAGGCATGGTGGAGACATACCTGTTACCCCAGGACTCCAGACACAGAGGTGGAAAGACTTATTTCCAGATGAGCCTGGGGCTACAGAACGAGGTGGTACCTCAAAAATAGGATATACACAAACTCAAAATCCAACTGGACAAAGAAATAACCAAATATTCACAGACACTGGGAGGAAGAGGTAACACTGAAGTCTTTGTTTGTTTGTTCTTTGTACTCCTCATGACCCAACCCAAGGCCTGGTGCATGCATTTCAGGCAAGTGTTCTAGCACTGAGCTGTACCCCGGCCTGACAGCCCTTTCTTAAAGGTTCAGCTCTTTGGAAATCAACCCTGGACTATTTCCAGCTGAGATGCTGGGCCTGGCACATGTCTGAGATAAGCCAGTGGGTAAGCAAAAGCAGCCACAGCTGAGGACGGCCGCGCCTGACGGGCACAGGGGAGGGACTCAGCTGCTCCCAGCCCGATTTCCTCTCAGTCTCAGAAGGTTTCCTAACAAGATATTAGCATCATCTGTGGGTCCTAGACTTTGTAAATATGAAGTCTGTGTCCACAGCTGGAAAGAAAGAAGAAGTGAAGCTCTCTGGGGAGCAAAGGAGTGAGGAGGGGGAGGGGAGGAGGATTGGGAGGGAGATGCTCACACTCACATTACATTATATGCTTGCTTGAAAAAGGCCTCATGTGCAGAGTTATAAAAGTGAAAATAAAGGGAGCCTTACTACGTAGCTCTCACTAGCCTGGAATTCACTCTGTAGACCAGGTTGACCCTGAACTCAAGCGATCCCCCTGTCTCTACCTCTCAAATGTGAGCTCAACATGTTTAAAAGAAAATTATTTGGGGAAAAGCAAAAGAAAGAACAGTCACATTCCTAGAGACACCCCCCGCCCCAAGTGAGAATGGAAGCAAAGACGTAAGGGGGTGAAGAAGCCTGGGCTCAGCGTGCCGACTGAGGCCCTGGGCTCCATCCCTAGCCCCACCAGCTGTGTGCCTGAGCCATTCTCCCCAACAGCCCAAATGCCTGTGACCACTCACACAATGGAATACTACTTGGCCATAAAGGACTGAGATTCGAGAGCTACCACACGAGTCTGAGATTTGAGAGCTACCACACGAGTGCTTCTAGGTATAAGCAGGCAAAAAAAAAAAAAAAAAAAGCCAGTCACAACGCCTTGTATGAAATGGCGAGGACCCACAGACACAGGTGGAGTGAAGTCGGGGAGTGACTGTTAATAGCACAAGTCAGCTTTTCTTCTCAGGAAATGACTCAATTCTGAAACAGATTGTGGCGCTGGGCACACATGATAACATACTAAAGGTCACTGCATGCTGAACTTGGGGGAGCGATGGGGTATTTTGAGATGGGCTGTTACTTTTGAAAAGCAGCAAGAAAAAGGAGGATTTGGGGGGGAGAAATGGGAGAACCTGTCGGCGTGACTTAAATTCAGGGTGATGCTGTCAGAATTATTTGCAAAATTCAGACTCAAAATTTAAGTTTAGAAGTAGAAAGAAAAAGCCATCGGCTGGAGAGATGGCTCAGTGGTTAAGAGCACTGGGTGCTTTTCCAGAGGACCAGGGTTCAATTCCCATGGCAGTTCACAGCTGTCTGAACTCCAGTTCTCTGAAATTCTAGTTCCATTGGGTCCAGTACCCCGACACAGACATATGTGCAGGCAAAACACCAATGCGTGTAAAAGAAAAAAGAAAGAAACATGAAACAACAGGCCACGGGCCTAAGGGAGTCCTGTAGCAGGGCCGAGGCAGCCTGCACCTGACTGAAGTCTTCACTGTGAGTCCCAGACCAGGAAATGGGACCATTCAGCTTCATTCCCCACCAGGACTAGGTCTCCTCTTCCAATCCGAGCGAGCGGTGGGAACCAGGCTTAAGCCGCATGCACCTTCTCAGCGGCTGTCTCCGGGCTGTCTCCCGGTTTCCAGGGACCTTGGCCTAAACTCAGAATTCCACTCCCTTGCTTACCTGGCTTGTCAGCTCCAGGGAGCCCACATGATCCAGAAGGGGATGTGTCCCTGGAGGGAAAAGAGGAGGAAGAAACACTGGAGACACTCCCAGGAGCCATGGCACAGGCAGCAGCAGGCCAGGCCAGTGCTCGCTCAGTTAGCTCAGTTAGCTCCAGACCTTCTGCCTTAAATACCTCCCAACAGAACTTAACCAATGACCAACATGCCTAGCACCTGAGCAGCCGAAAGCTGCCAATCAGGCCTCGAGGGTAAGACTCACTCTGAACACAGCATCCACCTTACCCTGTGGGACCTGAGGCCACGGGAAGAAGTAAGGAGGCAGTGTCACTGTGTCCTACCTACCTGACGAGCTGACATCTAACACTGTGAGTTGGGGGGTTGCTCACAAAGGCCCCCTAATCACACAAGGGTAGGAATCTGTCTACCCTGATCCAGACTACTGCTAGCCTCAGTTTTCCATAAAGCAGCAATTGTGCCCAAGGGAGGGAGTGTTTGGAAGCAGTGGCCTCTCCGGAGCGAGCCAGGCTGGCTCTCAGATCTC